>NW_028288545.1:676797-1015196 GCF_059628265.1 Tinamus guttatus
AGAGCTTGAAAAAGCCCTTATCCTTTTGCTGACCTTAGAGCCCACTGGGATGAGCTCAGGTGTAGATGCCTAAAGCTTGATTGCAGGAGTCTCACCCCTTTGCCTGGGACAGCCAGCCTGCCAAAGCTTTGCTAACATGCATTTTCTTCCCAGCATTTTCATTACCTTCACCTGTGTTGAAGAGCATTGTCAGGGCTAACCAGAGGCTCTAAAAGCTCTGGTTTGCCAGAGGACTGGCTCACCCTCTGTTTGGGGGCTGAAGGTGCTGTGTGTGCCAGTCAGTAAGATAATGCAGAAACCAGAGAGAGGAGAAAAGCAACATCTGACCTTGTAGCTGAGGACTGCAAGAGAGGCTGTGGAGTCTCCTTCTCTGGAGATCTTCAAAACCCGCTTGGACGCAGTCCTGTACCACGTGCTCTAGGTGACCCTGCGTGTGCAGGGGGGTTGGACTAGATGATCTCTAGAGGTCCCTTCCAACCTCAAGCATTCTATGATTCTGTGACTGAGGGATATTCAGGTTGTGAGCAGAACTGGAATGACTGGTCAATGGTTTGCTCGGAATGCAGAGTTTCACACATGATTCAGCTTCAAATTAATATACCCAACTGTTCTCCTTACAGAGTTTTTATGGAGTTTGGCTCAGGCAGGAGGCAGTGAATGAATGTGCAGTCTCAGTTTGCGGACTGCAGTTGAACTGCCATTATTTAGGGTGTAGCTATAATTTCAATAGCCATGCAAAGCTTGTCTTTATTTAAATTTGAACACCTGAGGTCCTTGAAAACCTTGTGAGGTAGTTTTCCTGTTGCAGCTTCTGGAATAGAGTTTGTAACCTCTATAAATGCTGTGCAAGTGAAAACACACTCCTTCCTTAGCATTGGGCAAGCTACCGTGAGGATGCTGAGGCTGGCATTCCTGTCCCCTGGAGCTCAGGGGGTGAGCTCAGCCTAAGGTGAAAACTGTAGAGAGCTTCACTTGTGTTCCCCTTAGCCTGCGTGAGGAGGAGACACCTTAAGAGCTCCCTTCATCACATCTGGCCGTGGTTCCTGTTTTACAGTGAGATAAACTTGCAGTTCGGAGTGCCGGTCTCTCTCCATGAGCTGTAAAGGGAGCTTAGGTTGAGCAGACACAAGTAGCTAGATGATGGAGAGGGTAACTAAATAGACTTAAATGACTGAATCTGAGATGTCTTAAGTCAGGTGTCATGAATCCCCATCTACATGATTTACAGGAGCTCAGTGAGCCAAAGGAACTCAATGGAGCCAAGAGAGACAGCTATGAGCTCAGGCTCCTTCGCCTCCTTAATATTCAGATAGTTATTTGCCTAGCTTTGCTGCTGTGCTTTAGCTATTTAAGTTAATGCTCGAATTAGTGAATTTTGAGGGCAAGTGTTGAAATATTATCATGATCAAAGCTAATGTTGTGTGCCTGTGTGCTTTTTTTTTTTTTCTTTCACCTCCCTCCCCCAGATTTCTCAGATTTCCAATTAATATAACAGTGCATCTTTTAACAAGGTGAGCAATTAATAAGTAGCCACCTCTGAAAAAAGAGGTGTACATAAATCTTCATATTGGGAATAATATATATATATATATAATACTATATTTTTATATATATATATACTGCTTTCTCCTCTAGTAGCTGTTCTGATAGATTTCTTGGAGGTTTTCTAGTAGTTTGTTAATGGAAATCTTAAAAGGTAGCTCATATGATAACATGATGTTATCGAGTGTAATTGACAGTGCTGTCAAGTGTTCTCGGAGAACTGGAAGCAACAACAGAATCCCTTACTCTAAACAGATGTGAAAAAAAATGTAGAGCAGGATGTTAATGTGGAATCAATATTTGTGAATTTTTGTTTTGGGCTGTGATTAGCTATCTTCAACACTTATTTAGTGGAGCAAATATACTTTTTTTTTTTTAATGAAACAGAACCATGAATTTCACAGTGTGAGCAATCATGGTAAGATCTTGAAGTTTCTTTTTACACGTTTTTCTTAATCAGGAATAAAGTGAAACATACCATTACCTCAGATTGCATGTGTGTGTATGCACATACACACACATATATGAATAAAATAAAGCGAATATGAGTTTGTGTGTTAATTATGTTTTAGCTTGTGCATAATTCTGTGTTAAAATATTCGCTGATGGAAGTTAGAGTTGCAGTAATTTATATGTTCCTGCTCCTTCAGTATTCTTACTGATAATTTTCCATTTTCCTAGCTTGATTATGATAGCTGATGAGTTTGTTCTCAAGAAGAAACAGAGAACAGAAAATAGACCATCTCTGAACATTATGTTGCAAGATCTATATAAGCTTGAAAGAGGTTTTTACACTGCTTTTAATACCGTGTTTTGGGGGCTCACAACCCACTGCAGCACTGATGAAAATCTGTGAGGCGTGACCTGCAGGCATGGGAAGCAGAACCTAGCGATGGAAATCCATTTTCTGGGCACCTGCACAGAACCCTGTAATTTTTCTTTGTTTCCGGTAGCTGCAATATGCAATGTGCTACTGGAATCTCACAGCATTTCTGTGAACTGTGAGCTCTGCAGTAAGCTTGTGAAAGTCTTTAGAGAAATGGTTAAAAATTAGGGTTACCTGGCAAACTGGCGTAAAGAGAAATCTTTTAGCGACCTATGCATTTTTGTTATTTCAAAAGATGGGCTTAGCTCAGAATGCTTCTGGATCTACTGTTTGGCTAATACCTGCACGGAGTCTGTAATAACCAAATCTACTGCAGTCTGCTCTGCTTTTCTATGCAGAAATTGTCAGACTGGTATATACTGCGACTGTGCTGAAGAATGCGGTCTTTTTATATGAATATTATTTTTCATTCTAAGATAGAGTAAAAAGGGAACAAGACAACAGCAGCAGCTCCTCCAATTGCTACTTATTTTTATAGTATCTTATTTCCGGGGGAGGCTTTTTTTTTTTTTTTTTTCTTTTTTTGGTATGGTCAAGTACAGATTTTGTAGTAGCCAGCTGCAGCACTTGGTAGAGTGCAGAGAACTTTCACATGAACATTAAAAACTGTGGATATGTGGCTGGTTGGTCAACTGAACATAAACTCTGCAGCAGAAATCCGAACATTAGCAAAATCTGCATGGCAACTTCAGAGGCAAATAGAAAATGCAGCATTTCATATGTTCTGCTTGAGAAAGAATAATGCAGTCAGAATAAGAACTGTTGAGCTGGTATTTTCATGTTCAGTGTCCTGGTGTTTGTTTTCAAATGTGACTACATTTTCAGCATGCTGCAGATTTTTCCTTCCCCCCTCTAATGCACAGCACACCACAAGAGCATTTGAGCATTTTAGGAGTTGTCAAGGAATAACCTCTTATTTTTGAAAACAGGAAGCATAGGGACAAGTTAGAGTGCTTGCCACCTGCATGGGGGCAGGATTGTAGCATCTTAACTAGATAGATACATCTGTTACATTTGGAAAATATTTATTATCTTAGTTTATAGCCCCTACCCTGGCTCTTTTTTTAAAAACGGTTTTATCAGGTAATGACAGCTCACTCATTTAGGGAGTGCTTGTATGGGGCAGCTATTGCAAAGTTAGCCCTATGCTCATAGTGCATCTTGTGATGTGGAGAGAGCAGAAAAACATGGAACACTTTAAAACTGGTTCATATCCAAAGATAGTATAAAATAGGAGACTTATTTCCTTGTACAGACAAGTCAGAAAGTACTGGAATAAGATTTTCTAGATTACCTAATCAACAACAGTGGCTTGAAACCTAACTTTAGAAACAGAAATAGTATTTGATGGTTTTCTCATATGGGAAAGTTGATCTGGTGAGTAAAGCAAGACGCATAAGCACTATTTTCTATAACTTTTTGTGAAGTAGGAGTCAATAAAAACTGCTCTAACAATGTCTTGCATACAGTGACTTAATTAAAGTTGTAGCATAAATATAGTCAAGCTACTATAATTCTAAACTTAGATAAATCTGACAAGAGTTGTCAATACAATCTATGGTTTATTGCTTGAGGAGCATTTTATTCGTAACTCTTTTCTTGTGAAGCTGACATTCATTGCTGGAAATTCAAATATACAGCAACAAGTAAATGGTCACCTTCTCTCCTTTGCCTGCCCATTCCCCGAATTTTAGAGATTTGATATCTGTGGCTATCCCAATGCCATTGCCTTGCCTGGCAGCTTGTAGCGTAGAAGGCCTGTGTTCCAAATCATAGAATGCTTAAGGTTGGAAGGGACCTCTAGAGGTCATCTAGTCCAACCCCCCTGCACACGCAGGGTCACCTAGAGCACGTGGCACAGGACTGTGTCCAAGCGGGTTTGGAAGATCTCCAGAGAAGGAGACTCCACAACCTCTCTGGGCAGCCTGTTCCAGTGCTCTGTCACCCTCACCGTTGAGAAATATTCCTGCTAAGAAATTTTCACTGTTAAGAAAGTTCCTGTGGAACTTTTGATGCTTCAGTTTCCAGCCGTTTCCTCTCGTTCTTTTGGTGGCCACCACTGAAAAGAGACCAGCACCATCCTCTGCACTCCCTCCCTTGAGGTACTTATAGACACTGATCAGATCCCCTCTCAGCCTTCTCTTCTCCAGGCTGAACAGGCCCAGCTCCCTCAGCCTCTC
Source organism: Tinamus guttatus (assembly GCF_059628265.1). Taxonomy (NCBI): domain Eukaryota; kingdom Metazoa; phylum Chordata; class Aves; order Tinamiformes; family Tinamidae; genus Tinamus; species Tinamus guttatus. Next base: position 681,406 of record NW_028288545.1, read on the forward strand.
CTCATAGGGCAGATGTTCCAGGCCCCTGGTCATCCTTGTAGCCCTGTGCTGGACTCTCTCCAGCAGCTCCACATCCCTCTTGTGCTGTGGAGCCCAGGACTGGACACAATACTCCAGATGCGGCCTCACCAGGGCTGAGTAGAGGGGCAGGATCACCTCCCTCGACCTGCTGGAGACGCTCTTCTTAATGCACCCCAAGGATCCTACAGGGGTACACTGCTGCCTCATGGTCAGCTTGTCATCCATCATGACAAAAAAAAACTATTTATTTTTTGTCTTTTTTTTTTTTTTTAAAGATATCCTTATAAAAATTATCAAATATTGTTAAGTTTTCCTGACTCATCCCTGGAAAGGGCTAGGGATATCAACCCTTTTTCCTTTCCTCCTATCTCTCTGTTGGAGAGCATCTGTCATGAACTACAATGCAAAATCCCCCCTGGCTCAAGCTAGGTGCAAAAATAAGTCAGACTGTGGAGGGAAGAATTCGTGCCCTGTGGTAGCCTGTGGCTGTCCTTGGTGCGGCTTGTCTTCCTTTGTCTACATCAGGGACAGCTCCTTGGATGTGGAATGAAGGGCTAAAAGGAGAAGATAAGATCAGCGGAAGAAAGACCCTGAGAGAAAAAGGATGTAAAGAGTGGAGAGGAGTGTATGGAGGAGTGGAGATGGAGGAATAGATTACGCTGGAAAAAGTGGGATTTAAATAGCGGAGGAATAACAGAAATTAGGCCTGAGGATTAAGTCTTGGAAGTCCAAGCAAAAGGAGGGGAATGTTTCAGAGGTGGATAGATGAAAAACGAAAATATCGAGCCAGAGGTGTGTTTCATCTAGAAATTCTGTGCAGGGTGGTTCTGGCACGCATCACTCGCAGTACTCAAAATCACTAGCCCTCACTCTCTAAACTGCTCAGTCCGTATTTGTCTGGCTGCAACTTTTTGCAATAAGCTTCCAGTGTCAAGTTTTTACAAAATATGATTACTGTGCAAACGTAAGATAACTCCCTAACCTGAACCCAAGCTGAACCTACCTTAAACCTCCTGTTTGAAGCGAAGTCTGAACCTAGTATTTCTACGCAGTAGCAAGAGAGGCAGCCCAGCTGATCAAGCGCCTGCTGTGGTTGTTGCTGCCCATTGCCTGGGCCCTGCGGGAGGAAGCAGCAAGCAGCCTTGCAGCTGGTTGCTCTAGCACTGTGCTTGCTCGGCCTCTTCTGAAGGAAAATTGGAGGTGTGCAATGTTCAGTGCTGCACTGGCAGGCTGTGGGACTTGCCACACTGGACAGTGCTCCTCACATGCTCTCTAGTTGCTGCTTAAACTTGTTTTTGAGGGAGGCAAAGCGTTTTGTGCTCTGCGCAAGCTTCTGTTCTTTTCCTTTTATAGTGTGTATGTAATCTCGCAATTACTAATGATGTGATCTGTCTTGAAACTCAGTTCAAAATAGTCTTGCCCAAGAGGATTTATAGTCTAAACAAATATAGCTGAAGAAGAGGTGTGGGAAAGAGGCTTGAGCACAGGGAAATAACTTGACTGCTGATATATAAAAAGTTGGTGGGAGGTCTGGGAACAAAATCCATCTGCCATTTCTCTCAATTTAGTGCTCTTCCCTCAGCTGCACTTTCTGTATAGAAGGTGATTATTTTTCTGGTGTCTAAGTCCTTTGGATTATGTTTTGGGTATAAGTTTGCAGTTCAGTGCTTTAATACTGCTGCAGGGTACTGATATTTCAGGGAAATAGATATTTGGGGGCCTCTTTAGGTGACATGACGGTAGTAGGATATCACTGCTTGGGGAGGGTGGGGTAGATTGGATCCTGGGGCCTTCAGTGGGGAGTTTGACCAGTCTCTTCAGTGGGAGATCGAAAATCTCTTTTATACTTGCTTCTTTAGTGAAGATGCCTTATGGTCTTATGCTTGGGGTATCATAATATGATACAGCTTCAACTCATCAGTTTGAGTCCATGGTGGAGGTACAGTGCGGAAAGCGGGTATGGTTTGAGGGTTCTTTTGTGGGGCTGTGAAACTGGGTAGAAACTTAGTTTTGCCCTTTTAGTATTGTTCACGGATGGATATCACATCCTGTGTTAATATTTTCATTAATATCTGTAGGAAAGAATAGATCACCTATCAAAGAGCTCACTGGAAATGAAGAGGAGTTGTGAAGAGTAGGTTGAGAGAGTTTTTTTTCCAAATGGATATTAAATTAATTAGACTAATAATTTAATAGCCCAAGAAGCAGGAATTCAAAAAGGTGGTAGACTTCTCGTGGCAACAAGAAAGCATGACTTGGAAAATGTGTGAAGTGAAAGAATGGATCTCATAAGTTAGGGCAGCTTCAGCAAGAAAGCATGGAGAAGTATATGACAGTGCATTACATGCCTGAAACAGAGGGAAATTATACTGAATCTTTAACCTTGCACTAAAAATGAAAAGCACTATGGCAGGTGGGTCTTTTTGATTAGAAATTGGAAAAGATTGAATGATCGGGTGGTTGTAAAACACTCATCTGGCAGAGAGCTGAAGTGGAATCATTGCAGAAATACTGCCAGAAAAATACCGAGGGAAAAGAAAGTGATCTAGGATTGAATGTGCAAACTCAAGCAGATGCTCGTATTACTGACTCCAGTCTCTGGAGCTTGCTGTCAGGATAAAAGACTGAGAGATGAGGAAGTTTTCTCATGTATTCGTGCATGCAAGAGAGGATGCAGAGGGGAAGTAACCACAACCTAAACTGTGGCAAGAGAGTCTGCGAGAAGCAGGTTGTTTTAGCCACCTTGCTCTGTGGAAGTTGTTAGAGCAATGTGTTTGGTTGGAGTATGCTCTCCAAGTGCTGTGTGACCTTGAGCCCATCATCTGTTTTTACATGTGGCTCTGTTCTCTGCCTGAGATTAATAAACTCCTCCGCAGAAAGATGTTGTGAAACTAAAATCATTTAGTGATTATATCACTTATGGATATTGATGAGAGCCTGGATTGATTTGCATTAGCTTGGATTGAGCACCATGGAGTTATAAGATACTTGGCATTTGTTTGGAGCTGGCTTGTTAGCCGCCTGGCTCACTCACAGGCATTGTGTTCCTTCTCTTGCCTGCCCAGTCCTGTGGACATACCCTTTCCTAGCCTGTTTTTAGTGGCACTGTTGCTCCCACCAGCAGGCTCAAAAATAGCATAGCTATGGCCCATGCTGTAGTCACACCTTTGATTAAACTGTAGACATGACCTGGAGCTAGTGAGTGATGCTCTAATGTAAGAGAATTCTTATCAAATTCCTAAAGAGAGTGGAGAGAGATAAATTTGACACACTGGGGCAGTTAGGATGCCAAAATCAGCCTACAAGCTGCTTTCATGTTTAATTTGGTAAGCATGCTTTATTGGAAACATCTTCCACCCCTCCTCTGTCGGCTGTGTTAGACATGGGGTCAGCCATTCTTCCCTGCGGCTGCAGATGGAGGCAACTATTATTAGGCACTAAGAGCTGAGCTTGGCATTTTTTAGTATTGTAGGACCACAGCGCTAATTGGTGAGAAATAATATCATGAGTCATCCCAGTAGAAAGTATGTTCATCTGCAGACATATTTGTAGTAAAACTCAATCCAGAACACATATGCTGCCTTGTGTTATATGCAAGGCCATTGCCCGCTGAAAGCGTATTTGTCTGATTCATGCTGACTCTGAAATAGAGAGGCAGAGGGGAGAACTTTGGCTTCGCACATAGACAGGAAATCACTTTGCAGTCTTTTGTGCATGTTGGATAGCACTCCTGAGCAATGTACTTGAGGCAGTCAGAAAGCAGAGCTGCAGGGGACTGTCACCAGGGGTTTCACTGCAGCGCTCGGCCAGGTCAGAGCCCAAGGTGGGTTTGTTGCTAGAGAAGTACTCGCAGACGGCAGCAGCTCTCGTTGCCTGAGTCTGCTGGGGCTACTTGTTCTGCTGTGTTAGTTTGTCTCCCGATGCAAAGCTGCGTTTCGCTCTGGCGGCTGCGAAATCTGCAGGATGAGGAGCACTGCAACCCAGAGGCTCTGCTCAGAGCTCATGCACAGGTCCCAGATAAACTCTACTCTGTCACATTTGCTTGTTCAAGTGGTGCATTTTCTTTTTTTAGCGATTGCTTTCTGACAAAACTTTTAGCAAAGCCTTTTCTGACAAGGGCTGAATATGAAACCAGATGACCCAAGATAGAGTTTTATTTATTTTTTTATTTTTACTGAATGCATCTTCAGTACATGCAGATCAGCATGATTTGCTGCGATGTTGCACAATTAATTTAATGACTAAGAGCCTTCTAAGAAGATGGAGGGAATAATATGGCTAATATTTTAGCAAGGTGCTTCCTAATATCTTTTAATTAATTACAGGCTTGTTGGAACTCCGGGTATTTTTATGGGATTTTCTGCTCAGGAAGACAATTCCTTTGGAATAATGCTGAATTCTTATGAAATTACTCCTCCTACAGGATAAAATTGAAACATGCCATGCTATTCAGCATCATGTGACTGGAAAAGTCATCTGCTCTTCCTTCTCAGCTAAAGCAAGTTCAACTCTTCATAAATCCTTCCTGAAAGAGGTTTTCTTAAGCATTTTTTTCAAGTTCTGTAATGATGAAGATTCTACATCTACCCATGGAAGTGCCTTGCTAGCCTCAAAAAATGTCTTAAATGTCTAATCCTCATTTTCTTGCTGCACCAGAATAGCAGCATTACTTATCTTATATACCATGTTTCTGAGATAACCACCTAAACCATCCTTATTCCACCATTTTGGGGAGATTTTTTCCTATGTTTTCTAGACATGCAATCATTCTTGCTGTTTTTTTTTTTTTTTTTTTTTTTTTTTAAGTGCACTGTCAAAAATGGTCATTTCACAGCAGCTGAAGCCTTCTCTGTGCTGAGTACAAGGGCAAAGGACCATGATCCACAGAGTCAGCTGCACTTGACTCCTGATTAGTCCCCCTTATTTGCTTTTCTCACAGCCTGATGTGATTGATTCATGATTAATGTTTGCTTCAGCGCAACCCCCAGATTCCTTCCTTCAGAACTGCTGTCTTACAACTGGTTTTTATCCCATGTCCCTGCCTAAGGACACTGCACGAAGACTGTTTGCAGTTTCTAAGGGTTCTTTCTTAAGACCATCCAAGTATTAACTCCCCCTGGCACAGAAGACTTTTATTACTGACTAATCTGACACTGTTGACAAGAAGATGATGAAGCTATGATTAGAGGTTAAATACTGTATTTGAAAGTCTGGTTCCTTCTTCTGCCTCTGTCACAGGATTCCTTTGCATTAGTGTGTGAGGAGTCAGTGTGTGGTGTCTTCATAGGATGGTATTGCAGAATTGAACTTCAGAGCTTGTGGAAGACAGTGTTCGATCAGCTAAGAACAGAGTAGTTAAAGTTATATAAGGCTTCAAGCATTTTTTTTCTGTTGTCCCATAGGATTGTTGAAAAGATAATTGTTGATCATGTTTCTTGCATCTTATATTCATGGATTTTTTGAGTTTTATACTTAAGACCTTCTATTTTGTTGTCTCCAGGGGCATCAAAAAGGAAAAAAATCACCTTAATTTCCAGCTCCGCTTCATTATCATTGCTTTTCATCTTCCTTCAAAACACAGAGAGTAGGAAGCTCCTGAACAAGTAGCATTAGAGTTCCCATTGACACTGAAAACTTTCTCAGGTGCCTCATTGGTTTGGGTTATTCAGATGCCTAGCATTAAACCAAAGGTCACTTTTTGGGGGAATATATATTTTTTTAATTCCTTGTTTCTGTAGGCTGGGTCAGTCTGGTCACTTTACGGGACTGATTTGTAGACTCTCTTAGCATATGAGTGCCAGTAGTTGTGGAAGTCTTGTATTTGATGGCCCACAGGGCTTCTAGACTTGTATTCTGCTCTGGAGTGAAGCTAGACAAATGGTAGATGAAGTTAAGTTTGTAGCTCAAAAAGTACCCTACATTTTTTCTTATGCAGAAAACGATTTGTACAGGCTTTTTGTCTATTTTAAAATATACATTTAAAATATATGTTGCACTGTGATTCATTGCACAGTCTTTAGTTGAGCAGTAAATGGGATGCGGTGAAGCAGAACTGTGCATCTGTGGAGCTTGAGGAAGCTATTAATGACCGAGCTATTAAAGTCTGTGCTGAGAGCCTGATTTATAGCATATGGGAGCTGATGGAAACATTCCACTGACTGCAGTATTCACCATAGAAAACAACAGGAAAAAAAAAATTGAACATGCAAGCATAATTTACCACTTTTAACCCCTGAATGCTTAATTTTGCAGATGGGGTGTTTTCAACTCTGTATGTGGTTTAATAATTGGTATGCTGTTATGGAGCAGTAGGAACCCACAGAGTTGTACCTTTTAAAGGTGGTAGTTTTGTATCAGATTAGGAGTACAACAAATTATTTAAATTTAATTAATAGTAGTTGCATTTTTTTTCCTCTGTTCTCTACAAAGAAGTCAAATATTTAAAAATGATAAATTATTGTTGCCTATTTTTGTCCTTTAGTGTGAGCAAATTGCAGGCATTAAGGCCATGCTATATTGAGCTGAAGTACCCTCAGCTGAAGCACATGCAGAGTTTCTAAATAAATATGTTAATTACAGTCAATTGCTGTTTCATCATCAAGTTTTCTTGCAGGCATTTTTAGTCATAGTAGAATCACCAAAATTCTTTCTTTCTTTTTTTTTTTTTTTTTCATGTTTGAAGTAACAGACTTGGAGCTAGTAATGGCACAATGTATAAAACAAACAAAGACAGATGTGGATTTTTTTTTTTTTTTTTTTACATTTTAAACAAATAATTTACTCTTGTTCTATTCATTGACTTGCCATTAAGAGAGTGACAGCAATTTTTTGGAGTTTTATAGGACAGAAGAACTTTTTTATCTTCAGGAAATGATTTTTGTTTACTGATGGCTTGCAAATGAATAGCAACAGGAATTTCAATTTTGAAAAACCCTACCTAGTCTGAATGTTGATGTTGAAACATAATATGCTCGCACCTCTACCTAAGAAATGCACTGTTTCCTTGACTTTGTAGTATATGTTTCATGTAGTCTTAGGAGGGTAGAGTGGATTTCATGAAAAGAAATCAACTAATCATCATAGGTGCATGTTATTAAAGAGCTTTGAGAGTTTGCTGTTTTGATATTCTACACTGAGAGTGCATACGAACCCTTTCCTCTTTAATCTGGTGTTCTGGAGTGCAGCTCTCTGAGTGCAGTTTGCCAGTTTAAGGTGTGTTACTGGCAGAATTTTGGTTTTAAAGGACATATTTGGCTGTAGCAATTGTTATGGGTGCTGTTAAACATAATAGTTAATTATGACTAAACAGTAGCTTAGAAACAAACATAGTACTGGTAGTTACTGGTTCTCTGATGAATCATAGAATCATAGAATGCTTAGGGTTGGAAGGGACCTCTAGAGATCATCTAGTCCAACCCCCCTGCATACGCAGGGTCACCTAGAGCACGTGGCACAGGACTGCATCCAAGCGGGTTTTGAAGATCTCCAGAGAAGGAGACTCCACAACCTCTCTGGGCAGCCTGTTCCAGTGCTCTGTCACCCTCACTGTTAAGAAATTTTTCCTTAAGTTCCTATGGAATTTTTGATGTTTCAGTTTCCGGCCATTTCCTCTAGTCCTATCAGTGGCCACCACTGAAAAGAGACCATCCCCGTCCTCTGCACTCCCTCCCTTGAGGTATTTATATACACTGATTAGATCCCCTCTCAGCCTTCTCTTCTCCAGGCTGAACAGGCCCAGCTCCCTCAGCCTCTCCTCATAGGGCAGATGTTCCAGGCCCCTGATCATCCTTGTAGCCCTGCGCTGGACTCTCTCCAGCAGCTCCACATCCCTCTTGTACTGTGGAGCCCAGAACTGGACACAATACTCCAGATGTGGCCTCACCAGGGCTGAGCAGAGGGGCAGGATCACCTCCCTCGACCTGCTGGAGATGCTCTTCTTAATGCAGCCCAGGATCCCATTGGCCTTCTTGGCCACGAGGGCACACTGCTGCCTCATGGTCAACTTGTCGTCCACCATGACACCCAGGTCTTTCTCCGCAGAGCTGCTCTCCACAAGCTCGGTCCCCAGCCTGTACTGGTGTCTGGGGTTATTCCTCCCCAGGTGCAGGACCTTGCACTTGGCCTTGTTGAATTGCATGAGGTTTTTCACCGCCCAGTTGTCCAGTCTGTCCAGGTCCCTCTGGATGGCAGCACAGCCCTCTGGGGTATCGGCTACTCCTCCCAGTTTGGTATCATCAGCAAACTTGCTGAGGGAGCACTCTGTGCCTTCATCCAGGTCATTGATGAATAAATTGAACAGGACTGGACCAAGGACTGACCCCTGGGGGACCCCACTAGCCACAGGCCTCCAACTAGACTCTGCACCGCTGATCACCACTCTCTGGGCCCTGCCATCCAGCCAGTTCCTAATCCATCTCACTGTCCACTCATCTATCCCACACTTCCGGAGCTTGCCCAGGAGGATGTTGTGAGGGACGGTGTCAAAAGCCTTGGTGAAGTCGAGATAGATGACATCCACCGCTCTCCCCTCGTCTATCCAGCCGGTCATTTCATCATAGAAGGCTATAAGGTTAGTCAGGCAAGATTTTCCCTTGGTGAATCCATGCTGACTACTCTTGAGCACCTTCTTGTCCTCCATGTGCCTGGAGACAACAGCCAGTATGAGCCGTTCATTCGGTCACTTGTTTAGTTTCTGTGGATATAAAGATTTCATGGTGAATATATATTTTATATATATATATATATATATATATATAATGCTATGTGCTGCTCTTTCTTCGATAGCTGTCCTTACTTGGCAAAATTGAATTTTTGAACAATAAGTATGGTTTCGTGGCACAGATAACACCTGCCTAATTTTCCAAAGTGCTTGTTGGAGAATCAGAATGGGGTTTGCAGTTGTATGATTATCAAAATCTTGTTCTGTTTGGGACGGGGTAGATACCTGACACAGTACCGAGCAGATTTATTTGACTGGAAGAAGTGGTATCTTAAATATGAATGGTACTTAGTCACATTCTTAAAACTTTGCATGTGATGGGTTGGCCATTGCCTGAAGCTGCACATGGCTGTTAGCAAGTTCATTTGCAAGCTTGGATGGGGAGCAGGGAAGAATTTCTGACTCAGGTTATCAGTTTACATATTGGAAATCTGGCAACCGTTCCTTCTATGCCCCAGGCCTGCTTGGTGACCACAGGTAGATAATACAATATTAGTTCCTTAACTTCCACTTTGTGGCCTGGAGATAACAGTACTTCTAAATTCCCAGGAGTGTTATGAAGTTCATGCTGTGATAAGAACCATCCATTCAAGCATCTAAAATAAATGGACAGCATCTCAGGTTTGATTTACTCTTAGTCGGGGTAAGTGCAGTTATCTCCAAAACTCTAAAAAATTATTGCAACCAGAACAGCATTGCGAGTTTGATGACTAGTAGCAATAAACTGTGGCATGACTTTGCACACAGATTTTTTGTGGATATTGGCACCTGCTTTCACTTACTCTTGATGTCTTTGCGGCTGTAACCAAGAAATGGGAGAATGCGAAGCATAATGAGCTCAGGGATGAGGACTGCTGTTTGATGGAGAAGCAGGATGAAAATACTGATCAAGCTCCCAATTTGTGTAGAGAAAGCAAGCCAGTTTGGCAGATGTAAATCAGAATAGTGATTATTGAGCAAAACTAGAAAAATAAAATTCCTGTAAGTGCAAAAGTCTGCTGGGATTTTAGGGCTGCGCTGGTGCTTTCTTACAGTCTGCTGGAGTTTTTTCGAGGCTACACTATATTCCAGTTAATTTGCAAGTGTGGCAGTTGTTTTGTGTATGTAATTGAAACAATATTTTTAGTTACAGTAGAATGTGGATACTGTTTTCTTATCAGGTTTGAATTAGATGGAAGACACGCTGTGCTAGTATTTCACTGAGTGCGACACACACAACCTGTTGTTTGTGGGCATGTGCATAGCCCTGATCAAGTACAAAGACTGATATTTGTGCTGTGGGAAACTTTGAATTTTTGGCCCCAGAAGAGAGGGCTTAGGGAGCATTTGAACAGTGGTGGTGCTTAGTAGCATGCAGTTTGTCAGAGACCCTTTTGGATGCTGGATTCAAACCTTCCTCTCCACAGCTTTGTGTTGCATCTGACAGTGAATTTGCAGAGTTCTGTAAGGCAGATAGGAAAGAACTGGGAAGAGGAAAGAGTAGCTGAATCCATAAACAGATGTTTTGCTTAACCTTTGAAGACTACCACGGTAGTCGCTTCAAATCTTCCATCGCTTTTAATGACAGTGACTGACCAAAAAGAAAAAAAAAAAAAAAAGAAAAAGAAAAAAAAAAAAAGGAAAAGAAAAGATGATGTAAAACCTCATCTACATAACATATGAGCATAAAAATGCTCAGAATGTAATAGGAGGAAGCAAACCAGCTTGAGACATTTCCTAGTTCAAGAGTTGATATTTGAGCAATATTTCTCTGTAGCGTATTTTTAATGAGACAGCACTATTTCTCTCTAGCAGAGAAGCACACTGGGGCTTTCTTTATATGAGAGCAAAGCGACCTTCAATGAAGGTTGTCTTGGAGATAACTTCATAAAACAAAAAACGAATTAGGAACTTATGCATTTTAGCTCCCTTGATACTGGAACTGGGTAACATAGCCTGCTTGGAAACTAGGTACAGAGAGAGAGGGCTGAGTTCTCACCCTCTTACTGTCTTCCAGCAAAGAAATGGTGTAGAATTATTTGTGCTAATATAATTCTGAAGCCTATTTGGGTACCGTTCGTATAGGAGCCCTCTGAACATGGGGACAGCAAATTCAGCTTGAAGAGTGAATCTTCAAGCTAGAAGAGTTCTACCTACTCAGGGTAGAGTTTGTATTAGACTTTTCTCTAGTGATGTGCCCCAAAATGAAGAACAACTTAAAGCTGTGCATATATAATTATCTTAAATGGACTTTAGCTTAATAAGACAAAGGTGACATACCTTTCTTATCCCTTATACATCAATTTTATTTAATCCACATACACCGCAAAGAGAACCTCAAAGCATCAAAGCATGGCAGCTCCGCAGCCTGAATTAGGAGCACGTTGATAAGCATCTAAATGCAACCTGAGAAAAATAGGGCAAAGCAGATTTGAGATTCATCTTCTTTTCCAGTGAGCATGTCCTGCAAACCTGAGAATTTTTGAAAAGGGCATGGGAGGCTGATCGACTGTTAATTGACTGTTAACTGCTGCTGTTAATCAGCAAGCACTTAAAAATAAATCAGGTTTATTTATGAGCTATGTGTTTAACACAATATGCCATATGCCCTGCTGTGCAGCAGAAGAAGAGAAAATGTTTGTAAAGTGAATTGAGAAGGGGCGCGTGTGTAATTTAGCAGTTGCTGTACTCTTTTCCTCAATCCTGCAGCAGTTGGCATCTGTGTGACACATGAGCTCTGCGTGATAATGCAGCCCCTGGTTTACAGCCAGTTTGAAAGGAAAGGGCATGATGCATTAGATCATTAACTAAAATGAATTGCATCAGGGCTTTACCTAAACACAACTTTTATTTTTAATGTTGTCAGCAGGGAGTGATGGTTAGAGATGAGACCCTTCAAACACCTTCCAGGCTTTCCCTGGTGCTGAAGAATGGTGGAGAATGGGATATTATAAAAGTGCTGATTTTTTGAATGATGGTGGATTGTAGTAGAAAGTAGTCTTATTATTTTTTTCTCCCTTTGGCTACAGAAGTACCACACTGACATATTTGCCAGTCACCCCTTTTTTGGGTGATCCTAGCGGAGTGCCTGATGGTGCTGTGGTGAGTGGGCTTTCCATTTTGCCTGTGTGTATGTTTAGAAAGAAGGGCTAAGGTGAGAAAGATGATGATGATGTGTCTCATGGTGTCTGTACATGTAGTTGCAACCTAACCGCACTGTCGTAACTTTAAGATAAACTTTCATTTGAATCAATTGGAATTAAGATTAGGAAAAAAGAAGCAGCCCTGAGGTACTAAGAAAGGCATTTTAATAGAACTGCTTTTCCCAAGAGTGCACAAGGGATCTAGCTCCTGTATTTCATCCTTCTTTTTTTTTTTTTTTTTTTTTTTGTTCCCAGTAAATTATTTCAAGCAACTTGTGCACTTTATCAGAGGCAGTGCTGTCAGGTAAAATGCATTAGCACAAGCTCTAGCAGTACCCACACACTGATAAGCATGAAGTCAGGAGTCAGAAGGTCTTGGCTTCATGCAGTGTATGCAGCCTAGCTCTGCATAAACAGATTTTGAGTAGCCAACCCAATGATGAAGGGTTTACTCCTGCAAGCAAGATTTCCCGCTCTTTCCTCTAGTCGTGTTGTGTACGTCTAAGCGTGTGAAGTGCAGACTCTTGCTTTGATGCTGTCGTGTGGCTGGATCCATACTAGCATATTACATAACTATATGTTGTGGGTCGCACGTGCAACATAGGCACGTATAACATTTTCTGGGATTTATGTCTGCCCGCAAGCAGTTACTGCCTTTTGTGTCTACAGCAGGCTGTGAATCATGAGGAACGTGTAGATTGGGCTGGTTGACTTCACTTTGGGATTAGCGTTTGCTGCATGAGGACAATGTGAAAAAAGGGAACATGAGTGAATTTTTCAAGTGACTGGTTAAACTCCATCCAGTCTCTTGTGCAGATGTTCCTTTTAGGATTAAATAAACTTTAGTTTAATTACTAGCGGAAACTAAATTAAGCCAAATAAAAGCCTAGTCTAATTAAAAAAGATTGTTTGCAAGTGCCTTCATTTTATTTTAAAATCTCTCAGATAATTTTAAATTTAGGCATTTATTTAATTCAGATGATTTTTCCTGAATGCCCCTGTCTGTGTTTATGAGAATTTTTTTTTTTAAGTAAGCATTGCTTTCATGCACGCATTATTATAATATCTTAATGCAGTTTCATACTTGTTTTGCTTCAGTTACATTCTTCATCCTATGACTGTATTGTATGGCATTTTATTTACAGTGTTAAGTATGACTTTTCCATTATTGCTTATGCGAAAGCTATTATTGGATACTGTTATTTTTCCTCATAAATAAATGAATAAAATGCGCAGAGTCCTATATTCATTAGCTTACTTAAGAGAAGCTTTCATAGAAAATACTCATTGCAGCAAAATTCTACTTCGTTTTTACTTAAGTATTTTTTTCTTCAAATGAATTCTTCATCTTGTGAATAGGTTATTTAACACAACTGAGACTTAAGTAATGGCCCTCTCCTTTTTTTTTAGGGTTATTAACAACATTTGCTTTGTCTGTATTACTAGAAGGATTTGGTCTGTAACTTCTGTGTCTCATACAGTATTGCTGGTCTTTGTTATGAGAGTGGGCAAAGAGATGGAAGTGTGTGGGTGTACAGTTATTTTGCCATCTTCTCGATTTGGAGAATGAAAATTATTCCGGGTTTCTGTTCTGCCTGTGTTCCTGGATAACCCTTTCTGATTTTAGCACTTCCTTTTTTAAAACGCTTCTTGAAATCTTCTTTTGTAAAAAGCATAACCACTGTTTCTGTTTCCTATTAGGATGATGAAGTGGTTCTGCAGTGCACGGCAACTGTCCACAAGGAGCAACAGAAACTGTGTCTTGCTGCAGAAGGATTTGGCAACAGGCTTTGCTTTCTGGAATCCACATCAAATTCTAAGGTATGACCGACTATTTTAAATATCATGAGTGAAGTAAGGAGACAGTTATAATATTGCCTGCTTTGATGTAGTATGCACAGATCTATCAACCATATAATGAATATTTTACTCCCTTTGGAAATTCAATCCCTAATTTGTCATGGCCCTTTGACAGGGCTAGAGATGTGATTTCTTTTCTGAGCTACCCGAGAAGACTGACTAGCAGAGCAGCCTGTCTGTAGAGTGTGCATGTTACTTAGGTTGCCGCAATCTTGTGGTGGTTGCGGAGTGATTTTTGAGTGCTGCAGCATAAGCACATTGATTATACTGATTTTAAGACCATAGGAAAGGGATTGTTTCACCTGTGGTATTTTCTTTTATTCTGTGCCATTTACTCTGACATAGTTGTTACTTTAAATCCTTCTAATTTCTCAGCCTAGAAGACTGATGGTGCAAATGTCAAGGAAATCTCATTTAATCTGCTAATGGATAGTATTCGATAGAGCGTCTTGTAAAATAATTCTTTGCTCTTTGGTGTAAAACACGGGGATATGTTTCACAGTCACATATATTCCAATAAATGGTACTGAAGACAAAAAGAGCCTTCTGAGAGCAGAACTGCTCTTGTGACCAAAGTAGTGAGTATACTGAGACTATTTGATTATTCACAAGGAAAAATGTTAACTTATATTTATTTTTTTTCTTCAAATAAAAAATATTTGGCAAGAGAAATAAATAAAGATAGAGGCTCTGGAAAGACGTCCAGAAAGATTTAGTACCAAAGTTTTTCGTTTTTTTAGCTTGCCAAATTCCATAACATGACTTTAATTATCTCTGATACATTGCAGAGTAGTGCTTCATTTTCTGTGTTTCATCATTTTGAATGTATTATTCATCGCAATAAATTTTTCACTGGGATATTAATGATTCATTATAATAGCAGAGATCTTGACGAATTCATTTGTGCTGCTCCATTTTAAGTGAATCTTTTTAACAAAAAGGAAAAAAAAAATGCCAGGATTTGAACTAGTTGCGATGTTAATCACCTGTAAAGCTAGAAAAAAACCATCTATTTAATGATTTTATTTTATTTTTATTTTATTATTTTTTTATCACGTGGTAAGCTTGGATATCAAATCTACTCTTTGTGTCTCACTATATAAAGTCCTGAATGTTGCTGTCTAAGAAGGATGGTACAAATTTCAAATCACTTTCTCCTACATCCTCACTCATGCTGCCTTTCCTGGGGGCTTGGTGAAGCAATATTTTTTTCTGATAGTTCTGCATGAGCTTGGGAAAGAAAAGCAAACAAAAGAACAACATGTGGCTCATTCTAGTTTTAATTTTTAAGAGCTGACAGCTGACAATTCCTAAGGTGAGCTCATTTAGAATCCTTTGGAGAGTTAAATATTGAGGAGTAAAAATTACAAAATCCTTAAAGCAAAGTTGACTGTACATAAGAGAATGTAAAATGGTTTCTCCACAGTGTTTGTGTCCATATAACATATTATACTAAGAAAGATCATAGAAATTATTGAAAGAAAAGGCATATGAAGCTTTGAAGAAGGTTCCAGTAGGGTTCTTAAACTAGTTGAAAATATTATCCTGAATATCCATAAGAATATTTTCCTGTTGCCTTTGGGTCATGATGGGCTTCAATGAAAGCATCAATGGCCAAGAAAAAATACGTTTTGCATCTGAATTAGTCATGTCTGAAGGGCAAGGTACCCAACCAAGCCCTGGTTATAGATCTTAGCTTACAGTCTTGAAAGCCTGCAAGGATGGAGTTGGCACAACCTCTCCGAGCAGCCTCTTCCACTGCTTGGCTGTCCTTCCCCTTTCCGTATGTGCTTATATCCTGGAGCCACCAAGGACCCCCAAGTGCTTTTCTGCAGAGCTGCTCCCCAGGCAGCTGGGCTCCAGGCCAGGTCAAGGTGCACCATTGCTTTGTAAGACAAGCATAGGGTTGATTTGAAGTGGATGTCTGAGCCAGAAGTTTGGCTTGGAGCTCTGAAAAACATCTGGCGTGGCTGGAATCTCGTAAAAACTATTTCACGTTTTATTGTATCTTTGTTATTCACTATTTAATTTGGGAAGGCAGGTAACAATAGTTGCTACACTCACCCTGTAATTGCTGATTATGTTACCTTCAGTACAACAGCCTCCCGTTTTGTTGCTCAACAAATTCCTTCAAATGATCCTCTATCTTCAAGAATAAATAATAGATAAACTAGATATCACGTCTAAGTGGTGTAAGTTGAGTAATAAAAAAACAGTTCTAGGTATAAAGCCGTGAACATAAACACGTAAGTGTCTCATCTGTAGTGATGTAAATAGCTCAAGTGAAAGTGATTATAATTATATTTCATTCTCAACACATAAACTCTTTTTTTTTTTTTTTTTTTTGAAGGTGGACAGTGGGTGATTTTTGCATCATCAACATTTGCTTTACTTTTAAATCCATAAATCCGTGTGTGGAAAACCCTCACTTTTTATTAAATAGGATCTATGATCTCAAAGATGACAGTGGGATGTCAGTGAGATATTTCTTTACATTTGAATATTAGACTGTTTTTTATGTGTAGAGATTGCTAATATGGGGAAAACCATTCACTAAAGAAATGGCTTTCTTCCATTTTAGTAATTTTTCTTAAGACCTAAATAATGCATTGATTGTTGATAAGTAAACCAGAGGGGGCTGTCTTATTAGCAGCCTTCCAAAAATGTTTGTTCCCTCTAAAATTAGAAGCCCCTAATTCTTACACCTTTAGCTTTTATTGAAAACAACTCCTGAATATTATAGTGGTCCCTGCTGCAGAATGAAAAATACTCAGCACTGAACCAGTCACGAATGTGATTTTGATCCATCGTGAACCACTGCACAGCAGAACACCGAGAGTTTCTCGTTTCTGATGATATAAAGCTTTTTTTTCCCTATTGTTTTCATGGCAGGTAGAAAACTAATACACCTCAAATCTATGATTTATAAGCTATGGCTTACAGAAGGTGAGGTTTAAATCATTTTTTTTTTTTAAAAGAAACTGCTTAAAAATAGTGGCATGGATTTTGTCCCTTTTGAGCGCTCAGTGTTTTGGACTTGAGAGAGGGAAAGGTTACATAATTGGGGTTTCTGAATATTTAAAAACCTCCCAAAAAACTGACTTACATTTTTGTAGTAAGGATGTGCAATGTGGGAACCTGTGGCTGCAACTTTCTACCGAGATGGGAATTAATTTTGAGATGTAAATTAATGCTTAGACAAAAGTCCAACAACTTGCATATGGAATCATTTAGTCTATAGTATAGTGAGCTAAGGGCTCACATGAGTGCAGGTTTTTTATTATTACTATTTTTTTTTTCAAGGGTTAGTTTTGTGCTTTGACAGGGCCCAGTTTCACACCAGGAAAGGTGCAGGATGCGGAGCTGGAAGGTTGCAGACTGTTCGCCCAGGGCCACCTGCACCCCAGCTGGGAGCTCCATGCCTCGGTGGTGCTCGGGCTGCTCCCAACCTGGCAGGAATTTTGTCATGCTGTTTCTTGGGCTGCCAAGGTGTCTACTTTTTGCAACATTTTTATTGCCTCTAAATAGATGTCTGGGCTGGAAAAAGCAAGAGAGTGTGGGGAAGGGAAGGTGGTGAAGAATGGTCATGGAGCACAAGCAAGAGAACAGACAAGTCTGTTTGACCACACTGGTCAAATGTGACAAAAAATGTCCATGTCAACAATCAAATTTCATAAATAGGCTTCTAGATAAGAGGATCGTCCTGAAGCATGGGCAAAGGCATGGCTGTAACTCCTGTACCCGGATTCCTCACCGAACCTAGAGCTGTCTTGTCCAGCCTCCCACTGTGTGGCTGGAAGATGGTTCATTATCAAAGAGAACAATTCAGTTCGTAAAGAAAATATGAGCTTGATTGTTATACCAAAAGCAAACGCAATGGTCTGTTCCCTACGGAAAGTCAATAGGACTGGAGAAACATGGCAGAATATGTTTTGTCTTCAGATGCAAGTCAGAAGTTGTGGGAATCTGGAAATTCCCCATCTCTCAGAAAGCTCTGACTGGGCATGGGCATGCACAATCCCATAGAAATGAGTGGCATAGGTAATTAGCTTTGGATATTTTCTTTTTAGAAGAACTATTTATCTTCATTTGTCTTCCAGAGTGAGCACAAGATGTGAAGGCAAGGATTGGTTTTTTTTTCTGTCTTGTGCAGCAAGCACTTAAACATGTTCTCAATGGCCAGGATAATTAATCTCTCTGATGCCTGCTGAGAAACAGTACCTGTGCTGGGTAATTTTTGATTGCATAAATCCAAATGTATAAGTAAGCTCACAGTGTCTGCTAGTGTGTGACTGTAAGTAGATGCTTTTCCAGCAGTTACGGACATAATGAAACACTACGTATTTTTATATTTGATTCACACTGATGAGTGGAATCTAGATTGCCTGCCTGTGTTTTCTATGGATCATTCTGGGAGTTTGATATACGGCATTTGCTTTCTCTTTTCCACGATTAATGCTTGTATTGCTTTCTCCTTATTTAAAAAAAAAAAAAAATCTGTCAAGGGCTTTGTACCTGCACCTCAAAGGCAGTTCTAGTTGTCTTTATTTTATGTTGCCAAAATAAACGTTCATATTTAATGGCTGAGATGGCACTTAATCTTATGTAAATGTTCCGAGGACTCCATTTAGCAGACTTTTACTGAGATAATTGTTTTCAATAATTTAAATGAGTTGTTAATAAATTTATGCATTCGTACACATTAGTTGTACTACTTTTACATACATAATTTAGACATAAGTAGAGAAAATCTGTATAAGCGCAGATTTGACAAGATTTGCTGCTTTGAGTCATTCTTTCCCACTGAAAGAGGTTTGTATAGAAGCAATGTAAATGAAAATCTAATGTTTTCATTATATGTGTGTATACATATTTAAATACATTATGATTTGTGCAATTTAACTAACATTAGTTAGATTACTTAATTAGTAACTTTATTGTCTAACATATAATTTGTAATTTTTTCAATATTGGCATGTCATATACATATGTATATATATATATGTATGTATATATATATATTTATGCAATGGAACAGACCTGGAGAATACAACTTCTGATGTAAAATGTGTGGAAAAGACCTGAAAATCCTCTTAAATAAATTTTTGTTAAAATCTATATCTTCCTGTAGCTGTTCAGACCTCTCATTGTTTAAAGATGAAAATATAAGAAGTGGGTAATATACTGGAATATCTTGTCTGAGATCCTGCTGTGAAAATAGCACCATGATGTAAGAGGTCAGTTACCTGGTGCCCAGTCCTGTAATTGGTTTAGTGAATGTTCTGCAGCTTTTGGAGGAACTGTCACTTTGCTGTGATTTACCTTCAGAGCCCTCCCCTCTTTAGCACTGTTCCTGCTTAAAAAAAAAAAAGAAAAAAAAAAGAAAAGGAGAGTTTTTTTTTTTTTCCCTTTTGCATGATGTTTTTGTATATTAAATAAAGGACGTTTGCATTTTGCTTGTAGCTATGCCCTTGCCCATGCATCATTGATAATACATTCAGAAATACCTATTGAAAGATCTTGAAAGATCCCCAGAGTGATAGGTAGATCCAAGCTGAAATCCACGGACTCTTTCGGGTGGGTGTGCTTGTTTGCTGTGCCTTTGGCTGTCTGATGAGAGCTACAAATACTAGCTGTTTGCTGCAAGCCCAACGCTGGCGCCTGCTGCATCGCTGTATTACCTTGTGTAACTGAACATGACAGGGTTGCATGGGGGCATGTTCTGCCAAGTCCTCTGTAGCTTGGCATTTAAAATATTTTCTCTGATGGACGTACAGCAGCATTCAGCGGTACGTGCCGAGTAGTTATAAAGAAGACTTTTGAATTTTAATGCAGATGATATGTAGCTGAGGATCTGAAAACCTGAAATAACTAACAGCCTTGTAGTTCTGTGTTTTGAGCTAAGAACACAAGAAAGTGTAAACGCTTAATATGAAATAAGGCCTTTAGACAAACCCTGTGTAAAGCAGCAGCATCAAATTGGCTCTGCAGCCACGTTCAGCACTTGAAATCATGATACTCTTACTTTGCATTCAGTATCTTGAAGCACTGTTTGACTAACTCCTGCTCAGCAGACTCTTGTGGCTAATCCCTATTAATAAGTAAATCTTCTATATATGCCTCAAAGGTAAATAGTATCAATTATATCTGAAATACAACAAAAAAAGGTTTATTATTAAAAGTTCTTGGAACTGTTATAATTTGAGTAGTGATTTCCAAGATTGTGGTCTCTTTTTCCTTACTTACTCATTTCCCTAGGAAGCCTAAAGCTTTGCCCTCCTGATACTGATAGGAGGGCCACAATTTCTCATGCTGTTGTAACAAGAGCAATTGCTACAGTAAAGTGAGAGGTGCTGATAATGTATAAAAGTTTGGAAGGCGGAAATAGGGCAAGTAAGTCTGGTCTGTAAGTCGAAGACGGTGAGGGTGAAAAAGTGATTAGGGTCTAGGGTATATACAGAAATGCAGGAGCCATCATTCAGGCTGCATTTCATGGGCATGTGTTTATTTTTCTGTGATCATTTTCTCAAAGTTGGCTGTTTATTTAAAAATCTGTAGATAGTAATGAAGTACATGGAGCTGAT
Source organism: Tinamus guttatus (assembly GCF_059628265.1). Taxonomy (NCBI): domain Eukaryota; kingdom Metazoa; phylum Chordata; class Aves; order Tinamiformes; family Tinamidae; genus Tinamus; species Tinamus guttatus. The sequence goes on from NW_028288545.1 coordinate 701,712, forward strand.
GCATGAACTGTGTCGATGCTTGCAGCTTGTTTTCTTTTATGGAAGTGCAGTGCTGCAATGGCTGGAGAAAGGGAATAATGCTGTTGGAAAACACTTGCAGTCTAGAGCCACCAGTTCCTCTTATTAATATTTATTTTGGTTCATACCTCAAAATGCCATTTCTTTACATCTTTTCTTTTCTTTCCTTTTTTCTTTTCCTTTTCAGATGCATTTATAATCCAAAATGAGTTTTACAGTTCCTTGTGTCTGAATGCAAGGATTTTGCAGAAAAGATGATATGTTGAGGTGGGTAGTCTAGCTTAGCACTACCTTTAGACTGTGGTTGAGGGTTGGTGGCCTGAAGGGGTCTGAAGATGATACTTTATTTAACTGAATATGAGACAGTTTTTATTTCTTTGCAAAAAGCAGTGATCTTGTAAATCATAGAATCATAGAATGCTTAAGGTTGGAAGGGACCTCTAGAGGTCATCTAGTCCAACCCCCCTGCACACGCAGGGTCACCTAGAGCACGTGGCACAGGACTGCGTCCAAGCGGGTTTTGAAGATCTCCAGAGAAGGAGACTCCACAACCTCTCTGGACAGCCTGTTCCAGTGCTCTGTCACCCTCACTGTTAAAAAATTTTTCCTTAAGTTCCTGTGGGAACTATTGGTCTTTCAGTTTGTGGCCATTACCTTTAGTTCTGTCAGCAGCCACCACTGAAAAGAGGCCGGCACCATCCTCCTCATTGCCTCTCTTGAGGTACTTATAGACACTGATCAGATCCCCTCTCAGCCTTCTCTTCTCCAGGCTGAACAGGCCCAGCTCCCTCAGCCTCTCCTCATAGGGCAGATGTTCCAGGCCCCTGATCATCCTTGTAGCCCTGCGCTGGACTCTCTCCAGCAGCTCCACATCCCTCCTATACTGTGGAGCCCAGAACTGGACACAATACTCCAGATGCGGCCACTTACTAATACTGCTCACTATAAATATAGTGAATTTATGTGAGCAGTATTAGTAAGTGGTTTGGAGCTGGAACTCCTTACACATTCTCTTTTCTAACCAGATGTAGAGATTATATCTGGGAACAAAAAGGTTGTTCCATATTCCAGATATTGGTACTCTTTGTACCATAGCTTAGATTGTAGCCTTTCCATAAGAATATGTCATTAAAAATTGGAAATCAATGTCACTGGGCTGCTGAAATCCTCACACAACATTCTACTAGCAATAAGCACTACCTCTATCTTGCATCTGAACGTCTTTTAACAGTATCAGAGATTTACAAACTTGAGGTTTTCTTGATGTTTCTCTGATTATTGACCAGTTCTAGCTGCACAGTACAATCTTTGCAACACCTGATAAATAATGTAATTATTCAGGAAAATGGGAATCTAAATAAATAACAGTTGTCATTCAAGTGGCTTTAGATAATTTAGGATAAATTAGCTTAAATAGTTGAGGATGATTTAAATGGTTAAGGCATGTATTGATCATCAGAAGACACAGCAGGGCCAAGATATTTCAACATGAAGGCAAATGCCAAAGCTCTGTGACATTTTGATTAGTGTGGGGGAATTGGTTAAAAACTGCCAAAGGGAAAGGCAAGTCCCGGACTTGCCTGAGATGAACAGTCAGAAGTCTTAGAAAGCAAACAAATGTTTAACTCAGTGCAAGGTAAAATACAAAAGGGTTTGCCAAGAAATGGTTTGAATTCCCATTCCTCAATAAATTGTAAATTCTAGTTGTAGAGCATTTCTTTCTGCAGTGTGTGTAAGTGCAGCTCTGTTGTAACTGAGCGGTAAACTATGACTTTGTCACTTTTAATTGGGAAACTTAAAAAGAAAGTATGCTGTCTATCTTGGAAATAAGTAAACAATAAATAACTAAAATAATTATCTCACACAATAATAAATCAGCAAAATAGTTTGAAAAAAAATATTTAAGACAGAAAAAGCTCAAAGGCCAGAGAAAAACATCAGAAAACTGCATAGGGTATAAAACATTTTCCCTATGAATGAAGACAAAAGATGTAAAAGAACAACCTACAACCATTATATTTTAGTCTTTAAATATGTATTTATAGACTTAAAGGCTTAGTGTGAACTGAATTGCCCTTAGTGGCTTCTTTCAATCTTACCTCGCCTTTTAAGAACTGTTCTGTATGGAAGAAAAATTGAGACAATTCCAGTTATGTTAATATCCATATCCAAAATATCCAACAATTAGATTAATTTTAATTGCTATATTAATTCTAATTGACTTAAGGCTACAAAATGGTTAATTTTCTTATTGTTGTAGGAGCTTTTTTAATGTATTTATTTTTATTAGATATCCCCCTCCCTTCTAACTTTAGACTTTCACTTTGTACATGGAACACTACACTTAATTCAGCATGTTCTGTTACCGTCATTTCTTTCATACTGCACTTATTTTACGCTGTCATTTTTAACATCCTGATATTCCAATTGCTATTTATTTGATGTGTATGAATATTTTGCAAAATGCTTTAGTGTCACAGGGAAAAATAACAGTTGGATTGGGACTCCTTCTCTTGGTAGTCTCATCAAGAAAAAGTTTAACTATGAAATATTTCCTAATGAAATATTTCTTGGCACTAGCTAGTTTCCATAGGTGTCACAATTTTTCCATAGGTTCTGTGGGATCTTCTTTGGGCTGCCACGGTGGTGGCAGCAGGTTTAGGCTTTCTGAAGACTTTGCAATGTCTCAGCTGAGTAATTCTTGTGATAAAGTCACTTGCTACCTTTTCAAGTATGCATACAGATTAATAGCTATAAATGTCTCCATTTATGGACTCAAAATGGCAAAGAAATTCTGTCTTTCTTATTTTGCGTATTTCCAGCTTATTTATCATTGAGGCTAGCTGATTTCCATTTCTGTATAATACATCTAGAGTTTCCAGTAAAGCTCTTTTTTTCTCCACATACATGGAGCTTTTGACACATTTTTGTTAGAATTATTCTCTGTTTCTATTTATATATACATATTTAGAAGAATTAATTAGAAAGAGTTCTGTGGTTATTTAGGAAAATTTGAAAAATTGGCAAAAAAAGAAAAAAAACTTTTTTAAAGAAGACAAGAGAGCAAGACCAGAGGCATTCGAAATGCTTAGGTAACCCCCCAGCATAGACATGCGCCCTAGAGGTGCAGAATGTCCTTGCTTGTTAAGGTGAAAGTTAAAGTGAACAACTTGGCCAAATAAATTTGAAACCACCTAGAAGATATGTGATTGTGCATTACATAGATTTGGTAGGGTCTTGATACTGTAGTTAATGTGTTCTGTGGTGTTCAAATGTGAAATTTTGGAAGTGAAGAGTTTGAATAAACTTGGTACTTCAGGCCAAGGAATGGCCTAAGTGAATGAGTCACACATAGGGGTGGTACCTGTAAGCACCTTGTAATCCCCTACAGGGTAGCAGGAAAAGAGTGACTGATTTGTCAGCTCCTCAAGACTCTCTTTCAGCATCTGTAAACCTTTAGGCCCCTTGCTTGTTTCCCTTTTGCTGTATAGATCTTGCCAGGGGCTTGTGGCAGCCTGCCGGGACATGCCCGTGGGTATTTCTGTCTAGACAGAGCTTTGTGGCAGCCTGGGGCTGGTGTGATGAACTGAGCCCTTTCCCGAAAGCCGGCCTCTAGTCAGCAAATGCCCAGTAGCTTGGTGCAATGTTTCAGCATCTAAAACCCAAGAATTTCCTGGTAGACTGTCCTGTAATATCAATTCTGCCCTTATAGCTGCTAATGTGTTTCTATCTATGACCTAAATATTTGCTGAAGTTTCTGTGAGACTGTGTTTCACAATTAAATATATATGTTTCTTTGATGAATAACTTTCACTATAACATTCGAAGTAAATTGCTCTACATTGCATCAGCATGGATGTATTGCTGTTAAAAGAAACGTAACAGCGGGAATGACCAATACAGAACTGAGGTACAAAGTGCTCACAAATTGGTTTTGTGTGTGTTTATTTATATATACATATATACATGAGTGTTGTATGTGTATATCCATATTTTTTTTACTTTGGGGCTGGCGTACTTAAGTTTGAAGCACACCTAGCTTTTCTAGTGCTGTAGCTGAAAGGACAAATGATAATTTCTGTGGGCAGTTGCATTTCATTTATGTTAAATAGAATTTTTTTTTGTTGATTAAGCTTATGAATGATTGACTGAATACTGAATTTATACATTATTTACTATTGTTATACAAACAGATGTATTTTGCATTCTGTAAAAATTTTACTGGTAAAACAGAATTTTGCCATGTAATTGTCTTAGCACATTAGAGGAGCTCTGAGGCAAAATAGAGGATTTTGCTATGAGTGATTTTTACAACAGCCTCTGTGCTTTGAGTGTGTTGCCCAGGGAGAGCAGGTGCTTTCGGCAGAGCACAAATGGGGTGGCTCCTTCCCTTCCTCAAAAGACACGTCAGACGTGGCTCAGAGTATAAATTCCCAGTCTCCTGTCCCAACGATAGCTGAAAAGAACCAGTTTTCCTCTTTATTCACATCCACTGTTGATTTCAGAAACATAAAAGAGTAAGCTTAATGTTGGAAAATTTCTGGAAAAGAAATCCTCAGCAGTTAAAATTAGGTGTTTCGCAGTTAATAGCTTATAAGCAGCTTTCTCTTCTTTTAGACATGCTGTTTCATGTGCCTTGCAAAGTGGATGAATTGCTTGATGTAGGGTACTTATGAAGCTTTTTCTTCTTCTCATGCATTTCTAAGTGTTATGACTGTGCATATTTCAGTTACAGGACAGATTTAATAATAATAGAATCTTTGAAAATAACGTCCTTTTGGTTAGTATTTGAAGGTAAGATTTCTGCTGAGACAGGTTGCTCTAACCACAAAAGACTTGAACCTTTGCTACTTTTCTTACCTCCTGAAAGACTGCAAGGTTCCTCCTTGGAAATTTGATTGCTGCAGTGTGAATGGCCTAGGATGAGGAACTTAAGGAAAAATTTCTTAACAGTGAGGGTGACAGAGCACTGGAACAGGCTGCCCAGAGAGGTTGTGGAGTCTCCTTCTCTGGAGATCTTCAAAACCCGCTTGGACGCAGTCCTGTGCCACGTGCTCTAGGTGACCCTGCGTGTGCAGGGGGGTTGGACTAGATGATCTCTAGAGGTCCCTTCCAACCTTAAGCATTCTATGATTCTATGAGTGTCTGCTGTGCTTTCCAGAAGGGGCAAAAAGCTCTTTCATACAGATCCTATTTTCCGCAAGAATCCCAGATTAGCTGTTTCTTTCCAGTTTCTGCAGCAATAGCACAATCCCAAATGATAGTATTCTATTTTTTTTCCATTACTCATTGCAGTAGCTACAAATACAGAATCATTTCTGAAAATAAAAGGGAGCAATAAAGTTTTGAACAATGCCTACAGTATTAGCATAATAAAGTAGAATTTGCAGGATCAGCATGAAGTTGAACAAAAATCTTTAATTTGGATGTGTGCCTGGAACCTCTGTAACACTGTTGATCCTATGTTTTCTTTTTTTTTTTGATTAATTAGCATGGAATTTTCCTAATTACCTTTAAAATTAACACATTCACACTGCCTTACGGTAATATACTATTAGCTAATGTTCATCCAAGCTTCTGTCACCAAGTTGATTGACCTGGTTTATCCAATGAGGCTGAAAGGTGGACTGCCTGTGGCTCCTTTTATACCATGTTGCTTTTTTTTCCCCTATTGCTAAGAGTTTTAAACTTTCAGAGAACAAATAAAAAAGATAAATAATTAATGTAGCTATGTTGAGCTTATGTAGGGTTAAAAAAAAAGGACTAGAGAGAGTGGTAGAGGATTGGAGAAAAATATTCTTGATTTATCTTTTTCAGAGTATGACGGTGCAAGACCCTAAGTCCCACAAGAAAGTAAATGTCACACCAGGGATTAGAATTAGGTATTTCGAGCAGTCAGTACTCACCTGGGGACCTTTGGAAACACATCGAGATGAAGTTTTTCCAAACAGAGAAAAAAAAAAAAGTTAAACTTTGTTTACAAACATAGAAGAAAAGAATGTTGTTATGCTCATGTAACAAAAACCTCAGGGGAGATAGGTTTCATATGAATTTTTGAAAGCGGGTGAAGAAAAAAAAAATCCAAAGAAGCATTTTCCCTTTTCACATTCTTGTATTTTTAGATTGCATAGCAAAAGATGCAGGTAACGCTTCTCTTTGCTAACTAGCTGTTGCAGTGCAGCCCCACTGACATATCCTTGTGGTTCGGAAGCAGAGGATGGGTGCTACTTGGAAGGAAGCGTAGGGGAGGATTTCAGTTTTGGCTGCTGTGCTAACCCATTTGTGGATGAAAACTACTGTGTATGTCAGAGCGAATGCTTCTTTGTGAAAGAATTCGGCACTCAGGTATATGGATGTAGTAGAAGAACTTCTTGAGCACGGCCCAAGAAGAGACTCTTTCAAAAAAAATCATGTAATTAATTGTTTAGGCCAGATGAACCAGATAAGTTAAAATGCAAGCGACACGTGGAAGAGTGGATGATGATGGCTTTTCTGAAGGGACTGCTGAGAACTTGGGGATGGACTTGGAAAATGAGTTGATTGCAGTACTTTGGACCTGGCCTCAGTGCCCCCAAGAGGGTCCTCGGAATAGGTGCTTTTACTTGGCAGTACTTTTACTGGGTACATTTCAGCACTGTCATCAGCCTGAATCTCACTGAAGTGAAAGGGACTGCCAAAAATAGGGAGCTTTATATGTTTAAATGTAAGTTGAAAATAGATGAAGGATTTGATTTCTTTCAGGCTGTTGCCACAAATAGGCATGCAGGCGTTTTGCTTAAATTCTGTTCTAAAATTAAATTTTTGAATCCTCCTACCTGTAATCTCAAATTTAGGCATCTAATAAATGTGTGAGTTTCTCAAAAATTATGAACACCCACATCTCATTTTTTGACAGTCATGCAAACCGTGAATGCTTTGTAAATTGGTCTGCTTAGTTAGGTACTTTTTTTAGGCACTGATGTGGGAATCTTTAGTATATAATCAGAGACGAAAAACCTGCAGATCTACTTCATTAGCCATTTGGGTAGAGGACACACAAACAAAGCATGAACCTAGAAAAAGAACTAGGCAGTTTGCAAATAGTTAGAAGAGAAAACTCAAGTAAGGTTAACAGAAACAGAATAGTGTTTGCAGCTGAGATTTATTTTTCTTCAGTTCTGTCTTAGAATTCATGAGAGAAAGGAGATTTTATTTTGCAGATCATGGATTATTTTGGCTTGTTAGTGCTCTGTGAAGATTGGAATAACAGCAGGAAGGAGTTCAGAGTCTAACCTTTTGCTTTCACTGCCAGAATACTGGAGTGCAATATGCATGTAAATAATAATTCAGTAAAATTGGAAATAGTGCCTGCTGAATACATCCAGCACCCCTCATTCTGCTGTGGGCTGGACTGGAGTTGGAGATATTTTTAGATAGCATTTTGAAAGTGTTGCTCAAAACACTTTTTTAATATAGGGTATGATTATCTAATTTTATCTAATCGGCTTGTTATGGAGTAAAGCATAATTTACTATGAAAATTTCTTTAGTGCTTACAATAAGTGTAATTTAAAATAGGCAGGAAGAATAAAGAATTCTGAAATTATCTGAAATAATCCAGCTATTACTATAGTAATGTATGTGCCCTAAAAATGCTAGACTATAATAAAATTATGTTAATTTGCTCAGTTTCACTGACTGTAAGGTGTTATAAACAATGCTGAAAGGCTGATAGAAGTAGTCCATAGTAATTTATTATTTGTATTCCTAATGGTACTGAATCTTCTTTTGAAATTTAAAATTTCTAGTTTTTCAAGATATAACTTTTTTTCAAGCTACTTGCAGTTACAGGTTGCAGTTATAACTGACTGGACTGCCTAGATGAGTTCTGTGTTGTTGTTTAAATGTAATCAAATGAAGACAAAAGGCAGTAGAGAGAAGATCAGTCGTGTTTTAAACTTAGAGTAGTGTTTAAACTTAGAGAGGTGCTGCTTTTTACTTTTGAAGTTGTCAGTTATATTTTAGGTTAAAAGCCATTAAAGTAAAATCTAATTTTGCAGATTTGTGTAAAATAAATTGAACATAAATTGTTTTGAATACTGCTACTGCTTAACAGAATTTTCCATTGATTTGTTGATAAATGAAGAAATTGAAAGAATTGAAGGAATATGAGAATAATTCCATTTAAGGTATATGAGAATAATTGGTACAGATTCTTTACACAAGGACCTTATTACTTTGTCTTTCATAAGCCAACCAACCAACCCACAGGGAATATGAACCATTTTTATATGCCTTAATATACGAATATACTCTAGCAAAGAGGAATACAATAAAAATTGTCAGAAGAGAAGGTTGAGCATTATCAATATGGTTATTTTGATCTACTAAAACATCTACTTTCAAGCACTGATCTTTTTGTGTATAAATTGTGTTGTGCTCTCAAATTCAGGATTTATCATGGCCATTCTACTACTGAGAAAATGATCTAATCATAGGGCTTTTAAAATAGCTTTTCCTTAAAAGTGCATTGGTGGGTAGGTGTTAGACATGTAGCAAAATGTTTCCTTCAAAATTCTGTGTTATTTAATAGCATATTTATAGTCTTTCAGTCACTAAAATTCTTGTCTGCAGATTGTGCCTGTCCTTGATAGAGGCGGGATTATGAGAGGATTTAAATGTTGCAAGGTTGCCATGAGGGGAGACTCATTAGTCGTCTGTTGCTCTAATGCTAGAGCTAAAGAGGCTATTTAGTGTCTAAGTAAGTGCAAAAGAAAAACGGCAGTGACAGCATATATAAGTGGACGACTGTTTCTAAAAATGTTAGCTTTTAAAGATTTTTAAAATATGCATTATCATCAATAATTAAATAAAGTTCTCTGAGAAACAGGATGTTATTTAATGTTTTCTGCTTAAGGTGAAACTTTACAGTAACTTTTATGTTTACTTTATTAAAACATAAATAGCAGCAGGTAATGAAATGTCTGTTGGTTACTAAACAGATGTGAATTACTGTAATGTTAGGAGAGATGAGCAGGAATGAAATGGCTTTGTAGTTACCTTTTCCAGTTTAATGGAAGGCCATGGAAGAGGAAATATGTAAGATTTGTATAAACATCCTTTAGCAATAAAATATTTGCAGCATAAAAGAACTTTTCTAATATTCAATAAAATATTCCTTTACTAAAGTATGCAGCTAGCAGGAAAAGGATAGGAACACAGAACATAGAATCGTAGAATGCTTAGGGTTGGAAGGGACCTCTAGAGATCATCTAGTCCAACCCCCTGCACACGCAGGGACACCTAGAGCACGTGGCACAGGACTGCGTCCAGGCGGGTTTTGAAGATCTCCAGAGAAGGAGACTCCACAACCTCTCTGGGCAGCCTGTTCCAGTGCTCTGTCACCCTCACTGTTAAGAAATTTTTCCTTAAGTTCCTCTGGAACTTTTGGTGCTTCAGTTTGTGGTGATTACCTCTAGTTCTGCCGGTGGCCACCACTGAAAAGAGGCCATCACCATCCTCCTCACTCCCTCCCTTGAGGTACTTATAGACGCTGATTAGATCCCCTCTCAGCCTTCTCTTCTCCAGGCTGAACAGGCCCAGCTCCCTCAGCCTCTCCTCATAGGGCAGATGTTCCAGGCCCCTGATCATCCTTGTGGCCCTGCGCTGGACTCTCTCCAGCAGCTCCACAACCCTCTTGTACTGTGTGGCCCAGAACTGGACACAATACTCCAGATGTGGCCTCATGAGGTTTTGGAGGCAGGCAAATACATGTAGGAGTTGCATATTCTTTCATTAGCATACAGTTTAATTTTCCTGTGTTACTTTGTAATTTAGACATTGCTCTTACAAACCTGTTTCAGCTTTATTATTGATTTTTATTATAGTCTGTATGATTAGCTTTTCAATAGCGCAGTGATCTTATCAATCGTTAAGTAGTAAAATATTTATCGTTGTAAGAATCTGTATTTTTAGCTTAAGAGTATGGTGAAGCACACTGCCCTGCAAGATTGAGAAGGTGCCTTGAGGCCTTAACAAAGAAGTTAATGGTAGTCAAAATAGCAGATGAAAAGATACCTGCTATTGTCTTGATGTAACAGAAATATATATATATATATTTTCCAAAAGGAATAAATCTTCAGAATTAACCATCAGTGGGGAATATTTTTTTAAAAAATCTTTTATATTTGGAAATATAGAAAATAGCTCTCCAAAATTATTATGTTCTAATTAGTGTTGGAATTTCCACAATTTTTACTTTTTTAGATTGCCATTAATTTCCTTTACTGACTAGATTGTGATTTGTGTGCATTACTGGAAATGGGCTGAAAGCTTTCTAAAGATGGAAACATGTGGTGCTTCTTATTTTCATACCTGTTGAACAGCAAGATGGGGCTTTACTGGTAGATAAATCTGGGTTGGAAGGGACCTCAGGGAGCACATCTGATCCTACCGCTTGGAGCAGGATAACTGTGAACTTGCTCAGGGCCTTTTCCAGTCGAGTTTGTAGTAACACCCAAGGATGGAGTTTTCATAGCTTCTTTGGACAAGATCTTCTGGCATTTAACCACCCTCAAGGCAATCATTTTTCTCTGATATCTAATTGGGATTTTCTTTGCTACTACTTGTGTGCATTGCTTTTTGTTCTTTTGTTGTGCATCTTTACCAAGACTTTGGCTCTGCCATCTCTGTGGCCACCGTTAGGTAGCTGAAGACAACCATAATATCCCCCTCAGCCTCTATGTGTATGAGGCAGATGAAGCCCAACTCCTCCAGCCTTTCCTCAAGTGTTCCAGACCCTTTCTTGAGCTGCCTCCAGTTTGTTGGTGTCTGTCTTGTACTGGTGTCCCAGACTGGACCTGGTACTCCAGGGATAGTCTCCCCAGCGCTTAATGGAGGGTAAGAACCACTTGTGCTGGCTGGCTGTGCTTTAACCTCGCACAGTGTGTGACTGGCTTTCATAGCCTCGAGGATATAGAAGATCTTTGGAATTCACCAAAAGTGAGGGAAAGCTGAAGCATCAGTAAATGCTGTTCAGCAGATCTGCCACTAATGGAATCTCGCATTTTTTCCCATCTAGAATGTGCCCCCGGACTTGTCCATCTGCACCTTCGTGCTGGAACAGTCGCTGTCTGTTCGGGCCCTCCAGGAAATGCTGGCCAACACAGAAGAAAAGGCAGAAGGGGTAAGTCATTAAAACTACACTTTTTCACCTTGAATGATGCAACATTTCTTTCCATGGTACCACAGACTGTGACTGGCACAAGCTGTAGCATAGTGAACTCTCTGCATTTAATTTTAGTTCCTCCTCCACTACAGGAATGATTCAATCTTGAGAAATTCGAACTATTTTCAGCTTTCACTGAAGTTGGCAAGAGTTGTGAATGTGCTGCAGATTGGCATAGAGCTACAAGAAAGATTTAATTTGATCTCTCAGAATGTGAAACATAAAGCTTGATCACCTCTTTAGGACAGTTAAGGTTTATGATGATTTATGTCATCATTATATCAAGTCTGATTGTTAGAGATCTTGAAAATGACTTGGATATATGCTGTTTGTCTTTGGGAATAATGAAATTGTTCTGTAGGGCCTGAACTAACGTGTCCAGCAATTCAATTTTAAAAATGGAGATGCAGTATTAATGAGTAGTGGGGAAAAAATACAGAAATTACACATTTTTAACATTGGAAGATGAATGAATTATGACACTAGCAAACTGCTATTTGCAAATAAACCAAAATATTGTAATATTGTCTGATGTGTAGTTCATTCCATGCTGTGATGTAGCCTAGGGTTGCATATACACTTTGTAGAGTTAATTTGAATGCTGCACTCCAGCCCAAACCCTGTAAACTCTCCCTGCGAGGAAGAGTGATATGGGATGCTTACTGCTAAGCATAGGAATTACACAGATAAAACAGAAGCAGGGTCAACCATAATATTTCACGCAAGAAAGCTGACGGGGAGAAGCATGCTTCTATTATCCCTGGGAATGCCCTGAAAAGCAGGCTTTAAATGAACAGGTAGCAGTCAGTCCCATATAATGCCTTGCACTGAGGCTGAAAACAGCATTTGGGAAGTCCATGCATGATCAAAAGTGTATGCTATCACTGATAATTTGATAAAGGGCTAACTGCAGCAAAAGGAGAATGAAATGCACATCTGAGAGAAGAAGAGATATCAGAGCAAGGAGATCATGCTTTTAGATAGGGACTTCTCTTTTCCTATTTTGCAAATACTGAAACTAAGAGCAAGTAAATACACAGGAAGAAACGACATCCCAAGTACATTCATGAGCACAGGCATAATGTCAAAAGTCGTAGCCCAAAACCAAGGATGTGCAGTGACAGTTAAGAGTGTTTCTTCCCAAGAGTTGTTTCTTCCTAAGTTGTTGGAACATCACCCAACAACAAGAGAAACCATATGGGGATGAACATTGAGTGGTACTGTAAGGCAGAGCAAGGGCACACTTAGAAGAGTGAAAAAAGATTAAATTATCCATCCTGTCAGAAGGGCTAAAAGAGAACTTAAGAAGCAAGTACTCCTAAGTTTTTTCTTTATTTCCCTTTCCCTTTCCCTTTCCGTTTCCCTTTCCCTGTGAAGTTCTTCTCATAAGATGATGTAATTTTGTATATACATCTGAAACACTATAATTTCAAGGAGCAGTGCCAATTTTTTACTTACATTAATACCGTTTTTTTCATTTAGGAGAAGAAAGTATAGCCATTACTACAGAGATTTTTATTGTAAACTGGATTCAATATGAATTCAATTTCTAATGGAGAAAATCCTATAAAGGGAGGTCTTCTCAATTGTCAATTACTTTTCTGTACATTATAAGTCATTTAGGCATCAGTGATTTTCCTGTTTCTTTCCTTTTTTTTTCTTTCTATTTTTTATTGTGTATAACCTCTTGCAAACTGTGTTTATTTAATAGGTAATAGGTAAGTCTGCAATAAGGTAGTGAGGAAACAAAATCTCTTGCTGAATTGCGTAGAAAGAAAAAAATAAATAAAAAACCCCTTGTGTTTAAGAAAGATTACTTCAGTGCCCTACTAGGATTTCGTTTTAATTCTTAATTAGTCTGTATTAAAAATGCAAGATTACCTTTGTAATAAATATCTATTTTTTTCCACAGTAAGAATCCCCAAAGGAGAATTTCCATATTTTTTAAGATTACTGGTCCATCCAATTGAGCATCCCTTCCTGTCCTGAATTACCTATCTGCCAGTATCAAAAGCAAGACTGGAAACGAGTAAAAATTCTTAAGAAAGAATGTGTGTAGAGCAGTACCCGTTCGGTAAAGTTTTGTTCTTGCTTGAGGCACTTGGTAGTTACTTTATGCTCTGTTTATTTTGTACCATTCCCTCTTTCTTTCATGGCTTGTCTGTATAATGTCACTCAGACTGACTTCTCAAGGGCTTTTCTTGGCTCATTACAACTCAGTCTGAAAAACAGATGCTACAAATGGCTGAGTTACTGTTCATCAGCAGAGCTGTGGCAATTCTTTAGCCTGCTCAGATTACAAGCTAATTGTATTTCCTAAAATCACCTTTTTGTTTCTGTGGACATGCTCTATTTTAACACTTGTACTGATGAGCAATAACATGGAGCTTGGACAGATGTGATTATGCAAGTGCTTTAACACTTGAAATGCTGCAAAAGTATTTATGAATTTGTTTTCATAACACTGCTTTGGGATAAGTGAACAGTTCTTTACCTAATTATAGACAGAGGAAAATTCAGGTATTCAAATATTAGGGGAGTTAATCTCCCCTTGAACAAGATTTTTCACTTCAGAGATTTTTAGATGCTGCAAGCAGGGATCTCTCTGCTTCACCCATAGCTTTCAGTGCTTTTAAATTCTGCAAGTCAGATTCTAGATACCAACTTGGTACCAAAGGAGAGGAAAAGGAAGGAAAAAAAAAAAAAAAAAGAAGGAGATTTGGTCTCACTGACCTGACAGATCATTCAGAAGCTCTGTGGTAGAGACAGATATAGGATCTCTGTGTTTTCACAGTGTATCTGTCATTCAGTAATTATCTTCCGGAATCCTATAGATATCCTATCAGTATGTCTTCCTGCTTCATTACTTACAGTGACTTCAGTGTTATATGCATGTGGTTCTTTTAGTTCATCCACAGAAAAGAAAAATGCAAGAAAAAAGGGATAAATTAGAAGAAAAAAAAATCTGTAGATAATTCTAAAAGTCATGTATCCTTTTTTGGCTAGCAGGAAAAAAAAACAAACTGCTTTTCTTTTGAGATCGCTAAAAGCTTATGATTCAATTAAGTTGCAGTGTGCTTTGCTTGGGATATATTGTGAAAATATATCCAGCAGCAGAGCATGATATAAATTCTGTTCTTTTTTTGTCTTGTGACGTCTCATAATCTTCCTTAATAATTCTCTTAAACAAGGCCATTGAATTTTGGAGCCTCCTGGTTGTATGTTAAATGCCATATCCCACTCTAAATATGTTATATATGAATACTGAGGGTCTGTAACGCACTTCCACCTGCCAGTATGGTATGTGTTGTTATGTTCCATGCAGATGAATGTTTTTAACTAAATATTTTCATTCAAGTGACTTCTTTTACAGAAGCTTAATTGTATCAGCTGCTGTTATTCTTTTCAGTTGGGTCTACTAGAAGAGGAAGGAGTGCCCCTGGCTTTATTATTGTACTTTCATGAGAAACATGCCAAGGAGGAGAGGTCTGTTATGGCACCAGTTTCTGGGACTTCTGTCTGCTCCTGTGGGCTTTCTTCTGCTCAGTACTATGTGTGCCTGTATTTTTTATTTATTATATATGGGATCAGAGAGGTTTCTTGCAGCTGCTTCTGTGGCCTTTTGCATCAAATGTCAGCTTTTTTGATAACTTTTTAGAAGGAATACTGGAATAAATAAGAATCTGTTTGCTTGTCATCTGTAGCAAGAAAGCAAATGTGTATGAGTGTACAGAATTATGGATGTACTTTGGATGAAAATGTAGGCTGTGCATAGAATAAGTTAGATGGTGTAGAGATCTCTAGCATTTATCATTTTACACTAGGATGATTTTGAGCAAATAAAACTGCATTTGTTCTTTACCTTTTAAATGAAAAAAACTTGAGTAAGCTTGCAGTCAGTTTTGCTGGTTGTTTTCCTAGAGTTAATTGCATAGAAGAATTGGCTTCCATTTGCCCTCAGATGCTGGAAATGTGTTTACATTTAACAACGGACAAAATAAAATATAGAGTTAGATCCTCTGCTACTTTTCTGCAAATTGATCTTATTTGCCCTATATCCTATTGTAAGCTTTTGTATATGCTTATATGCTTTTTTTTTTTTTCTCCAATATTTGCACAGCATCTGTGCTTTTCTGCTACTGCATGCCATGGAGATAATAGATTTTTCCTATGTTTGGAAGTAAGTGCAAAACAGAGGGCAGTAATCATTTCCTTTAACCTGCTGGCCACACTCTGTCTGCTCAGCTGGCATTCATTGCTGCAAGGCTATCTTGCTGGCTGATGTCTGACCTGGTAAACAGAACCCCCAGTTTCTTACTTGTAAATCTGCTTGCTAGCCAGTCATTGCTCAGGCTATGCTATAGCAAAGCTCATTCTCTCTCAGATGTCTCAGAGCTATTTGCCTGTGTTGAACTTGGTGATGTTTCTTTGGTTCATTTCCTTGGCTGGTTGATGTCCTCTCCTCAATTTGGTGTCATGCTCAGACACACTGAGGACAGACTCCGTCTTGTCCTCCAGGATGGCAATGAAGATGTGAAACCAAAGTGTTAGTTGCAGGACCAGCTTCTGAGTAATACATGTAGGCAAGTTACATTCTTAAAAAACAAACAACCAAAACCAAAACAAAACCCATATACAGCCATATACATATTCACCTAAGCTCAGTGAAGAGCAAATGTAAGCTCAAGATTTCCTACTAAATGAATGTGCTGCAGTTTCCCAGATGGCCTCTGTGTCAGATGGGTTGTACCTCTGCCATTCTCTCAACTAAAGCAATTCAGGCCTGAAGCAGATTTTGTTTGATTTTTGTTTGTGTTCCACAAACCCATCTGAAGTTGGAATCTGATCCTCAAAGCAGAAGGATGATGTCCAAAGTGATCTCAGTGAAACACCTGGGCAGTGCTGTAGTGTGCCTGAACATAGGAAGAACTGGATCTGCTTCAACCTTCCACCAAGGCAGAATGGCAAAGCTGTATGTTAAGAAAAGGGGGACCAAGATTTTCCCTGAAATTGCATCTTAGCAGAGCTCCGAACAGGGACTACACACAGGGATTCAAACAGGGACTGGTTCAGATTCCAGACTCTTGGAAGGAAATTGAGAAGAGCTGGACAAAAAGTCAGTGACTGCAAACAAGTGCTGTGGAGGAACTGGCAGATTGATCTAACTCTTGTTAGACTGTGAGGACATCTGATAAATAGTGGCAAAGATACTGGGAAAGGGAGTCCAAGGTGTGGTACGAGGCTTTTAGCTTGGATTAGATATTAGGGGATTTTTTGTTTCTCTGTGTTTTTACAGTGAATTCTATAGGTATTACCCTCTTACACACTGCAGCTGGTTATCATAAAGGATGAGAACCTAGTGATGGCATTCATTAAAGACTGCCTGTGAATTTCTGTAAGGGTTGTTTCCAGTTGGTTTTTAATGTGTTTTTAAATAAAAACACTTTCAACATTACAAAGTTGAAGCATAGACAAACTGGAAATGCTGTAGTTAAGTTTGCTCCTAGAAGCACACAGTTCATTTGTGGCAATGAGTTGGAAGTTACGCACAAAATGTCACTGCAGGCAAAATATAAGATAAAAAAAAAAAAATCCCCAGCTCTGACCAGAATTTAAATACTGCCTGAAAGTGTTTGAAGGATTTCTCACTTTTGCTACAGAATTCCTATATGAAACTGAGAAGGTCTATTAAATCAGTAATTTTCTTATTGCTACTGGATTCCTCTGAAAGGAATCAATGCCTTGAATTTTTAAACCAGCTCAGTCAAGCCTGGCAGTTACAGTGAGTAAACTAAGCAATGATTTATATCTAACTATGTATTTCCTGGTTTTGTATGTCTTGACACTGCAGGATTAATTTCTACCCATGCTGAGAACTCAGAGATGTGGCTGTAGTTGAAGGGAGCTATGCACAGAATGCAGAATGATGTTAGAAATAAGGGATTAGGCATCTCAAACAGAGCACAGTGGTTTTAATGGCACCACGCTTTTAAATTCTTATGTGTATTGATATAGCATCTGAGGTACTGTAAAAATTAAATTAATACTTGTGAAATGAACATTACAGTAATGAACACCATAAAATGGATGTCATTTAATCATCAAGGCTTTAGAATAGGTTTTTTATCAATATTTAGTACAATGGTTGCACACTGAATTGAGATGAAATAAAACAGTAAGTGATTGCCATCTGCTCACTATGCTGCATGAGGCAGAGTTCATGTGGAAAGGGTAATAAATGGAGATGTTATGGCAGGCTATGTCATAATACAATGACATATGTGAATGAAATTAAGGTTTCACAGCTGACTTCTAACCCTTACTGTCTTTTAGTGTTTGCTGTAACAACTTTAACTTTTTTTTTTGTAATAATTAGAGTAACTCTTTCAAGAGTTCAAAAAATTGATACTTTTAAGCCTTTAACATTTAAGTTTAAGAAAAAGGGTTTTGAAACGGATGAAGTGCAACTTTGCATTAGTCTCACAGCTGAGCTTACTGCTGAGGCAAGGTCTTAGATGGTGTGATACCCAAACATAGTATTTTCCTTTCCTTTTGGAGTGCATGGAGCTGGAAGCTGAATACTTCTGAAGGCCAACACCTTACATTAAATGAATTATAGCTTATTTGTGCTGAGTTATACAATTATATTAAGAACTGAAATTATAATTATATATTTTTAACAGATTGTTTTTACCACTAAGTAAATGTCTCTAAACAATTCTTTATGGATTTTTAAACTTTTATTTCTGTTACTGTGGCTTTTGGTGGGATGTTGTTTTCGGGTATATCTGGCTAGGTGGTTGCAAAATTTCAGAACTGGAGATCTTTTTCTCATAACGTCTTTTATAATAGCTGCCGTAAGGGACATTGCGATGGCTGATGCAGTATGTTATCAGTGCAGGAGTTATGCAGTAGGGCTGTATAGGCTGGAAGCATGGAAAATGTTGATGGAGGCTGTGGTGCTGAGTACGAAGGAAATACTCTGCCGGCAGGGAGCTCTGCAGGGTATCAGGGGAGCTGCAGTGGGAAGATTGCGGCGGGGCAAATGCATCCTCTGCTCATCCGCCAGGATGTTCTGCGCCTTCTGTAGCGGTTTAGGAAAGCTCATCTCCGAAGTCACTCCTCAGGGTTTTCTTAACGTGGTTTGCCTTCTAACTCCTCTTCTCTTGCAGCGTTGAGCACCTTGGGGTTTTTTTTTTTTCATGATGGTGATGCTGTAAACGCATGAGTGCGCTTGTTCAAGTCTGCATATGAATTGTTTCCCCTGGAGGGATAAGATCTGAAGAGCAAATACATGTGTAGCATTTGAAAGACACAAAGAAGGATAGCTAGGGAGGAGAGAGTGAACAGTCTGAAGTCCTAACCTGAATAGGAAACTGGGAGGCACTGAGTTTGGGAAGGATCAGGGTTCATTTCCATATTGCTTGTGTGGTATGTCAAAGTTGGTGATACATTTGCATGATCTCCTGGCACTGGTTGCTGAACAGTTCAAATTAGATAGTACAGGCATGAAGATTTACCTGCACACTTATATCTGTCCCTTCCTGTGTCAGTACCAAGTCTGAACCGATGCTACCTACTTCACCAAAGGAATCTGCAGTATCTTAGCAAAAATGACAGCTCCAGCAAAAATGTCTTGTCTCAGAACTAACAACTATTTGTCAGTGAAAAAATGATGTATTTTTTATGTCCAAGTATTCCTTAAAGCTCTTATAGTCTTTTGCTCTTGGTGTATGGTTTCTGTTTTGGAAGATAGTGATAGAGACACAGTTAACTTTTTGTTTCAATAAAAGTGATAAAATTGTGCAAAGTTGGCAAGCTATGCCAGTACATTTTAAATATTTAAGTAGTACTGTAGTGCTGTAGTACAAGATTTGTATTATTCCAAATCCAGGGCATATATATATATATTTTTTTTCCTCTCTCATCATAGAGAATTGCCATTTTTATCCTAATTTGCTTACGTGGGTATAAACAACTGCTGAGTTGGGAAGGAGAAGGAAAGCAGCGACAGCTGCTTCCCACACGCCGCCCATGGAGCAGCACCTTTTAGAAAACGGGTGATTCAGACGCTTTGGCCTGTGCTTATCCTCCAAATGAATGGAAGCACCTGATGGCCTCAGCCAGAGGAAACTGAACACCCTCAGCAGTGGGTGAAGAGGAGGAGAGTTTGTAAAGATAAAGAAGAAAAAGCAAATTTTGACACATAAAATAAATGAAAAAGAACAGCTTATGGGAGGAATGAGGGCAAAGAGAGCTGTTGGTCTCTGTGCTAGGGCCTGGTGCGTCAGGAGGCAGGGAGGTGCGAGCCGCCTGTGGCCAGGGGGCAGAGGGGAGGAAGGGACGTTGCTCTGTGGTGCTCCTGAGGAGCTGCAGCGCGCTGCCGCCAGCGGCTCCCCTTCTCCTCCACAGATCTCCTTAGAAATGGCTCTTCGTGGACTTACTAAATGTGAATGGCACCTCGCTGTGCTTCAGACCTAATTCATTTAGGTTGCGAAGACCTGCGCTCTTGCTCTTGATGTGATTTTTGTAGGCAATGCCTGTTTTGTCAGATAGTCCCCACGGTGTGGAGCGTGCAGCACAGCACTCAACGGGCAGCTGTTGGTAGCAGGCAGTCTAGTGATAAATATACACGACACTTAAATAAAAATGTTTTTCAAGAAAAAAGAAAGGATGAGTCACAGAAGCTACTTGTACATACAGAGCAGAAAGAGGAAGAAATCTGGAAATCCTCTTTTTCTGCAGTTTTTTCATGGTGGCTATCATTTAATGTAATAAATTAGCATAACTTAACGTATAGGTCATTTAGATTTCAATTAGCGGCTATTGGTTCTCTTTAGTTAAACTGCATTTTCAGGTGGTGGTTGTTTGGGAGCTTGTCAAAAGTTGGCTTCTCCAGCACAGCATGTGTGTTTGTGCAAACTGTCATACGGCCAACAATGGACAAAGCCTGTGGCTGCTCCAAGGAATTTCAGAAGAGGTTTCTTATTCTCTCTTCTTTCACAAATGCCATCTTTAGATGCAACAAGGCCTTCATTTGAAAGGTAGGACATGTGAGTGAGTTTACAGCTTTCTCTTTCCAAGGAGTGTGTGAAGCAGCCAGCATTAGCCTCTAGTTGGGGAAAAGGCCACCATTGCCTTTCTGTAGTGAACCCATGGATGCAAAGAATCCTTTCTATGTCCAGTTTGCAATTGGGGCTGACAACTCCGCATGTTTAGCAGACCGTGTTTTCCAAGTCCGAGGAGTATATGAATTATATTGGATGAGAGATGAATGTTTTGTAGTTGCTCTAGGAACAGTGCTTAAAATTCTACTCCTCAAGTTTTTCAGGGTAAATTTGAGGTAAATTCAGTTAATCCACAATGAATGGACTGTTTTTTTTTTTCTTTCCTTCTACATTTGTAAATGGAGTGTTTTGTATACTTGAAAATTGCAAAAGTAATATTTGGATTTTTTACACAGATGCGATGAAATCGTCTGAATATATGTTAGAATACATTTTTTTTTATTGCAAATCCTTCAGAGCAGATGTAGCCTTGTCCCTGAATTGCTTTAGTGATTCACTAAATCTTTGTGAAGTGTTACGTAGTTGAGTATTTTATTTTCAAATAATTTATGCTGATCTTTGAACATGTTGAACGGTCTGTGGTCTCAGTCAAATTTGGTATGTTAAGGGAAATATTTCTTGATGGTTTTGCTAGTTTGGGAGGAATACGTCATGCAGCAAGCTTGCAGAATTTATTGCTGATAGAAAAAAAACCTCATTGTTTCAGAGCAGTGGAATAAAAGACCTATTAATTGATCATACCATACCACATGCTGCATTACCATACGGCAAAGTACTGACATTTTCTTTGAATATTTGGGTTGCATTCATTGTCTGAAATATGTCCAAATAATCCAGTCATTTGACTTGGACTTGGATATTGCTACATTTTCTGTATCCAGATTTCATATTACATAGACTTTCCATAGTGTTTCACCATTGAGAGAATACTCTATAGGAAACATATGCTATAGCTGTAGGGAATATGAGACTCTAGTATTTTTCATGAATCCCTGAGAAATACTGGAAAAAGCTGTGCAATCGAAAATAGCACATTATTAAAGAACTATTAAAACAGAGACTTGCTGCACTTCAGCTGTATATATGCTCTTCAGCCTTTTTCTCTGCAGCTCAGATCTCTGCACCTACTCAACTTGCCTACTCTAAACTCATAAATACAGTGGTGCAGGTTGAGAGGGAAAAGAATACATGTGATAGATCTTCTCATATTTCTCCTTGAAATCCTAGTGCCATTACCATTTTTTTTTTCTCCGGCAAAATCCCATTAATTTTCATAGGTGGTCTTTATACCAAGCCAGGATAATCCTGTGAACAGCAGACAAAATAACAACTTATCACATAGATCCCTTTGGGATGTTTAATAGCTCAAACAAGGGATTAATGTAATAAACTGACTTGGTGCTATTCACGATAAAATGGTGATCGTTTCTGCTTGATTCCTTCTAGCAGTGAAACAGCAAAATTCTCCATTATATGCTACAATGATCAGGAAAGCATTTCTTTCTCTCTCTCATTTTACTTTTACTTTTACTTTTACTTTTCTTCACTTATTTTTTTCTTTTCCCTGGCATTGATTGCTTCTCCTCAGTGTATTTAAAGCAGTTATCAATTTTAGTTTCATAATAATATTTTCTTATAGATTTAACTGGATTTAATGAAGAAGGCTTTCAGCCCTTTTCTGCCGTAATTCTGAGTGGATTTTTCCTTGGAAGAAGCTTCCCGAAAATGACGCCAGGAAGGGGATGGTTAAAAGAAGTGATAAACAAAATTCCCTTTCTATAAGTCTGTCAGTGTATAAATGCTTAGCTAAAAGTTCAGTTTCTCCTGCAGCTTGGTATAAACAGCTTCTGTTGCCCCTATGCATAGTTTAACAGATTTTTAGTATGCACTGATTATTATAATCTTTCTAACATACATCTGACACTGAAATGACACATATTAGAGGGCACAGAAGTGAAAGACATACGTCTGTTTCTTTTGCATTGGATTAACTTTTTTATCCATTTCCCTTTGGTTTTGTTTTGTTTTCTTTGTTTATGCTTTTATTTTTGCTCTGATCCATACTTCTCTACACCTACAAGACTGACCTTTTTTCATACATTGTTGTCTGATTGTTGTTATTAAACAAAGATTTAAATTTATGAACAAAACTGAATGATCAGTATACTGGATAATTACTGACGCTTAAAGACCAAGTTTGCTTTACTTTGTAATAGTAACATTAGATTCCAGAATATCCTTGTTTTGCTTACATGTCACGGTGTCTCCTTTTTATCAGACCTGACTAACATTATATGTAGAAAAGCACAAAAAAAGACCCCGCCCATGAAAAAAAAAAAAACCCACTCATTCCAGGAGAAAAAAAAAAAGAAAACAAAATTACTATGTCCATTAACTTTTAGTAGAAAATTTTAGTTACAGTGTGCTAAAATATTGGCATTAATGCTAAGAGTTTTTCAAATATGTGCATTCATAAATCCATGCCAAACGTCATTAACAGAATGTAAACATCAGCTTGCACACATTATGCATGCATTTGAGACAAAACTGTTTCTTTAACATGAAGAATTTTAATTTCACACTCTCCAATCCTTGACAACTTCATTTTTCAGGAAGCTGTTTTCTGTGGATAGCCAGCAGTGAAGGTAGACTTGCAGCTCAATTGCATCATGAGCTTATTAACTCCCATCTAATCATCCAGTCATGGCCAATTAATCACTTCTGCTGGTGCCTTGTTTTAATAAAACCTGTTTTCCGTGCCACTGAGCAGCAAACTATTGTCTGATTTTATGTAAGGGAGAACCTTTGCTCAAGCAGAAAAATGCAGCTTTCCTTCCTGATGCAAAGGGTCGTGACGGAAGGAGCCATCACGGGCTAGTGCTTTGTTTGTTTTTCTGATTGTGTTTAAGAGATAAGGAAAATTTGCAGGTTTTCTCCACAGAGCTGAATAGGTTTCCTGTGCTGCAGGAAAGCTATGGAGGCAAACTGGGACAGGAATGTAACTGTAGCTGGTGGGTTTTGGAGTATTCACATCATCCTCCCACCTCCACCTGTGGAGCTCTGGCTCCATTAATTACCTGGTATTAGTAAGCAACAAGATGATGCAGAAAGCGTGCAGCTTTTCATATTCTCAGCATGGGGGGGATATGAGTAGGAGTAATTTCATCCCTCATGAAAATGGAGAGAGTAAGCATCCCTATTTCTTTTAATAAGTCTTCTGTGTGTTAATGAATAACTCAAATTTATCAAGGTGCTTCCTTAAAAAAAAAAAAAAATCTTACTACTGGAAGCTGAATAGGCTCCTGATAATTTGAGTTCTCAAATTTACAGTACAGTAGTGTAATTATTAAAAAGCTGACAGTACTTATCATAAATATTATGGGCCAGATATTTCCTAGCAGAATTCACACATCTTACAAGACCATAAATTAACCAAAGATACTGACTTTTCTCAATTCCTAGGACTGATCAAAATGTTTACTCTTTTGACAAGCTATAGGTCCAATAAGGCAAGAATTATTCTTTAATCAAGCTTTGGAGTACATATCCTTGCCATAGAGTCGTATTTCTGTAGTTAGGAGTGTTTTCCTTAGTTTAAGTGCTGTCTGCAGGTGCTAGGCGTAACCCGCCAAAATAGTGAAGCATTGTAGTGATGATTTCTTCAGATATTCTTTGGACAGGGCTTCATCAGGCAGTGGTGTGTCCTGACAAGCAGTATAGCTGTTAGGTTCAGCAGCCAATGCCCATGTGTCCTTATTGATGTTTGCCCCTCTCAGCTTGGAATATGCATATCCCCAGTGCTCCTTACTGAAAAGAAAGGAGAAAAATAAGTGAAGATCAAAGCATTTCATGCAGCTTTGCATCATGCATTGGACAAACCAATCATCACTGGAAAGCTTTATGAAAAGTGCCCAACTTTTACAGATTAAAAAAAAACCTGCCATTATCTTCTCTTCATGCATATTATTTAGGGTCAGATATTTATATCTTATATAGCATCAGACCATTTCAGGTAAGCTGAAAGAACGAGCAAAAAAGAACAAGACTTGGCTTTGATCACCTGAGCTTTGATCAAATCAAAGTACTGGAACAATTCAAGAAGTGCAGGAACAGTGTTTCTGCATTCTGGATGTCAAAAATCTCAGGGAAAGGAAAGAACGGGAATAAAATCATCATTGCCTATTCCAAACCACAGATCTGTAGCAACTTAATACTCTAGCCTGGAACACAGGGCCTTCTTTTGAGTGTGCCCTATTTGGAACATTTGTGTGAGTATGGCACAAGCATTTTTATCGTTCTCCCAAAGTTTCCTATTTTTGTGGAAGATGGCAGGCCTCTTCATAGCCTTACCATGAGCACTGGATCTCTAGCCTACACTAAGTGCTCTTTTCAGGATCAGAAATGCAATAAAGACTGACTTTGTAGGAAAGAGAAGTTCATTTATTTCTTACTGGTTAAATTTGCTGAAAAAGATAACAGGCAGTGAAGGAAATAAAACAGGTAGACACAGAAGTACAGCTCTTGGAGTATTTTGAAGACAGAAATCTTCTATGACTTAAGAGCCTTCTGGATTAGAAGAGAAGGTACCTCATCAATTACCTTGTTGAATCTTGAAAGCAGGAAATGGAGGTACTAAAGGGTCACACAGGAAAAAAAAAAATCTATTAAATTTAGAATCTCTGGGGGAATTTTTGTCTTGCAGACATGTATGCTTTGTTATTCTAGAGTTCAGCTGTAATTATTGTCATCCTGCTTATTTTGGTAGTTAAAGAGTTTTAGAGGTTTTGTTGTATATTCTCGATTTCTCCACTGAGGAAACGGGGGTGGGAAAAGAAATCTGAGGGTGGTATTATTTTATTTTTCTTCCCCAAATAAGATTTCCCTGTTTCTGTTAAAAATAAATAAATAAATAAATGAGTATAAGCCTAGAGGAGAATGCACCATGCACCAACTGGAATGTGTTGCTTCAGGTTACACTCTTGTCTGTGGATCATGATAGTGCATCTGTTGCAGTTCTCCTGAGTAATTGTAGAGTGTGGGATTAGCCATATCCAGCTGAGAAAGATTCTCCTATTGTGTGTGGAGTAAAGTTCCCTAGCTTTTTGTATGCTATTAAAGTGGATTGAAAGAAGACAGACATAGGTAGGCTGATTTCACAGGTTTATGTTGCTTGCTTGTCAGCTTGGTAAGTAATATTGTATTAGTAGTGCAGTCCTCTGAGCTTACTTCATGTCAAGATTTAGTAAGTGAGTCTGTGAGTCTGTTTAAAGATGGTTACATGAATACAGATTTAATGTTTGCAATTATAAAAACTTGGCCAATCTGACTTGTGGAAATAGATACTGTCCTTTTAAAATACCTTAAACTAGACAGACATCTCAGCAATTGCAAAGCAATTGATTATGTGATAATGTACATTGAGGGTGTTTTTTTTTTTTTCCCCCAAAGCCAATTCTGTCTGCCCAGTTCACTTGAATTTCGGAACAGCAAGAGAATGTCTCAAAGCAAGGCAATGAACTAAATGAGCTCTTTTTAGCATCAACACACAGTCAACTTATTTGCACTGCATTATTAATGCAGAAGCAATTTTAGCAAAACAAAAGATGTATCAAAATCAAGCTAATAAATGAAGGACTTGCACATGATTCGAACTTGTTTCTTTTTATAAGACATCATAGTTGTGTTGTTTACCTTTGGCTTCAAATCATTGCCTACTTTTCTAACATTTTTTTGTCTTCTTACATCCTTTCATTCTTACATTGCATTTATTTTAAAACACAAAATCCTTTTTTAGGAAGAACCAAATTGGTGTCTGCTAATAAAGCATCACTTTACCTGCAGGAAAAAGAAAAAAAGGACTTGATAAGCTGCAGTGTTTTCATTGTTAAGTTTAAAGGCAAATCTGGTCAGGTGAAATAGCATTGGTGCCAAATAACTTTTTATTAGCTAATGCCGTATTAACTTTTTAAATAACAGGAATGTGTTCTGGTAGATGCCTTTTATGCTTCCTGATAGAATGGGATTGACCAAAGACTCCTTAGAGAGTTTCTCTATGTTGCTAACATTAAAGCTTAAGCTTTTGGACTGATTCTTTATCATTCCACCAAGGATGGGGAATTACATTTTGGAGCTCTGTTCTCCTCTGTTCTTATGCAAGGTATTCTCTTGTGCTGCAGGTAGTAGGAGCTGGGTTTGAGAGCTATCCCCTAGTTTTCAATTTCTTACTTTTAGCATTCAGTAAAAAGAAAACCCTTGACCAACAGCCACTAAAACTTTTCAAATGAAAAATATTTACTTGTAGGAGAGCTTTATGACAGAGAGAGAGATGTGTGAGAGAGATGAGAGAGGTTTTCTGTGTGACTTTGTCTAATGTTGGTTGGTGCTAATGGAACTATGAAACTAATTTGGCATTAGTCTTCATTTGTTGTTTATTTATGTTGATATTTAGATAGTTATTCTGAGGTTTCCAGAGATTGAAATGCTTCTTATAAAATGAGAAAGGGTGAGGTATTTCTAAATAGAAAATGCCAAGAAAATGGCTTCTTAGGACTGAACTTTCTAAAATGTGAAATATTAACTTCAGATTATTCTCTGAAATTCTGTATTAAAAGAGGAGATTTACTCATTTCTTGCCTTTTCTTTCTACAGCTAGTTGATGTGGAAAAATGGGTATGTGATTCTGTCTTTTATTCACCTGATCCCAAGTGTTTCATGTGGCCACTGCGTCTGATTTGTCTGGTTTTGTACCTTCTGTGTTCATGATCCTTTAACTTGCTTGGCTCAAAAAGAGAGGCAAATACATTGTTTTGTAGATTCTGGTCCTTTCTGAATTATGTCACACAAAATTGCATAATATTATGACTTTTATCTTTTGTAATTTGATTTTAGAATTGCATAATACACAGTTATGATGATTGCCTGTTGGTTTTGAGCCTTGCTGTCTGATGTTATAACTCCATTCTGTAACCCTCCCTGCCTTTTCCAGCTAGACACTGTAATCCTAAAATGCATGGCAATAAGATAATTAATGTCAATAATTAATGTCCAATGCTTTATCTAGCTGCAAATAATGTATATACTTAATGAGGGAGAACAGCTGCTGCAGAATAAAAAAAATCATTCATAGATCTAAGCAATTAGAAATTCAAAGCACATCAATTTCTGCTGAATGTCTTTAAGCCACACAGAATTGTTGAGGTCTCTCCTAATGTGTCTGTACATACCATGCTATCCTCTGAGCTGAATACTTGTGTGTACTGAGCTGAATACTTGTGTGATGTATATGTATTACTCCCCTATATGACATGTTTCCATATGTTTTCCTCTAATGTATCATCAATATGTGTATAAGTTAGTGGTCATGAAATTGTTGTATTGTTTACTCATGTGAAAAAAAAGTTATCCTACCTGAAAATCTGGGTCATAAAGATCACTTTGATTCCTCAGTACTTAATTGGATCTGTGCATATTCAGAGAACAACTTGGACGTTTTTTGTTGTATGACCAACAGGTCGTAGGTAGAGCACTGACTTCATTTCAGTTGGGCTTTATGGAAATTTAATCTTGATTAAGAATATAATAATTACTCAAGTTGTAAACTGGTTGAGACATCTACAGGCAAATACATTGTTAAGTGGTGGCTTTAGATTTTCACCACTCTTTTTACTCATGTATCCACAATTATTTATATCATCTGATTACAATTATATAATCTTCCTATACTTCATTATAATTTGTTAATCAGTAACTGTAGCTAAGTGTTAATTTTAGGTAATTGTATCAATATCACAGGGTTATTCATCATAATCTGTGAATTTGACATTTTGAGAGTTGGTCAATTGGTTGTATGTTTAAGATGGTTTTTTAATCCATGATGGTAATAGCTTTTTTTTTTTTTTTTTTTTTTCTTTTCTTTTTGTTGTCCAACTCTTCAAATACAAATGAGAGATTGGTTTGGAGTTTTCAGATTCTCTGCTTTTTACTCCCTGATTACAAAATTATTAATTGTCAGCCTTGTACAAATATTAAGAGAAAGATAGCAAAAGCAAAACAAGCACTTCAGGGATGGGGGAGAGGAGGTAAAGCAGTATATAGGCACCTGGCCTCATACTTCATGAAGCATAAAAGAAAAAGGCAAACGTGGGTTCGTTTACACCCTGGCATGGCTGATTCTTTGACTAAAGTGATCAAAGAATGTGTTTTCAGAAAATATTATACTGTCTGCATAAATGTGGGATCTGCCTTTTTAATTTGCAGTTTTTGCAGAGTAGTGCCACAGGCTACTGAATCCTTACTTAATAATATCAGCATCTTATGCTTTGGAAAGATTGCTTCAGTGTAGTTGGCCCTTAAACCATTTTAAATGAAGCATTTATCACAAAAGCCAGGCTGGAATGATGCTTCACAAGGTAGGCAGTGAAGGGGACCAGTTCTCTAACCCACATTGCTACCTCGCTAAAGGGAAGGGAGTGGGTGTTGGCTCTGCGTCAAACACGAAGCCCAGTTTGCCCTCTAAAGCAGCACTCAGCCCCCTCTATAATTCCAGTTAGTGAGGATGGAGGATGTATTTATCCGTCCAAAATGCCTTAAATGAATCTTCAAAACTGAGAGTTGCATCTGAAAAGCACAGTTACTGAGCTGGTCTCCTTGACTTTCCACAGAGGCGGCTTTGCACACACCTGGTCAGGCTGGAGAGGCAGTTGTGAAAGGAGTCTGGCTTGTCCCGCAACTCATGAATACTTTTTTCAAGTCTTCAAGTGTTGTGTGACTCTTCAAAGCTCACCAAATTACATGTCTGAGAATTTGGACTCAAGCTTGAACGGAAATGCAAACATAAATCACAGTGTCAGTGTATCTGTTATTGATTTCTTCAGGCTTTGAATGAGGCTTACTGACTTCATCTAGAAAATCGGCTAAGTGGAAGTTCAAGTGCTTTTAGTTTGTTGACCTCCATTTCTGCTGAACACTAATTCCCATCATTGCTTTCTGATGTCTTGAGAACATGTCGCAAAACTAATTGAAGTAGAGCTTACCTCTATCATTCTGGCCATTTTGTATTTGAAAACTGCTTTGAATGAAACTGGCAAGTGGGAAAGAGGACATTTGGTTCAAATGAAAATTATAAGACAGTAGAAATACCAGTAGTGAAACAATTTGAAATCAAATAAAGCATAGTGCAGGGATTCCTGTCATCCTACCTTTCATTTATCATATTTTAATGTGATTATGAAATGAGTGAAATAATCTTAAAATATCTTTGTTATTGTAAATCTTCATGTCCATTTTCCTTGGTAGGAATTGAGCGATTTGATATTGATTTGCAATATTTAAGAAGTGTGAAGATTTTGAAGACTTTCAGGCCTTGAGTTTTAAAGGAGCTCTGCTCATAAAAACACCTAAATATTGTAGCTTGACTAAGAAACACTGACTGCAGTGACAGAATTTGCTGGTAGGAATGGGAGCTTTTTAGGGCTTCTATGGGTTCAGAAACCTCACCATGTGAGATGTTGGATGCTGAAGTTTTGTTTTTTAAATTTTGGCTCTAGACCATCAAGAATGATTATTTTCAGGACAGATTACTGTGGAAAGATTTTCTGCTGAAAACTTTGTAGAGGAAAACATTTTTAAAAATTTAAAATGCTGAGAGACAAGAGTTTCCCCTTTTGCTGGCATGTAACAAAGCTGTGTTAACAATTGCATTGTAACATTTAAATAAAGACAGAAATGAAATTCTTCTGCTGAAATTAATGATTAATCTTTTTCTCTCATATAATTATGTTTCTGTTAGCTCAGTTTTATGCAATGAGGAAAACTATTTTTAAATTTCTTTGGAAAAGAGAAACTTGCAGAGGAGAGAACACCCTTCGGACACTTTTCAGAATAATTGCCTTCATTACAGACACTCTTGACAGCAGATTCAGAAGAAAATAAATTCTGTTTTTGAGGACACTTTGGGCCTGACAAATATAGCAAGAACTTTTAAGTAGGTTCTGGCGTGGCTATAATAAGCAAGTTTGGGTAATTGCCGAGTTTTGGGTGAGCAGCAAAACAAAGCTTCATTGGCAGAAATGGTGGCTGCAGTATATCCTCAATGCCATTTAAAATAACTCATTGCATATTCTTGCTTTATAATTAGTGTGGTTAGCTGCTCTGTTAACCTCACGCACATTTTATGGGAAAGTTTAGAACTGGAGGGAGATAACACTGCATGAATGTTAAAATGAACAGTCATTGAAATGTGTGGAATATGGAAGCACTATTTAAAATGCATACCTACTGTTACAGTGTAAATTATATCTGCACTTCCTTCCTTAATGTATTCTATAATGCACCAGATGTTTACTGAAGCCCGAATCTAATTCATACCATCAGTAGAAAGTAAGACAGACATTTTCTAAATACACTTCTTCTTTCCAGATGGAATCTGTGTGAGGATCTTTCTGCAACATATTTTAATAGAATAACGAAATTTCTTCCTCCATAAGGATAATATTCCTGTGACACAAAGCACTCAGAGGCATTTGTTCCACAAAGATCAAAGAGTATATGCAGCTGCAGACTTAATTCAGTATAATATTATTATCCAGTTGTCAGTTATATTTAAGTATCAATCCTAACTCTCAGGATAACTTTTGAAGGAATAAGATGCTAGAGAAATGTAAATGTTACAAACATTTAAAGCTTGCAACACATTCTTATTGCTTGGAAAGGTGAATCCTAGGGGTGAAAAGTGTCTTTAATGCAGTTAGTCATTACGCTTGCATTGATTTCAGCAGGATAGGATTTAACACGGAGACTTTTATTTGTAGTCTAGAAATACATTAGAAGTTCAAGTATCAGCTTGCTCCTTGTTTTTAAGTCCTCAATAGAGAGCCTGCGGTGGGTTCTTAAAATTCAGTGCGTAAAGCAATCTTGGTCTTTTGTAATTAGTTACCAACTGATGAGCTCTTTAGCTGTTGAAGGTGGTTTAGGCATTTCCACCATAGGCAATGCAGGATTATTTAGTCTCCTCATATAGTTAAGGAAGAGAATCAGACATTTCTAGTGTGTAATTTGCCCCTTCCTAAAGTAAATGTCAGCTTAGTAAATCAGATGGATTGCACTCTAGAAATGCCTACATCTCTTAGATGACTGCGAAATAAGTCTGTACAACAGCACAAAGACAAACAAGGCAGATAAATCTCCATTCTGAAAAACTCTAAGACTGAGCTTGTTTGTAGGATATCGTTACCCTGGATATTGCATGCATCTATATGATGCATGTTTAGAATATATGATTGCATAATTACACATGGCCAAATTCTGCTGTCAGCAGTGCTGCTTCACTGATGGGTTAAGGAGCTTTGTGTATAATGGAAACTAACATGTCATCACGATTTGACATTTTCTCCTGTCACTTGTAGCTGTGAGCAGTTATTAAATAATGCACTAGTACTTGCTGACCGCATCAGTCAGCATTTTGTGTCACTTGACTACTTCTGTAATCAATCAGTCAACGATTCCTTTCAAGAACAAGGTGCCTCTGACCTCGCCTGCCTGCTGGTAGTGGTAGCTGAGCCCTTGGCCATTCCTGGTGGGGAACTTCTCAGACTTGGCCTGAGTTTTCAGAGCAGCCCTCTGTCCCCCTGTCAGAGTTTGTTATGAAGAGAAAACCTTCCTTCTCCTACTAGTTTTGGAAGCAGTAGGTAGAAGGATGAGTGCCCAGTACTTCCTTCCCTTGCTGCCACCTCTTGAGGCTTCTAGCCTGAGGCACCTATGGTGCTTGCTGCCTCAAGGAAAGGCATGTGGTCTTCTTACGTGCGCAGGAACTGGCACAACTGCAAGAAATGTAATATGGCAGAGACAGGCAAATGAAAATTGCTTCCCTCTCATCTGTTACAGCTCATTTAATATGCCAAGAGAGAAGTATGAATCGGTAAATCTGTATTTCCAAAAAAATAAAGCAGAAGAAGCTACTGGGTCATTTTAGTAATCAGGGGAAAAGATAATGTACTCACATTAATTTAGAGCTAGCTAAGAGACTGCAGAAAAAAAAAGCAGATAAAATAAATGATCAGTGAGAAAACCAGACGGTTGTGCAGAAGGACTGGTGTTTAATGGGCTCATAAAATGAATAAGCAGTGAGGCTGGACAGCTCTTGGCTAGAATAAAAACATTCATAGGTAGATGACAACTAGAAGAGGCTTTTTTTTTTTTTGATGCATGTAATCTTCTTGATAATGTATTGGCAAATGAAATTCAGTGTTGACAAGTCTAGGAAAGGTTACGTTAATTTGAATTAATCATGTAATTAACTGGCTTCTGTATTAATGAATTTAAACACCACTGTGGAGAGCTCCACAAAGACTTCTGGTTAGTTGCTGAAGCTACCCCATAAAAGCGAACAAAATGTTGGGTTTTAAGAAATGTGATGCATAATAACATCAAAATGATCCTACTGCTAATTTATACATGTATTTTAAATATTCATTTTATGGAGCAGAGGGTGCCTGATGTTCAGTTTTGCCCAATTTCCAAATACCTAACTATCAAATAAGCCTAGAAGATTTTCCAGGAGATAATTCTTTGGACATTTTAACATCATTAGGTCATAACTTTTTAACTTTTGATCTAAAACAAGATATCTTTCAGAACAGATACTATTATCTTGACCACTGGATAAACAGTTTCTCTTGCAAAAGCATGTATGAAACGAAAGCACTTAATCTTACTTAAAAGCTCTTAGCTTTTTAGCTCTACTTAAAAGTTAGTTTACATGTGGGATAGGGATTTGCTGCCAAAATTCAGTCTTCAGCTTGAGATTTTGAGATATCAAAATCAGAACCGATAAGGTCAAAAGAGTGGAAGGTGGCCAGAGGACTCTCACAAAAAAAAAAAAAAAAAAAAAAAAAATTAAAAAAGTTTGCTGTTTGTAACAGAATATATAGCTGTCCTTCTGTGTTTAGGGAATACAACCTGAAAAGTAGCTTTCCTGAGATTTCCATACTTCTCTGATATCAGTTGCATGGTGCTGATTTTTTTTTAATCACTGCATGAAATATTAATTTTGTTTTCCGCTTTCTTAATTTATTGTGCATTTTCTAATGGAAAATCAGTGCAGTACTGGTGTTCCTTTCTCACACTGCACGTTGATTGCAGGACTTCAGCTGTAGAGCAAGTTGTATTCGATCAGGCCAGGAGCTGTTTTACCTGTACTGTCTTACCTCTACATGATAATAAGTATTTAATGTGATATATTATTTAAAATAATGAAACTGAGAAAACTATTGCATAAATAAAAGATAAAGCATTGTTCTGAGCAGCTGTTTTTCTTTCTAGCACATACTATAATTATCTGCTAATTGCAATGATAAATGCTCCTTTTAAGTGTGCTTTGTAGTTCTTTGTATCCCACTCACTATTTCATGGAAAACAAGTCCTATTTTCAAGCACCTGAAAGCAAATATTCATTACACGTTTTCTCTTTTTTTCACCCCCCTTATGGCTCTACAGAAATTTATGATGAAGGTAAGCAAGTTAAACATTTAGTATTATGCTTTGTATGAATTCTTGCACTTTCACTTAATTTATTATTTTTCTTTATTTTTAACATCAGCATCAAGCTTTTCTTTATTAAATTGCACATTCTGAATTTCATAGGAATCTGGATTTAGAAACCAGTGTCTTTAGCTTGGGTTGGGGACTGCGGTTTTATTTAGACCATGGAGGACCAAAGCAGGCACTTTTGTCAATGGAGAGACGGACTCTACAGAATCAAAAAGGGAACTCGTAGCAGAGAACTTTACTGCAGTATTTTAGGACAATTCTTCATCAGTTGTCTAAAACAATGGAAAACTTCCTCAACCACTGCTAGCATATATATTTTAAGGAATTTTAACAGCATAGTTTTATTTTCTCCATTTACTTCCCCTACTCCTTAATTTTGTTACATCTGGTTTTGGAGTAGGCCAAGCTGATATGGAAATTCTCAATTAATTCTCATCCCTTCAGTGGGAATGCAGCACTCTTTGCTACATGGGCATCTTTGAGGCTTAAATAATGAATATTCCAGGAAAACATTTGGGCATTTTGTAAAGCCGGGATGACACTCTGTTTCTTCTGTAGCGAGAAGGTTGTGGCGATTGCGTGATGTCTTAGTGGGGTGAGCACTGGGTGGCACTGACACTTTACTGCCTCGGGTCAGCGAGCTCCTGGTTCTGCAGGGCCTCTGCTTCCCTACATCCCTTTTTCTTTTTCTCTTCTCTTCTCTTCTCTTCTCTTCTCTTCTCTTCTCTTCTCTTCTCTTCTCTTCTCTTCTCTTCTCTTCTCTTCTCTTCTCTATGAGGAAGCACTTGGTGCACACCAGCACTTTGAAAAACTGACATTGAGAATGGCTGGCTATGACTTGGCCAAGGTATGTCGATAGTCCATTTTCTAATTTTGCCTTTATTTTTTGGTCTGTGCTCCTAATTCACCTTCTAAAAGGTTTTTTTTTTTTTTTTTTTTTTTTTTTCCCCCTGAGCCCAAAGAGTTTGCTCTTCCATGATATAGTCTTGCTTGTATCATTGTCAGTGTCCAAGAGGCAAGAATTCTGGGCTAGATAAGTAGTGTTATTTTAAGGGCTGAATTGAATGATGTCAGAAGAATTTTTTCAACATGACTCCTCTGCTGATCCACCTCTTCCTCCCACTTAGCTGTCTGTCTTTTTCTTTATCTGTTATTTTCTTCCTCCAGTGACAAAGATGAGTCACATTCCTTGTATCATATGGCAACAGAAAAAGCTTCTTCATAGTCTTTAACTCATGAAAAATACCTCCCTCCTCCACTTGTTTAGCTTTAAAACATTCAGGAGGATTTTTATTAATTTCTTCTAACTCTTCTACAGGAGAAGGGGGGAGGAAGAGAAGTTATCACTATGCTAAGGGAGAAATCAATGAATTTTATCCTCTTGGGCATTTTTTTTTCTTAATTGCTGTAAGTGATAGAAAACAGGAGATTATAATGGACATACTGCCTTGGCCATAAATATAAATGTTTATTTTACATGACTGGAACCAGATGATCAATAGTCCTATTTATTGTGAATTTATTTTCACCATCTGCTTTTCTCTGTTCCTCATTGCTGGGGAAACATAAATGTAGCTTTGGAAATATTAATCATGAGGTCAATCTGATGTTCTAATTATATAGCTGTTTTTACCACATTCCCACACACCAATATAATCAAAATGGAGTTCATTTAGCATCATATTGACATAAATGTTTGTCATCATTATCAATGATTTCAGTATTTCTAATATAGGTCACAAAATATCTCTGTGTTCTAAACAGAATGAGACATGCTCATGATTTTTGATAGATAGTTGATTTATTGAGGTTCAAATTTTAATATTATTTTTTATGAAGACTGATTACACACTATAGTGTAATGTTTAAAACAAAACACCCTTGGGAAAAACTGGTTTGCTAACTTCTCTTCACTGTGCTTTGCCTTGACATTACTAGGGTATTAATTATTACTAGGATATGGGCTGTCCATTTCAATGAAAGACCTTTTCTTTTCTGGACAGAATAGCTGTTATCTAAGACAAAGTATCAGGTATCAGTGCAGTCATCAATCACACAACTCTTCGAAGGGAATACCTATATTTTTAATTTTATTTTTATACTTATTTTACATTAGTAAACAGACTAAATAGTGATTAAAAAAATTATATAATGCCTCAGTAGGTTCCTCTTCCAGTTTGATATTCTATTGTAACACAGTATAGGCTACAGTGAAACAAAGTGAGAAATTGCTTTAGTGTTTTGATTTCAACTTCTAGTGTTGCTGTTTGGTTTGAGAGGTTTGAAGGAATATATTACAATCATGTAGCTTTTCAGTGAATCAATTTATTTTGCATCTTAAATCCAAAGGAAGCAGACACAATGGGTTAGATGCCAACCACTAGAAATGCCAGGCCAAAAGCTCAGGAATCCCACAAATGTCCCATTACTATTATTATTATTTCAGTTTTCTTAGGAAAAAAGATCATAGCACCTGGAAGATGTTAGTTTGGGAAAGGTTTTTTTTTTTTTTTTTTGTCAAGATTTCTAAAAATAGATATTTTTATAAGCAAAAAATGTTAAACTCTATGGCTCACACTGTCACTTTATTTGCAGTCACTTCTGCTGTGGCATTTCCAAGTTCTCTGATGCTGCTAGAGATGTAATTTCCCAGCACTGCTATTCCAAGTGTGAATTATTTAGTTTGCCTAAGTTGTCTCACAAGCTTCCTAGCACTGTTCTAGGATTACTTCACAAGCTTGGCAGTGACTCGGCCTGTTCTTACTCATTCTGGTTTTGCCACAGGTCAGGATTTTCTAGGCTCTTTGGCCAACATTCATCCTGTGCAACCAAAAGGAGAAGTGAGGCTATCATCAAAGAATGACACGGATTTTAGATGGGCTGAATTACAGTCCAAGTTACCTCTTTATTTCAGTGTTCAATCAGTGCAATCAGTGTTGGTACTGGTTGGTATTAAACTGATGGAGTCTTTTGTTGGACAAGTCTGCACACACCATCCAGTCTAGCCTGCAGCATCATTCACATGTCTCCCAGATGCTTCCCAGTAGTATTTCAGGAGGTAAGAAGGTGATTTGTCATTTGGTAGATTAGGTCTTTAGTTGACTTAAATCCAGGATGCCCTAAAGAATTATGTATAAAAAACCCTTCTGTTTCTCACTGTGTACTTGTAGTTTTCTCTCTTGAGAAACAGTTCAGGACAAATATTTTCATTAGTCTGCTGGTTTAAAAACTTTTAGTTGAAACCAGCTACTTTACATCTCTTTGCTAGGGAACAACATTGTTCAAGGTGTACATATCCTTTTACTCAGCATGGATGGTAGCCGATTTATTTATATTTTCTCCAGTCAATGCCTGTGTGCAGTCCCACATGTCATGTTTGATTTCTTCTGCTAATAGATGAAAATACAATTTCAGAATGTAATGCCTACTGTGAACAACCCTAGGTGTTTTATGCCCAATGAATGTGTTCGAGGAGCTTCCATGAATTGTGGGAGTGGTTTCGCAGGGGGATCTCCTGCTGGCTTTCTTCCTGGGGTGCTGTTGACTGGGAATTTAAATAATACTTCGTGTTGGTATTTGTAGGTATTTTTGTATAAATAAATGTGTCCTGTGCCATTGCCTTCAGCATCTGTTCGTAGCTTGAGATGGCTAAGTAGGTAGAAATTATTCTTTTCCTCTCATCCATACTTGTCAGGTTGACGTTTAAAAATAGAAGTAAGCAGTATTTTTATGTTTAAATTTTAAGTTCATAGGTTTGAAATCCCTGGTCAATTTTTAAACATTGCAATTTTAAGAATAAATCAGATAATGGCATTGATTGTCCAGTTTGCTTTGGAATTAATGTGTTAATTTAAGCTTCATTTGAGAAAATTGTTTCATTTTAATAAAGTGTCACTGCTCATTGTTTTAAAGAACTTTGATATGTCCACTGGATTAAAATCAAGTAATGATTAAGACGTATTATTCTAAATTGTATTTTCAGCTAGTTTCAGCTAGTTCAGCATTTGCTTTGGAAGGTGTTTCTGATGGCAGTAAGCATGGAAATATTAAATAATAAAATAAGAAACTCACAACTACTTCTTTTACTGCAGAACTGATGTTATATCCAGTGGATTTTCTATGCCATGAAAATTGTTACCTAGTGCTTGCAGTTTTTTAGAAAGTTGTATAGAGCAGTAATCAGGGGGCATCCAGACCAATCTGGTGTTCTGGTGTTTTCTTGGACTCAATCTGGGACAGAGAAAATTTTAGGCTCAAGCTGGCTGTGATTAGGTAATCTGAATGTAAGCATTACAGTAAATGTTATGGATTACATATTTGAAGTTTTTCTTTTTTTTTCTTTTCCCCTATAACACGTGCCGCTAATTCCATTTTGCAGTTGCATGACCATCAAGAAGTGACATCTTCTTGATGGTCATGGAGAAGCTGTTATATTGTTCTTAAAAGCTCACTCTGCTCTCTTGTGTGATTTTCCAGAGAATGAGCAAAACAGAAGCTCCTGTTTTGCTATGACACTCTCAGTACTGGTGGTGGGTTTTAATTGCTTTCATGGATAATTAGACTTGCCTGTCTAGCACTATGTTAAATGCAAGAACAGTCATGATTTCTCAAGCATTACACTTCTGAATGGGGGCAAAGTTACTAGAAACTGCACAAAACCTTGGAATAACTATGCCCAAGGAATAAAAGAGTCCAAGTAGGATGAAATGGTTCTCTTGAAAAGAATGGAAAAGTAATGGCTATTTGACCCAAAATCTCTTCGGGTGCCAGAGGTGCAGGAATGCAAGCACAACCATGTGAATTAGCTTCATGGAAATACAAATTCTGATTTGTCAGCTGATTGCACAACTGTTCATATATCTGGACATATTCAAAACTGTACAGGTAAAACAGTTTTGTTGGGTTGTAATACATTCTTACTGCAGAATAGGTATCCACAGTAAAATATATATATTTTTCCCAATTGTAAGTGTTTCTTGTGGTAGTGCTTGCTTTATTTTCACATTTGATGAGATGGTATATTGTGATTTTTAAGTTCTTTTTGGTGCTTTAAACCTATCTCAGTAATACATTAAGTCATAAGAAAAGCAGACAAAAGTAATATTTCCTAGTTTTAATTTCTTTCTCTTCTTTATTTTTATTGCAAGATAATACTTTTTGCATCAAATTAAACAGCTCAGATATTAGCAGTCTATTCTTATTGCCTGTAGTAGCACTGAAGTGAACTTGAAAACCATTTTTATGTTTTGAATGCGAATTTCTTCGGCCTCATAATTGTTTGTTGTTGTATTCTGAATTGATTTGCTTTGTTGATAACTTTTTGTTAATGAGATAATTTCAAATTAATTTTGTTTTGAAGATATAGAAATATTAGGTAGAGAAGGGCAGTTTATGTGAAATTTTTCACAAGCAGTGTGAAGCGGCACAGTTCTTTCAAACTCAATTTACTGACCACAGATCTGAGAGCTTGCCAAATCTCATTCTAAAATGCAAATTCTTGGATTATAACATCAAAAGAGGAGTATGGTGCTCAAATCGTTGATTCTGCTCTAAAACAGAGCGTGGAGAACTTCGGTGGCTGAGTTATTTGAATAATAATGTGTCTTTTCTCCATCCTGACTTTATTCAGGGACCACATTCTCTGACTTAGAAATACCTCTGAAAATTGGAAACTAAAAGCATAGGACAAATCAGACTCATGATACGTAATATGGCTATGTTAGACAGAAGAAAGATGATCCAGCATTTTTTATTTATTTGTTTGCTTTTTGGCACCCAAATCTGTCTGCCAGGTACCAGATTGCTAGCTATACATCAAAATTACAACACAAATGTTACTAAAATCATGGTTTCCAGCTGGAACCGTTCACGGTCCCAGCTCAAACCTTTATTGGTTGGGCACATGTGAGTGCTGCTTCTGGGAGAAGCTGAAATGCTGCAAAGATGGTGTCATCAGAGCAGTCTCTTCCTCTTCCCCCTTGTGATGAGCAGCAGATGTTCAGTGTTCACGCTTGGCAGAAGTGAACGGTCCTGACATAGTCAAACGGCTACCTGCCGTCCTCATGCCTTTGGAGAAGCTGGCGGTAGTGGTAGGTCAAAAGTAAATCCTCATGTCGTATTGTTAAGGTGGTGTGTCTGTGATGAAGACCGTGACTTACATTCTTTCCTAATAGAAATTCATATTGTTCAGGCTTGCAGACCGATTACTGAATATGCCTCCCTGAAAGTCAAAGTACCCTTTGTGAGTGTCAGGATGCTCACTTCTCTTCTTGGTAAAGATAAAAACTATAATTCAGGGGTCTTTCTTACAAATAGTAAAGTTACTATTATTCATGTACTTTGCCTTTTCACCACTAGCTCCCTATTTCTTTTTCTTGCCCAAGTAACCCAAAGATGAATAAATATTATGCTAATGGAAAAATGTTCAGGAAGGGCAACTAGTAAATATGGATAGGAGATTGTGTGTTGTCACCTTGGCCATTCAGTGAAATGGATCTTCAGCCCTGAAATGAAACTGCCAGGGTGATAACAGAGTATGATTGCTGCCATTTGTTCTGTAATGCATCTGATGCTCCAGTCATACAGAAGGTCGGTGTACTCTGGTAAAAGAAAGAGAATAAATGCTGCATGTGAGAAATTAAATTTGGAGTCCTGTATGAGAGAATAATACTGCTCCTTACAAATTTGCCACATTTTAAAATAATATTTATGGGTGATGCTTGTAGACTGTTATCTGAGGTATTATGTGAGGTGTTTTCTTGAGGAGATGTGGATTTGTGCTCTTGACAAGGTCTTTGTCCACCTTTGCTCCTGACCAGTGTCAGTCAGCTGCAGCCAACCTAAGGGCTCCGTAAATCTGCCGCAGATGTTGAAAAGTTTCCAGTGTTTTAACAAGATTATTTATTCTTGAATATATATAAACAGATATCATGCTGTCAGTGTTGTAAAAAATCAGTTGTAGTTTCTCACCAGTAAAAGCAAATTATTAATTTGTATTAGTTTTGTTTCAGTCACACTTCTATGCTGCATTTTTCAAGAGCAATGCTTACTATTTTTCCTATTAGAAAGACTTTGAGCATGATTTATGAGTTTTAAGAACTCCCAAATCCTGGTGAGTTAACTGTTACCAAAAGTATCAAGTTATATGAAGTATTTGCTCATGGTTTGTTAGAAGTGATATATGAAATCATTTGGGTGTATTTGAGCACTTGCCTGGCCTGGCAGATGAATAAATCTGTTTGATAGTATTTAAACACTGCGGGCAAGCAGTTTGGAGGTTGGTCTAGAATGTGAGTGAACTATCATTCATATATTGCTGGTAAAACAGTCAATCTAGAAGCTCCCTCTGCATATCTTGTGTGCACTAAAGTGTGTCTTTGGAAAGGAGAATGGGTTAAGATTTAACAACACATGAGGGCACAGAGGGTATGTGACATGCCTCAAAGCTACTCTTCTCTATAAACCATCAACTTTCAGCCCACGGCAATAAGATTCAAGCTTCTACAGTATATTTTTTTA
Organism: Tinamus guttatus; assembly: GCF_059628265.1. Lineage (NCBI taxonomy): Eukaryota > Metazoa > Chordata > Aves > Tinamiformes > Tinamidae > Tinamus > Tinamus guttatus. The sequence goes on from NW_028288545.1 coordinate 743,066, forward strand.
CCAAGATTGTGACTGAGTACAAAATTTTACTCTCATCAGTGTAATCAAGATTTTCTATTACAAAAAGTCAGTAGATTCTAGATTTGCATGTCCAAATTCTACCTAAGATCTGTCCCAAGGAATAAATATATTCTGATTAAAAGTTCAATATATTCAGAGGCAATCAGAGCTAAAGAGAACAAGTTAATGAAACTACCTATTGAACTAATCCCTGAACTGCATTTTATCAAGAAATAGACTTCCCTGTCACTGGACAGATAGAGATTATTGAGAAATGTATTATTATTATTAATAATAATAATTTTTGATTTGGCAGAAGGGTCTGATTTTATTCCAAGGTCCTACTATGTCCTTTCTGTTTGTTTTTCAGTCTGCGCAAGGTGGAGGTCATCGAACGTTGCTCTATGGGCATGCGATCCTGCTGCGCCATTCCTACAGCGGCATGGTATGTAACAGGAGCTAGCAGCAGGTGATAGTTTATTCTTTTCATGTGTGAAAACTACTTGAGATCACCCAGACTATTGCCATTTACTAATATCCAGAGAATTAGTCACAGAAGAAAGGCATTCCACTGCTCTGAAATCTGTTTGGAGGGCAGATGCCTGAAGACAGGAAACCGAGCTGGTCATTCCTGATTAGGTGCTGAAACTTAGGTCTTCCTCAATACTGATGAGAAGTAACTAATACCTGTTCTCTGTCAGTCTGTGTTGAATTGGTGATTTCTCATTGATTTTTCTTGGATATTGGATGTCAGATGAGCTGTGCCTGAATGCATAACTGGCATCTGTCTGGCAACCTAAACATGTGTTGGGGGCTTCCTGGGAAAGGAAGTCCCGCTTTGTGCACGTTTTGGACAGCAGCCTTACTCTCTTCAATCCCTTGATGAAATTATATACTGCTCAACTAAAAGTAAAGATTCAAGTGGCTGAATTTCACTGCAGCCAGTGACCTAATGTCTGCTCTTAGTATGCTCATCTCACTAGAAATGCAACATGGATAGAGATGGAGAGCTTATTATAGAGCATCTCCTTTGGTCAAGAGAGCATTGTTGAGCAGCACATCTTAACCACCATGCAGTTTTACAGGCATTTATGTTCTTCATAGTGACTAGTGGGGGTAATTTAAGAATCACTGTTAATCATATATTCGTAGATTGATGGCTTTTTTTATATTCCAGCTGGTTATCAGACAAGAGCAGAACTAGTGATACATGATTTTATTCATCTTTTTTTATTATTTTTGGTAGTATCTATGTTGCCTCTCTACATCTCGGTCTTCAATGGACAAGCTGGCATTTGATGTAGGATTACAAGAGAATACAACAGGTAAATGGCAGTTTAAAGACTATATAAAGAAGAATATAATTTTGAATGCATAGATGCATATTTCAGTTTTCTTTAGTGATGGATTTCTCCATATCTTTGTCCTTGTTCTCAGTTGAATGTTTTCCTTTCCCAGAGCTTGGAGTGATGTTAACAAGGAAGTTCTTTAGTAAGAGCAGCCTAAGGTCCACTTCTTAAAGCTCACAGAGATCCTTACCTGGAATCATAATTGAAGTGCAGAAGAGGTGTTTTTATCTTCTGCATGGTGTGTTATTTTCAACCAGGTTTCTTACATTGCAATAATGATATTAATTATGAAAAAACACATGCATGCTTGGTTTACGTAAGTGAAAATTGGGTCAGGACTTTAGGATTGAGATCAACATGAAAGAAATGGCAATAATCTCAGGCATTTTCTTTCTAATTTCTTTCTCTGTTGTTAATCCCTAACGATATAGGTGAGGCGTGCTGGTGGACCATCCATCCAGCTTCCAAGCAACGATCAGAAGGAGAAAAAGTGCGTGTTGGGGATGATCTTATTTTAGTCAGTGTCTCTTCGGAAAGATACTTGGTAAGATTTGCAAGAATATCTGTATGGTGCAGTTTCTAGAAAAGAAAACAGTGAAGTTGTTACACAAAATGTGTCATTTAAACTGGTACTTGATGCTGTTTTGCAAATAAGATGCTGTAGGTCTGGAAAGTGTAACACAGATATGTGATTGATCTACTTTGTATTTATGGCAATAATAGTATAGATGTTGGAAAAATACTAGACAAGAGAAAAAGAAAATACAGAAAAGAAGAATCCATCTAAGCTGAGATGTTTAAAGTCTCTATCAGTGTTCAAGTGTTAACAGCACTTTCATGAATTAAAACATACTGAAGATAAAACATACAAACAGCATTATATAAGCTTTAAAAGGCCCATTTCAAAAATATGTTTTATGGTATAATATATACTACTACTGACATGTCACAAAGTAATTAAAATATATGTTTTATTTTAATATTAAAATACAATTAAAATATATTTTTAAATTTTACTGTGGTAGCTGTTTAAATAACTTTTTTTTTTCCCTCAATGACATATCCTTATGACTTTATTTAATTTTAAAATACATGGATAAGGGCTGTTTTGATGATGTTGAGGAGAGTAGTATCAATTTAGGCATGGTGTTAACCCTTACCCACAAGTGTTGTGTTAATCATATAGCATGCTGACTTTCTTACTCTTCACTGCAAATGATACAGAAATAATGGAAAGAATACCTGCATTTGCAATTTCTGCATGCTCTTGAGGTAATGGCCGCAAACTGAAACACCAAAAGTTCCACAGGAACATAAGGAAAATTTTTTTGACAGTGAGGGTGACAGAGCACTGGAACAGGCTGCCCAGAGAGGTTGTGGAGTCTCCTTCTCTGGAGATCTTCAAAACCCGCTTGGATGCAGTCCTGTGCCACGTGCTCTAGGTGACCCTGCGTATGCAGGGGGGTTGGACTAGATGACCTCTAGAGGTCCCTTCCAACCTTAAGCATTCTGTGATTCTATGATTCTATGATATCTCCCATTCATGCTGATGACACCATTCAACACTAAGATTTTTTTTTCTTTTTGTATTTTTGCTTTTGCAAGCAGCTATACTCTCATGAAAAAAAAAACAATGAAAATAAGAAGAAATGCAGTCTAGTGGAAACTTCTGTAAAAATCAGCCCCAGGGATTTGGCAAATGTAGCTACAACTGAAGCCACAGTCTTCTAAGGGGAAATACTTTTAGTTTTAGTCAAAAAGGCTGTCTTAGTTCTGCCTATAATATTAAAAGTTTATTTGATAATCTGTAATTGAATTTTTCCTTATGCTAGGGAATGTTATTTCAGAAACATTTTTTACAGTATCTAGCAAAAAAACCCAAAGAATTAAATAAAACCTCTTAAAATAATGATTCATCTTTTTAATAGAATTGCAAATGTTCTCTCTTCTTTTCAAAACAAATAAAAAATGGCTCATTGAATTAGTTATAGCATTTCTAATTAAAAATTACAACATTATGATAACTATGTTCTCGTTTTCTAAGTAGCCAATCTTAATATTTCAAAATATTTTAATAACTACAATTAGAGAATTTCTATTAAACTTAGTGGGAAAAAAAAAACTTAAGACAAAATTGATTAAGAAGTTATTAATGAAAAAGTTTTAAAAACAAATAATTTTTGCCCTGAACTCTCTCCCTTTCTAAGCTGTCACTTTTTATCACTCTAGTTAGTAAGTTTACTACTATAGTAGTTACTATAGTAGTAATATAGTAACTACTATAGTAGTAGACTTACTATATTTTATATTTTATAAATATTTAATATAAAGTAGAATTTGTGCCTCAACTGTTAATTCTCTTCTATCATATGTACTTGTATACTGTCTCAGTGTACATTTATGCACCCAGACACGAGGCAGATTGCAGAGTGATTTTATTGAGAATGTGGCATTTGTTCCGTTCTCATGGTGTTAATGCTTATACTGTCTTCTCTGCAATGTATCAATATATGCATAGTAAAATATATTTTCTTTGTAGAGAAAAGCAACTCTGTCACTCATGAAATGATTAAGAGTTAAATTTTCATGAGCGGTTGTTAAATCTATTTTAGTTATTCACGTATCTGGTTTGATACAAATTAAACAAGTGCCTACCCTCACATTTTTATAAATGAATAAGATTTCAGGCTACATTAAGAGCTGATGAACAACAATGTTTCACAATCATAAAAATGTTTGTATTTCTACTACCTACTCAAAGTTTATCTTAGCACAGTAAATAAAGCAATAATGATTGCATGAAAATTCGAAGGGCCAGAAGGGGGAATATTTTTCATAAAAGCTGTCTCTCTATTTCTAAGCTACGAGTCGCTTTCCTTTAGGGGATATACAAAATACCGTAAAAAAAAAAGCTGTATCTTAAACAGGAAGTTCCCAACTCTGAAAACTGTGACCTTATAGATAACAATTTAATGACATATCAACCACCTGCAGCTTGCACTGTACTTTTGTACAAGTCAACACTGCCCTTCCTTCCAGAGAAGCTGTATTTTTTTCAGCCTCGCAGAAGCCAACAGCCTTTTCACCTCTCACCTTGGTAATGTGCCACTGGAATTGTTTAACATAAATAAGTTTAACTAAGACCAAAATTGGTTTTTTTCTGACCATAATTTCTAGTTTGATGGCCTGAAGAGTGGCTTGTGTGCCTTGAAACACTTCCAACCTCTTTTTCTTCCCAGCTATGGATCAGATCTTCCAGGACTGTTGCCTACAAACCTTGATTCTCCAGTATTATTGTAATGAAATAGCTCAGAGACAAAAATTAAATATTTTGGATTCTTTTTGAGCTATCTAGTTCATCCCAATACAGGCACAAGTAACCGTCCCAAAGCTGTAAATAAAACAACATATTGTAAAAATGTATATGTTTTTTCCCTTAGCAAAAACATATACACCAAGTTCTAATTTTCTAAAGTGTCTAGTAGACATGTGACAGTAATGTGTGAAAACAAAAGAACAGTTTATTAGAATAACAGTGTTTTCATTCAGAGTTCATCTTATGAATCTTAAAACTCCTATTTTCTACTGCACTTAACTAAGGAATGTGGCAACCGATACCTTTCAGAGTAGTTACCAGTATGGAGAGGTAAAGTTATTTGTATGAATCCTCTTTGACAGTGAGACCAAGTAGATTATTAAATCCAGTCAAGGAACTTGAGGTTTTTAAGAGACTAAGTCTGTCTGTTTGCCCTGAACAGATATTTTTTGATTTCATTGAACAAGTGCTAAACCGATAGGAATATTAGTAGGAAAATAAGAAAATGAAAGTCTAGATATGTGGATGTTGGCTGTTTGTTGACTCTGGGCAGTAATGTCCCTGGGCAAGTCTTTCAGTTGCTCTGAATCTCATTATCCCTACCTGTGCAATGGGATTTTGGATGCTTATTTTCTTCTATAGCCTTTCTGAGGAAAAGCACTTATAAAAGAGCTTGTGGCATTGTATAATGTGTGAATTGCACTGTTGCCAGATCCTTCTGAGAGGAAACTTGGCTCTGCTGAACCCTATTAGCATAGAGCAAAAAGAAATTCAGCTATAAATATTGGCGCTCTTTAAGTTCTACCCAGAGTTGCTCTGTTTCCTTTCTTGAGGTAATGCAGGCCTGGGAACAGAGGTAATTTATCCAGTGGTTTTTACCCCTCTTGTACATGTTTAGGATGAGCTGCTGCACTGAACTATGCCTAATATATTAGCTGCAGCCCATGGTAGCTTTCAAAATTGCCAATATTAAATAGTTTAGAAATGTAATTAATTCTAATTTCTTTTAATTTCATAAGCCTCTGGGTAACAATAGTTCTTAGCTTTTTAAACAGCAGTCAAGAAAAGTTCCTTAGACATGAAAATGAAATGCAAAAGGAATGATCAAAATAAAAATCTATTTTTTCTATAAAAAATCTATTTTTATTTGTATTTTTGTATCAATCTGAGATTTTTTTTTAGTTTATCTAGAAGAGATCAGCTGACCTGAGCAGGAGCACTGTGAAGGAAAAAAAGTTCACCCCTATTAAAAAAAAATCATCTCCCTTGGAAATGTGGAGCATCCCACACTTTACTACAAGCACATGAAATGAGAAGGGGGGTCTTCATGTCACAGGTGTCCTTTATTAAAAAGAAAAAGAAAAAAACAACCATTCTCAACTAATTTAGTAGAGTAACAGGTCTCTGAGACATTGCACTTGGTAGAGGGCCAGGAAGGATTTCTTGATTTTATTTTAGCAGCTAAAAATCTGATGACTGCGCCCATTCAGCACATGCCAAAACTCTTGAAGATCCCATGTGCTAATTAAGTGCTTAAATTTCCCCCACAGTGAATAATAAAATCTTCCCCCAAACCTGGCGAGAGCAGGTATGCCTTGTAGCGGGCGGCCCAAGGCAGGGAGAAAGTACTGACAACTGAGAACTCAGTGTTTTATGTGCTGGTAGTGATCTGCTGCCACTTGAGATGTGTGGAGGAGGCTGCTATTAGAAAGTAGAAGGAACAAAAGGCTGGTGAGGGTGAAGGGACAGGAATAGGCTGTGACAAAGACCGAGCCTGGGCCTGAAGTGGGAAGGAGGGAACGGAGTGGGACTTGACTGAGTGGCTGAGGAGCTTGGCAGTTGGAGGGAGGCAAGAGGAGTCTTCTGTGACATGAAGCTGGTGACAAGGGAGGAGTGGGCACCTGCAGGTTAGGACTGAATTAGAAATTTGGGGAAGAAAAACCATGCTGATGAGGACAACTGCAAAAGGAATCAGTAGAGTGGGACGGGGAAGGAAAGGCAAGAAGGGGGATCTATGAAGGATCTGGATTGAAGGAGGAAAACATTGCTGCTGGACCAGAATCCAGAGTGGGGCAAGTCAGTGACCAGGAAATGCAAAAATAATTATGAGGGGTAGGAGTTGTGGTAAGTTTCTGGAAAGACGTTGAGTGCTGGATGACGTGGGAAGAAAAAAGCTAAGTAAGAAGAAAGCTAAGCCTCAGCTTTGTAGGTCAGAGGAGAAATCTTTGAAGCAGAAAGAATTGTTACTTTGGAGAGAGAAGTAGACTGTAGCTGGGTTGGTTAAGAGAGAGATACGGCACTGGGATAAAGATCTGGGAAGGAAGAGAAAGTGGAAGAGTCTTGGAACAACTGGGACAGGTAGCTGCACTCAGCAACTATTTAGGAAACCCATTGTAGAAAATCATAGGAGTCACATGTGCTAGTGCTGACAGTCTATTGATTTTCTGATGTCTATATGTCAGATGTCTAAAAAATGGTTTGGAAAGTTTTCTCTGAATATATTTCAGGTGAGTGTCAGTGGTATATGTGGCATGTGCTGTAACTGTTCTTTCAATTTGCTTTTTAAAAATGTGGGAAAACTACGTAGAAGATACACCATAATAGAATCTCCTTATTAAAACTGCAGAATCACAAATATTAGAAAATGCAAGAGTTATAGCACCAAATATATTTAATGATATCTCTTAAATATGCAGTTTGTTTTAGGTCTCTGCCTCAGTGCTAATGATAGAATTTCAAAGGATGTGTCAGGGCTGAGTAGCGGGAACACTGCAGAACAGACAAACTTTGAAGATGAAATTTCAAGCTTCAAGGGCAAATTTCAAAGACTTTTAAGGCAATTCTAGGTGTGGAATGGGCATTGTAATGATTACATAGGTTTATTATTTTTTTCCCAGAGAATCAGATTCTGCACTAGGCTCTGCTGTAGAATTTGCTGAGCAGATCCTCCATTACACCAGAATTGCCTTCTGATGGTCAGTACCTCTGCCTTCCATATCAGCTGGGAACCAGAGACAAGGCTCCAGTGACTCATTTTCTTAGAGTTTGTGAGGTCCTAAAGTGGCTGAGCTTTGATACTTAGAATCATAGAATCATAGAATCATAGAATGCTTAGGGTTGGAAGGGACCTCTAGAGATCATCTAGTCCAACCCCCCTGCATACGCAGGGACACCTAAAGCACGTGGCGCAGGACTGCATCCAAGCGGGTTTTGAAGATCTCCAGAGAAGGAGACTCCACAACCTCTCTGGGCAGCCTGTTCCAGTGCTCTGTCACCCTCACTGTTAAGAAATTTTTCCTTAAGTTCCTATGGAATTTTTGATGTTTCAGTTTCCGGCCATTTCCTCTAGTCCTATCAGTGGCCACCACTGAAAAGAGACCATGACCGTCCTCTGCACTCCCTCCCTTGAGGTATTTATATACACTGATTAGATCCCCTCTCAGCCTTCTCTTCTCCAGGCTGAACAGGCCCAGCTCCCTCAGCCTCTCCTCATAGGGCAGATGTTCCAGGCCCCTGATCATCCTTGTAGCCCTGCGCTGGACTCTCTCCAGCAGCTCCACATCCCTCTTGTACTGTGGAGCCCAGAACTGGACACAGTACTCCAGATGCGGCCTCACCAGGGCTGAGTAGAGGGGCAGGATCACCTCCCTCGACCTGCTGGAGACGCTCTTCTTAATGCAGCCCAGGATCCCATTGGCCTTTTTGGCCACGAGGGCACACTGCTGCCTCATGGTCAACTTGTCGTCCACCATGACACCCAGGTCTTTCTCTGCAGAGCTGCTCTCCACAAGCTCGGTCCCCAGCCTGTACTGGTGTCTGGGGTTATTCCTCCCCAGGTGCAAGTAAAGTACTTGCAAAGTAAAGTACTTGCAAGTAAAAAGAATGGGAACTCTGCCCTGAACATTATAACTGTATATAATGCAGTCTGCATTACTGCAGGGGGAAAAAACCTCAACTCGGGCATTTTAGATTAATGAAAACTTTTCAGTGTAAACTATGTACTTCATCTCTGCATTGGAAAAGGGAGCTCATGATACTCCTTTTGGGGATTTGAGACAGTAAAGTCATTAATATTTGTTGTAATTTGTGAAACACTGTGATTGATGATAGCAAAAGAAAAGCTTATAAGGAAATTAATAATTCTCTTCAGAGCTTTGAAGAATTTATACTACTGAATAAAACATGAGGCTGCAAACTGAAGAATAAGGAGAAAACAACACTGAACATGAAGTGAACCCCTGTGTCCTATGAGGCAGTGCTTGTGGAAAAGTCGTACAGGACTGTGCCATTAGGAACTGCCATATGATGCCTACGCCAGAGGCATATGGAATGCCATTTTAATCAGCTGTTTGCAGTTTGATATTCCCTAACTTTTGTTTGCACGCTTCTTGACATGGCTGTAGCATTTTCTGCTCTTCTCAGCATGAGAGTGGATTAGAAAAGTATTGGTGGCTGATTTTTCATGATAATTTCTTTGCCTTTGTGGGCTTTGTCTGTTACTCTCCCCTTGCTTATATAATCCTCTACTGAGTTGAGGGATTGGAAGGGGTTGGTATATTGCTCCCAACTGTCTCCCTGTATCAGTGGGAAAACTTTGTGCTTGTGGATTTGCGGGCAGTGTCTTCAAACCATTTCAGCTGAATGCACAGGAACCAGGATTTTATAGAGCTTTAAACCCAAATAAACTTTTGCAGCTTTGCTGACTTTGGGTCAAAACTTAGATTACCCTTTCTTTTTTCCCAGCATTTTTTCAGACTTTTTCAAAATATTCATAGACTTTTCTGCAGGTATGAATGCTTTGCCACTTTTAGATATAAACGCAAAAAATCGTGAATATAAAAACATTACAGAGATGCAATTTTGATGCTTCTAGTTCTTAACAATATTTATATTCCTTAGGAGTAAATATTTTCATTTATTTTGACAGCGTCAGTATAATGATCAGTGTCACTAACTGAATGTTTTTTCCACTCATTTCAGCGGTACATTTTAATAGAAATGGTATCTGGTAAGCATGGAGCGATTTTGTTTGTGAAGCTGCGGTAGCCACTTGGGGTGGCACCCCAGGAGCCCCTTCTTTCCTTCAGTGTGGTATATGCACTTCATATGTAACTCTCAGATTGTACAAGAAAGGAAGCTTTTAAGAGAATGTTTTCCATTTCCTTTCTCTCTCCTCTCTCCTATTTTTTCTTGTTTCTTGTGTGACTACCCGGAAGAGGCAGAAAAGAATGTCAGAAACAACATAATGATGTAAAGGGCGGATGGAAATAGATTGTGCTGGATGTGCAGTATCAATATTGACATAGCTTAGCCATGAGGAAGCCTGAAGCAGATGTTTTGTTTTCTGTACAATTTTTTTCTTTGCACACATACACACTTCTCGTAGCAGAAACACTAGGTGCTGTTCAGTATATCTTTTGGTGCATTCCTCTGGGGAAAAGAATTTATGAATTGAAGTTTTGTTGCCTCTTCCTAAAAAGCAGCCTGCATCTTCTCTCTGCAGTATCAGTGTGTGCCATCAGTGCAGACTTGCTGTGTACTGAATTTAAAATACATCATCTAGTTATTGTAAATGTAACTATGCTACTGCAAGCACTGTGGAAGGCTTCTTATGGAAATTACCTTCTGATTCCCAAGCCCTTCAATGAGCTTGAATACACTGTATTCTTCAGTGAAGACCAAGGAAAAAAGTTAGGATTTTTTTTTAGTGTTCTGCACACCAGTATAGAGCTTATTAAATGAAGTTAAGTTCAGCTGGGAAACTGCAATGCTGGGGGAAATTGCAGTCCTGGAGTTTATCCTTGAGAAGCTGCTTCTACACTGTACTGTGTGGCTGTGTTCATAATATACCATACTTTATTCGTAAATGTGATTTACTATGGCAGATTAAGCTATGGCAGATTAAGCTTATCCTTATATTCTTAGTATATTATTATATACTATATGTATATGAATACATACATTTATATATTTATATGTATATTATTAGTAGAGGAGGCCCATCTAGCATGTACTTAAGGGAGTACTTTTTTGGTTTAAGTAGTTTAGTATTTTTCATGCCTCAGAGAGGAGGCTGAGGAACCTGCCTTTCAGTGTGACAGGAGATCAATGCTGGGGCTAAAATAGAATGCAGGACTCCCAAACCCAACCTCTTTCTGCTTTGCAAATGTTACTGCAAAGCCAAAAACAGACTGCACTTCACGGGAGGCCCATGCAGAAAATAGCAGCCTGCTACTTCTGCCAGGTACTCTGTTATGGACATAGCAAAGACCTGTGTAGCAGTTGCAGAGGCTGCTCAAAACCAATGTTCATGTCCATATCATATGAACATTTGGGTTTATGATTTTGTGATGATTTATGATTATGGTGATTTTATTCTGCTCAAAGTACAAAACCAAATAAGCACCAAAATGTTACAGCAGATTGCTTTAAAACAACATGAAAGCTCCAAAATTGAGCACTGAAAAGATATAAAATCTGAGGATTAAAATTGGCAACCCTACACATATCTACACATGTGGTGTGATAGAAACTGTAATTATACACTGATATGCTACTTCCTCTGCAGAGTGATTTTAATGTCTGCTGTGGATGGTGTTCAAAAGATGAATTTAGGACTGCATAGTTTATATGTGCTTGTCAGGACTCTTGCCTTAATTTGTAAATTGAAAGATGAAAGATTTGGGAAGTGAAGGACAGGAGATAATTGCAAAGATATCCTCTATGTTTCTGTTCTACGCTGGTCATGTGTGATACTAAGTCATTTAAACCAAACTTTTTAAAGACATAGTTATCTGCTGACTTGCCTGAATGCATCTATGTTGTAATCGAGCTGCAACTTGAGTCAAAATAAGTGATCAAAATATTAGATGTTCTGTGAAGAGAAGTCAGCAACATGTTTTTCTTCAGCCTTCTACGTATAAAATGGAACAATATGAGCAATGGTTGATATCACCATGTCTTGTGAAGATAAGCTCATTAACATGTAAAAAGCACACAAATATAAGATATAAGAACTGCTGAAGAACAGATCATGGCAACCTTAAATTACATAAATGACGGGATTAATATCCTTTTTTTCCTTTACCCACCCCAAATTGAGTGCTTTTCATAAGAACAGCAAGAAGGTTCTTCTTGGTTGTGCCGTTCAAGTTGCTAATTTTCCCTAACTGGAAATCTATGTAATGAGCATGATTAGGAAAAAATGATCTATGTAAGTGAGGCCAAGAAGGCAGAACTGGGATTTGAGGTGTCCTAGAGATTGTAATCCCTCAGCCTGGTCTATGTTCAGTGACTAGTTTATAGAATTGCGCTAATGGGAAAATAAAAGGTGAAAATTTCTTGAGAGAAAAATTCTCCTCGGCACTCACCAGGCAGAATAGGAATGTTGGCAGAAGGTGTACAGTAACAGAATTAAAGGAGGGCACCCGTTGAATTCTCAGGCAGGAAATGAGCTTTTCAGGGAAGGCTATTTTCAGGTTTCCTTGGATCATGCAATCTTGGTGCAAGAATACATTTTTGCATGCTTCCTTATATGCCTTACAGAGTGAGTTACTCGATTTAAGGATATCCTTAATCTTCTGGCAGTTTTAGGAAGGCAGTTACCCAGAAGAAATATTTAAATGGTGAAATACACCTGAAATACCTAGATGAATGTTACATCCCACTATACAAACTTAGTACAAAGTCTCATTGCATATAAAAGGAATGTAAGACCTCTGCAGCATTTAATAATCAAATCTTCAGGGAAAAATTACATTCTAAGACCCTAAACAGCTAGCTCTTCTGCCATGTATATATGTTTCTTCAAGGCAAATGTTCCATATCTTTCTAGCCTTATCCCATGCCCCTTGAGGAGTACCCAGGGCTGACTTTCCGTATCCGTATGCAGAGTGGGAACAATTTATTCATGAAAGAACCAAGAGCAAGTTTGGTATTATTTCTGCATATGCTAATTAAATTTTTAATAACCCCAGATAAAAACCTCTTTCTCTCTGGTTTTAGCATCTCTCTTATGGCAATGGGAGCTTACATGTTGATGCAGCTTTCCAGCAAACCCTTTGGAGTGTAGCCCCAATCAGTTCAGGAAGTGAAGTTGCCCAAGGTAAGATTGGCTCAACTTAATTATTGAAATATTGATTTTAAAGGAAATACCTGAAAAATTCAACTCTTCTGCCAGTCTTCTGCCAAATGCGACTGAAATATGGGAATTGATTTCTCTTATTTGAATGTTAATTGACTAAATAAAAAAAAGTTCTAAAAATTGAGTAGAAAAATTACATTGAAAGCCAATTCCCTGAATTATAGACTGGAAAGCCAATTCAAATTTCATTTTACTAAAAGTATGTTAATATATTTTACTAAAGGTACGTTAATAACATTTACTTACTGTAGCTTATGCTCCCGCTTTAAATTATTATCTCTGATTGTTTTGAAGTGTGCAGGCATGGTCATGTGTTCCTGTGACTCACTGAGTAAAAAATGCTGTTAGGTTGAAGAAAAATCTGGTTCTTTAATCAACCCTCAATATTTGGAAAATGAATGTGAGATTGAACACCTTTTTGCATCAGCACATAACTTCTTGGATGTCATGAAATTTAGTAACCAAACTGAAGATAAATTATATCTGAATGGAGGAATAGGAATATAAGGCTAAATTTAAATTTGTTAATATTTGCAGAATGGTTGAGGCCTTCATATGCAAAGTACCAATGTATAGGATCACCTAACACCAGGATGCCTGCTCTTAATCAAAAATTTCCTTTAGAAGTATAGTAATAAGAGTTCTCAGACTTTTACTATTCTACTTCTGTGGAAAGAAAAACATGTCAGTTAAGCTTAATGACTTCGAAGTAAAAATAATAGATAAATAATCCATAAAATGAGCTGGGATATTGAAAGTAGCTTGTTAATACAAAATAGTTCCTTTTTGTATGCATTTTTGCAAAATATTTTTAGGTAGAAGTTGATTTACTGTTTTAGTCAAAATGGAATTTGAGGGCTATGTCAAGTAATCCTGCACTTCAGATCTATATTGGCTCCATATGCAAATTAATATGTTAATTAAAATGCCCCTCCGAATCAAAATCAGTAATTTAAAGGTGAAAAATTCAGTTCTGAAATTAGGATAAATATTATCTGATATGATTTCAAAGGTTTTTAAAAAGTTTTTCGTGAATATATGGTAGCATCAAAATAAAACTTATGAAATATGTATATGAACACATTTCTGAATGCTGGATCTTAAGCAATGGCTTTCTCTCTCTTCAGCTAAAGTTTTGCTTCAGACTACTGTTCTAACAATACTTTAAGAACATGATTTTGATGTAACGAAACCTGCTCAAATTAGTAATTTAATATTAAGTGATTCTAGGAAGAAGGAAGGACTTTAGAAACTACCTTTTTGCAACGTTAAAAATTCATTCAGCTCGTCAGATTAAAAAATATCATTCAATTGCGCGGAAAATCTACCAGGTGTTAGTACTGTTAAGTTACTAGATTATAAAGCAATATAGGTAGGAAAATATATTCAATTTCTTTGTAATATCACATCTCTGTTTCAAAGAGGCTGATGTGAAATTGAAGTTCATATTTTCACTGATGAGAGTTGTAGAAATATTTTTACTTGCATTTGCATGTCCTTGTCCCAAATATTGTGAAGCTACAGATGTGTTCTGTCCTTTTGTTTGTGGACATGGATTTTATTTGTACATTAACTGGAACCCTTAACTTCTAAAATAAAAAACAAAACTGTGTGGGTGAGATTAAAGAGAAATAAAAAGCGTTTCCCACTTTATCCATTGTAACTTGGGAGACAAGTACCTGCCTTCTGTTTTCAGCTGGATCAGTCTCTCCGAGCTGCACGAACTCTACAGTCCCACCTCATTCCAGTGAAATGTCCATCCCGGGTATCCTCTGCAGAGGGGCTGAAGATGTGGTTCCTGCTCTCCTCAGCAACATCTTTTCTAAGACATTTTCACTTTCTCCCCTTTCCTAGACGTTGACATGAAGCTTGTCTCTGTTGACATGGGCAGATGGCTTCCAGGGGAATGAGTCATCTCCCTGCTTTTCTCTGGGCTCACACTCAATACAGTAGCTCTCTGCTTACAGGAATACAAAGCACCAACAGCAAACAATTAAATAAAACTGATGTGTTTTATTGCATCTTGAACTGTAGTTTTGTATGGTGCTATTTTCAGATAAGCACACTTGATTTTCTTCCTTTTTTTCAAGGCTATCTGATAGGAGGAGATGTTCTGAGGTTATTGCATGGCCACATGGATGAATGCTTGACAGTCCCTTCTGGTGAACATGGAGAAGAGCAAAGAAGGTGGGTTTTGTGGCTTAGAATAAAGTAATAATGAATTTCACGGAGTCACTGTTGAATGTCATTAGCAGCAAAAATTTTTGAAATTTATCATAACGAACTCTATCTCTCATAACAGCGAATGTTGCTGAAATTGGCTTTGGACATGAGTCTTCTGTGCTTTCCTCTTGATGTTGTTTAAGTCTGCTTTCAATTACAGCTGTAAAAGCAATAGTGCTTATTGGAAGTGGACTTGGTACACCAACATGAGAAAAAATGCACTAATTTGTTGGAGAACACTGAACAAAATGGAATTGAACCTTGTTTTTCTTATCGTTAAATCAAATCTAGAAGAATAAGCTTCTCCGATCTTTTCTTCTATTATAGAATCATAGAATACTTAAAGTTGGAAGGGACCTCATTATGCTAACAGCTGGGTTGTGATGGCACACTTAAAGTGGCTAATCTGGATTATTAATCTCAGGTGTACCTCACCTGGGAGTACAGCACTAAATTTATAATTATTTTCATGGTTGAAGGACTCCACGAATGGAAGCAGAAAAGTGCTGACAGCTCTCAATGTGTCTTTTCTCTCTCAGTTAACTAATAAATGCAAAATGGTGATAAGCCTGGCACTGAAAGCAGCATGTCTCAGTGGAGCCATTACATGGGTGAATCAAATATAAAATAAAATCGAAGTCCTGTTCACTTGCTCAAATAAAATATATCCTAAGCCCTGAAGCAGTAAGATGGATCAGCAGTATGATGGAAGAGTCAGATGTACTCCAATTTGAAAATAGTTACATGATAATGTTGATTTTGGAATACTTTATTTATTTTGACACTTCCAAATTTCCACAAGAGAGAATGTGCTATTTTGGTTTCCATGTGGAATTTTCTCAGTATGCTAACAGAAATATGTTTTCATTCTATGCCTTTTAAAAGAGTGCACTCCTAAAATACGTAGATAGTGAATTTTTGTGTGTAAATACTAGGGGAAGAAACTAGAGCTGTTTCACCTGAAGTTTTTTTTTTTTCTTTTTTTTTTTTGTACAGCTACTATTATTTCCTGACTCTTTCTTATTTCTGATCTAGAAAAGAATTTTTAAATAGAGAAGTTATGTCAAACTGTGAAAAACTTAAAATGTGATCAATTTACATTTTGGTCACTACATAATAGACTAATTAGATCTTGGAATTTATTGCTGCTGTTACTATCCTCATCCCTGAAAGTGGCACAGGGAATAAGATGATAAATAGAATTATACCAGTGTTTTCTCATATTTCAATTTAAATCTTGTGACATTCCCATTAAATGCAATATAATTGCGAAATTGTAGGATGATCAAGCACTTCATTAATGAATTTAGAGCATAGCGTGACAGTATATAGAAAACGCCATGCAGGACTGTTAAGTTGCCCAGTAAGAAAAAAGAAGTAACTTGGTTTGTGTGGGTATTCACACGATTCATCTTTGCATCATATCACAAACAGAAGTAAAGAACAGGACTCATTTCTCAAACTGTAGACCAGTGCTTTAAACAAAGTAGACAATTCTTTCTTTTAATGCAATGTCTACATCTTTCCCTACCCATCTAACAACACTAGTACACAAGAAGTAGCATATCATTAACAAATAGTATCTATATCTCTGGCTATGATCTTTTGACATTTTCTTGTAGAGCAGGAGCTTTATTTGCTGCAGTATGCAGCAAGCATAAGCTTGGTCTTTTGGTTCATATTCTCCTTTGCTGTTCTTCTTTTGATTTCTTCTTTTGATTTTCTGACAAATTTGTGCAATTTTTACTTATGCCTCTAACATATAATTTGAGATTATTTTTATGGTGTTAGATATAATCATTCCATTATTTCCACATTTTCTGCTAAATTATTTATTTCTTAAAATTTATTAATTTCTTAGAAACTATTTCTATTCATTAGTCTGAATCTCTGTCCAATCCAGTGTCTAAAATGAGGATTTCTAGCTTTTGGGTTTTGAGATGTGTGCATACAATATTTTGATGGGTGGTGTTTAGCTGGTGGAATTATATTTTAAAAAATATGGGTAGTTTTGACAGGTGGAAAATTTTAAGCCCAGTTTTTTAGTCTTTCATTTTTAAGTTCCCTCACTTCGGCATATAAGACATGCTAAAGGTTTGATATACTTGGATTATAATAATTCCATCTTCTTTTTAGTGGCTTTTGAAATAGCCTGATGGTGGGTGACTGTGGCAGTGCCTGGGTTGTTTTGTGTCAGGAGCTGTCTGAAGAGCAGCTCTGCTCTGCAGAATGACAGTGTAGAAGAGCTCAGAGAAGTTCCCCATCTACTATGACTCACTAATGTCTGTATCTCAGCTGCTTTTCTGCCAGTACCTTCTCTTGTGCCTTCTCAAATAAGTAAAAGATCAGACAGTCCTAAAATAACAGCTTTATCCTGTACTGTCACCCGTTATCTACTGCTGGGAATGAGTACGTTATTTTGATGGGAAGAATCCTCCTAGGCATCTTTTAAAAACAACCTCTTTCCACATTTTGAGGGCATTGATACAGTTACATAAATTTGAGTGTAACAGCGTTCCAAAGATTAGCAGGAGTCCTAAACAAAACACACGTTGTGTATAACATGATACCTGCTTAGACTTAAAATCTTTTTAGTGCAGAGCGCCTTTTTGTACTATCGTAGCACAGCATTTAGCACAGTGGGAGCTGCAATACGCCGGCAATGCAGATGCTGAACACGTATGACAGCTTCCTCTGAGGAAAGGTTGTCTCAATCTCTCCTGGAAGAGGCCCAGGGCAGTGGCAGAAATAATCCTATAAAGAGCTGATCCCTTTCTCTTCTGTGCCCTGTGATTTGTTCCGAACACGCTCTGCATCTCCTCGGTTCGTTGCCAATGCCTGTGTTGCCCAACGTGCTCCCTAAGGAACTGCGCTACCCCGATTGCTAAAAGGGAGGGCGCAATCGCTGCATTTTTGGAAGAGGGACTTGGATTTTGGTGGTAGTGAGATGCACTGGGAATATGGCCAGATTGAGGACCACGGTTTGCCACAGGCGCAAGCAGGTACTTGTGGAAGGTGAGAGGCTGTCGAGGAGGGGGATTTGGTTCTCTCCCACCAAGGTGGTCAATCTGCAGCACGGCTGGACCTGAGGCAGCTCCCCTCAGACTGCACATCGCCTAGATGTATCGCTGAGGAAATTCAAGTCCTCTCTGATCTCTGATAAACTCCCTTTTGTGTCATCGTGTTTGGCTCATGATGGCCCCCCAGAACATTTTTAAGGGGTCACAGCCAGTATCACTGAGGTGTAAATACTTCAAGACAACATCAAGGATTTGTGGAGTGGAGGCGGAGAGGGCTGATGTAAACAGATCCTTGCAGCAGCGACTCAAAAACTATTAAAATAAGATTTTATTGTCTGGACTCTTTTTTTTTTTTTTTTTCAGAAGACCCAGCTGGAATCAGAGACTTTAAATACCAATTCTGTGAGCTATATTGGCATGTGTACCACAGAGCGGTCACTAGGCTGGTGGGCTATAATCCCCTCATGCGCATTTCTACTTGGAGGCCATGTTTAAGATTTGCTCCGAACATGCTAGACTTCAATTAGTCTGTAATTAAAAAAAATCAGCTGGAAGCAGTGCAAGCAGAGAGATTTATGTGCTAATATGTTGTTTATCATGTAAATGTTTATTATGTATTATCTTCTACTGGAGAAAAAAAGTTAAGGATGGTGTTTTTTAAAATCACAGACAGGCTGTGCCTGAGCCTGGTAGTTGTCATTCACTCTGACTCTACAAACAGAAAAGAACAGAGATAATGTTACATTTGTGTGATTTCATTGATGTAAATATGGCATACTGCACCTTCTAATTAGATACGTGCTTGCTTGTGTACATGGACAATGGACTTTCTTACTTTGTACATTTTTTTCTTGAATTGAAAGGATTGTGTTTCCTTCCCTAACACTTTCCTCATTTTGAACACAATAAAATTCTTAGCTGCTCTGAAGACTTTTTCTTGAGAACTGTATGTAATTACCTGCCATAATATTTAATTCACTGTTTGCACTAAGGGCAGTTCGAAATGCTATGTTCTTTCAATTTGGCATCTTTTCCTTTTGACATTGTGACACTTTAATTTCTTATCCTTTGCAGAGTTTAGCTTTTAGTCTTCGTTTGTGAATTTGTAACATCAAGGGAATGAGTAAAGTTTTTGTATTGATTTTGGCAGTTGGTATTTAGAGCAGGTATGCACCGAAGTGCTGCTGTGTAATTGCTACTTATTGTCTCTCACTTTAATTAAAAGCTGTGCGAGATAATGCTCACACAGAATTCAGGCTATGCAATGAAGATTTAAAAAGTCATGCCATTTAAAAAGTCAGCTGGTGTTTTCCAGATAGTATAGAGTCAGTCAACATTTGCTCATTTTTTTACTGTACAATGAATTAGAAATCATTGTACGGTTTTCATTTTGTTGTAGAATGCAGAATATATAATTTTTATTTTACTGTAAAATGTTACCGATTTATTACTACAGCACTTTATATTGCTATAGAACAGTTTTTCATTTACTTTTTTCCTTAAAAGCTGCTAAAAAGCTAATAGCAGAAACCTTACTGATCCTGCAGATCAGGCCATTCTGTCTAGAATGGTAACATGTGTTCTAGATGTGGCCTTACTGAGAGTGGGCTCTATTATATCCAGGAAATATGTGACATGCAAAAATGTGAAAATTTTCACCTGCAGGGAAGAAATAGAAAAGAGGAAGCTGAAGCTGAAAGGGGTTCAGTAATATTCTTTTATAAATAAATTTGTAATATCCGTGAGGTTCTTTGCTCGTTTCTAATATAACTGGCTTTCAAATTAAAAACAGAACAGCTTTGCTGGTCATTGAAATGAATGGAACAATTTATTTTAGGAGAACACAAAAACTCTACACAGCAGATTATTACAGAGCAAGTAAATAAATTGCACTATAGCATTAGTATTTACAGTGCATTTTGAATATCTTAATTTAAAATAGATTTGAAGTAGATCACTGAGGTTACTCTTTGAGTTTTGTACAGGATTTCCTAGAAAATACAGGACATGTTTGCAGTAAGAATCAATTCAGAGTCAAATCTTTGCTAGCTTGTAGTATGATGTGTAGTGTAATCACCCTTTCTTCTTATATAATGCTTCATGGCAAGGCATGTGATTTGAAAGTAACAGGAAGATTAACTGTGGTTTTTGCTGCTTCTAGTTTCTCTGGAGGCATTTTATCTAGTTTTGATCTGTGTAGACAGAATAACTCTGGCTTAAAAAATGGGTTTCCTTCTGGTGATCCCAATCCAGTTTTTGAAATAAGAGCTGTAACTTGAACTTTGAGGTATTTTTTTTGGATTTGTTTATCCAAATCCAGGCACTATATTTTTATGCTGTTTTGTTTATCCCCCTCCTAAACAAAATGATAAATTAAGTGTGTATTTATCTATATATAAAAAGTCAGAAGTTTAGATAAGACATTCATATTTATGACGCCCTGATTCCTTCCCAGATTCCAAATTTATTCCGTTGTTCCTTTGCTGTGGAACACTTCTTGAGTGGAAAAAAAACATTGACAGCAACAAAATGCTATCGGTTGCCTCATTTAATACCCTCTATTAGTCCATGAATTTCATTGATATGATAGCCCACTTTTTACTCAACTGTTCCGTAATAAGAATGTACATTCAATAACGATTCTTCCAGAGTTTCAGTATGCAGTAGTCTATGTAATTTGACATTTTCTTCATCTTATCAATGTGATTCTATAGTAACTCCTTGATAGGCTAAAAGAATTGTAGGTTATTCACATGTCATTAAAATATGTTTTATTTGCCCTAGTAATATCAGAGTCTTCTAACGATTTAGTGTTTGTTTCAGGGAAGGATTAAAGTGTTATGAACCATGGTTGTTTTTGGTCACTGAACTGTTGTCAATACTGTATAAGGAGAAATGAGCCATAGCCTATGGAATAATGTTTTCCTACAAAGCAAAAACAAAGGATGATTGTCTAAGCAATTTCAGAATAGTTTACTACTTGCATTTCAATGGAAGGAGTTCAAATGAACTTGTGATTTCTTCTACAAAATGAAAAGTTATATGACAGCATATGAATTTACTCAGCTTTTCCAGAGTGATGGCTAGTATACATGCTGCTCTCTTATGGTAAGAGTACGGTAAGTTGCCCTTCAGTGCAGAAGAGATGAAATAACTTCAGTTTGAAGCTTTTTTTTCTTTACCATATTGTTCATAGAGAAGAGAAAGTCTAGCTAAAGGTGCCCAAGCTTTTGCCATGTGCTAGTGCCAGTCTGGTTTTTGTAGTATGGATCTTCCATCCTCTCCTTCCAAAATCTTGCTGCTCTGTCTTTGGCCCCAACCTCTGGACTTCTGCTTTTGCTTCCTAGCTAGTTTCCCTGTCACTGCTTTTCCTGAGGCTTTGCTACACCCTAAAGCGCTGTCACCATTTTTTTTTGCATTTACTCTCTGCTGCTGTCACGTCCATTTATAGGGAAATGAAAGAAACAATCCTAGGATCTTTTCTCTCTCTCTTCTCTCTCTCTCTTTTTTTTTCCTTTCTATTTCTTTCCCAAAATTTTCTCTTACATTATGAAAGACCAGTAACTCCATCTTCAAGGAACAGAGAGATGAAATAAGGAATGTACAGTTGCATAAAAGAAAGCAAAGTGGCCAGTGAGAAACCATTCTTTGATGTTCACTGGTAATGTTTTTAAGCATTAAAATCACACTGATTCAACTGCTACATATCATGCAAAGCTAGCTTCAGAAGAGTGCTCAGGCTGAGAAACAAGTGACAGCTTCTAAGTTTCCAATGGAAAAAAGAATTTTATTCCTGAAAGATGACAATGTATCGATTTAAAAATGAAACATTCTAATTAATTTTAGTCTTTGCTTCCACCTGATTTGTTACATATTTTCAGTGCCTCGAGAATTGTTTAATATAACCGTTAAATATTGTATTGAATGAATAGAAGAAATCCAAGTGCATTTGTGTCAGCTAGCTTCATATTGAAATAAGACAGGATGTAATCAGAATGTTTTGACTATAAGAAATGTGTGATATTGAATCTGTTATTGTTTAGGTGTTGCAACAGCAACCTAATCTGTTAGTTGCAAAACAAGAGCTTAAACAAATGTCTGAATAAAAGAGGGAGTGTGTGAATAGAGCAGTAGCTGAATATAAGATCATTTATTATTTGCATGCCACTGTGCTAATGAAGGTTATTTCAAGCAAAAAATAAGATTTAACTTGAATTTTGATCTAGGAGAGAAAATACAAGAGAGTTACTAATGCTTGTCAGCAGCTGCTAGTGCAATAAGTGTTGCAGTAAACTATTCAGATAATAAGTGGAAAAAATACAAAGTTTAAAATCAACTATTACAAGAGGAGAACTACATACAGGTCTATAACTGCTTTTTGGTAGACGAAGCACATCTTAGCGGTTCTCTTTATGCATGGGTCTTTAATATTCAGCATAACAGATTCTATAAATGTAGTGAGGAGGGATTATTTTGTATTTTGATTTTTTTTCCCAATATAACTTAAGTCTTCTTTCATTTACAACGTGAAGGAGTATTTTTGTTATTTTGTTGTTGTTGTTGTTGCTAAACCTTTACCATTTTCTTTTTTGCCTCTATTTTTACATAGGATTAATATATTTAGTGTCTTACAAAATGGATTTTAGCACCTTTATAGCACATATTTGTATTTATCATATTTTTGCACATATTTGGCATATTTTTTATATTTCTATCAATATGGAGATGTACAGGTTAATTCATTTTTTCTTTTGGGTTTGAGCCACTTATTTCAATGTGGGAAAAAAAAGGAAAAACAGTTTTTGAGACTTGGTTGTTTTTTAAAAGCATTCAGGTTTATAAGATGTATATGTACATCTTGGATGTATACAAGAAACAAGAAGGGGTAATTGCATATGAAAGTTTGGAAGTGGGAAAGTGTTAACACCTGAGATGCCTGAAACATCTGAGATGTTTATCAGTGTGTTTTGTGAAACCTTTGGTGCTATGATAAGGTAATAAAATACAATGACAAATAGGTGAATGTTCTTAATTCATTGTAGCAAAATGGTTGAGTTATTCTTAATAAAATGAACTCTGAGAAAACACTACCTTTCTTGTGAGTGGGATGCCATGGTCACAGATCTGTATGCTCATTTAATATTTATTTACTGTTAGAACCTAGAAATACTGTAATGGTCAGTGTTTCTTTCCCTTCTTGAATCTCTGTTCTTAAAAGCAGTACGAGAAAGATACTAAGTGAAAAATATTACTTTGTAACAAAAGAT
The DNA here is from genome assembly GCF_059628265.1 of Tinamus guttatus. Lineage (NCBI taxonomy): Eukaryota > Metazoa > Chordata > Aves > Tinamiformes > Tinamidae > Tinamus > Tinamus guttatus. The sequence continues at coordinate 766,384 of NW_028288545.1, forward strand.
GCAAAAGACAATTAAAATGAAATTTGAAAATGGGAAGGTTTAATTGAAAAGAACAGATATTCAATATGATGTCTTTAGGAATATAACAGTTACAATAACTGTTTTGTCTCTCTCTAGGTAAGAGATGCAATTAAATAAATATGAGGAATACTTCCTTGGGACAGAGCTGAACCTTTAGTGTGTGCCTTTGCTTGATTTTCAGAACTGTCCACTATGAAGGTGGTGCTGTGTCCATTCACGCCCGTTCCCTTTGGCGACTAGAGACTCTAAGAGTTGCGTAAGTAAAATCGCTTTCAGCGGAGGCGTCAGTTTAACTGGGGACTTGTGGTTCGACAGCAGTGTTCCTATAAAACAGGATTTGATAATACTAAACCTTCTGAAAAAGCACTTCACGCTACTTTCAAGAAAACAACTCTCTTCCCATAGAGAATTTGCCTTAGTATTCTAGTTTATGTGTGTGTTTTTTTTTATTATTATTTACTTTTTTTCCTGTAGCGGTTAGAGCCACCAGTGAATTGAATGTTTACCTTTTTTTATGCACATTTTAAACATATTTTTTAAAAAACAATCGCCTATTGGAATGGCCTGCCATGGCATAGCTGATGCTGTTGAGTAGGTGATGTGGATCCTACACAAAAATTGTAGAAAAGAATTTTAAGGCATTAAAAATGACTTTACAAGATGCTTTCAGCTTAAGAATCTTTCCGGAGTGAGTGTATGTTTTGGCATTTTTACTGTCCTGCAGGATTGTGCTAAGAGTATTTCTCAGTTATTGCTCAACTACTTTTAGTGTTTTCTATTTCTTAGTGTCCAAGTGAAGCAGCCTACTGGGGCCGAATACACTAAAAATTGAATGAGACCAGGGGAAAGCAAAGCCTTGCATCTACTGTATTATGAAAGGTGCAGGATTGATGTGTTTTGGTAGATGCAGCAATAAAATACCTGGGATTCGTGGCATGAAGTCTTAGTTGAATAACAGAAGAATTTTTGCTAGAACACTTATGATTTAGATGGGCCATTGTGAAGTGTACTGACTTCACTTTATGGAAATGGAAAAAATAAATGTATTGCTAAGATATAAAACTTTCATATTTCCTTCCTCCCTGTTACCCCCTTATCACAGAAGAGAATATTTCATTTACAAAAGAAAATAGTTAAGGGGAATAAAAAGCATTCAGTAACTAAGAAGCTTTAGAAGTTTAGGTAGTGAAGTGTAACAAATCCTGCTACAAAAGAGAAGATGAGCATTGCTCTTGCATTTTAAAAAGATCCTTCAAATTGTTTTTGCATACTTTGCATATAATATGGCTAACACTGAAGAAGAAATGCTTAAACAAATGAATGTTTGCATTAAACAGGCTAGTTCTTCAATCTGCTACATGTATTTGACTGGGAAAATGAAAATGATATAAACCTGCATTTGTAAACCTTTGTTCATTTCTGTCATTTTAATAATTATCTATGCATATATACAAAACATAAGGGCATAAGGACTTTGTTTTAGAAGCTTTTTGCCTGGAATTATTTTAAATGCAAATGGAAAGATGCACTAATAAAAAGTTCTAATATGGGTATGAGTTTATTACCAGGTTCATTTGAAAGGGATTTATTTGTATTCCATTGATATTATTTGAACATTTATTGATAATATGGACTATTTCAAGCCACAACATAACTGCCATTATGCTTGACATTTTGGAAACAAAAGCATAAGGGTCGAGTATGTGTATTTATTTTGGAAATGCAAACTTAAAAAGATGTTTTACTGAAGAAAGCTTTGTGAAGAATCAGTGAAAATTCTCAGCCAGGGCAGTTTTCCAATCTAAGGAAAGTTTAGGACAGTTTCTGTCCAAGCCATGGATATGAAATGTCATCATTATGCAGATTTGTCTTCAGAAGTTAATCAGCAGGGTCAGAAGTAATGACTTTTCCAGAGCTCAGTTTGAGGGAAGAAGTTAAAAGCTTGCAGTTTCTATATTTTGGTTAGAGGAGCTCTTAGGAAGATTATATGGGGAATTTTTGCTTCTCTTCCTTCAGTTCCTCCCCTAAAATGAGGAACTGCCTAATTGTTTTTAAAATTAATTTTTTGAATCATCCATCTAGACTGTTAAGTTAGAATTTAGCCATACATGGAAACTATTCCAATTAGTTGGCAAAATACTGTTCTTTTCAATATATTTGCTAATAATTAAATTGCAGATTTGTTAAAGGCTTTTTCTATGACCTCTCTTAGGTGGAGTGGCAGCCACATTAGATGGGGACAGCCGTTCAGACTAAGACACATAACGACGGGGAAATATCTGAGCCTCCTGGATGACAGAAGTCTTCTTCTTACCGACAAAGAGCAAGCAGATGTAAAATCTACAGCATTCTGTTTTCGGTCTTCCAAGGTATGGAATCAGAGCAGTAGTAATATAACTAATAATTCTTATGTTATCTTTAACAAGAAAGATCTAGTTTTTGGAGTCTTTCAACCTTTTTGCTGTTTTTATTCATTTATTTTTTTAAATAAATTATTCAGTATAATTCATATACACAGAACTTGTTTTATCATATTTGCATTGAATAGTGTTGTCTGACTGATTGTTTTTTGCTGTTTTCCCATTTTTGCACAGTCTCCTAGTTTCTTATGTATTTTTCTAATTAACTAGTACTTTACTGCTTTATCTGTGTTGGCTGAGATAGAAAGCATTAATAATATTACAGAATCAGATTTTTTTTTAATTAGATCTTTACTATGTTCTAATTTACATTTACCATAGTTTGAATTATACATTAGGCATTTTCCTTTGAGTCTTTCAATAAGCACTTCAAATTAAAAAATATACTTTATATAGTGGGTTTAGAATAATACAATGATAAACTCATTAATAACCTTGATTTTTACTCTTTTCAATGGCAGCATTATATTGCTGAGAATTTTCCAGTAAAAGTATTTTTATATTTATCTTTTAAAATATATATTAATAAACTGATAAATATTTCAATAACCTTTCTTTAGCTATTACTTTATGTGTTTTTAATTATTTCCATTGTATGCATGGTGTGATAAGTAATAGTTATTACTTAGAAGCATAGTTATACTTCTGAAAGGAGTTACATAGACTTGTGCACTCTGAAAAATTAAGATGATAATAGAAGACTCAGAGTCTTTTTTTAATGATTGGAAAAGTTATGAAGATACTCAAATATTTCAGGACAATGCAATAAAATGAGTTGGGAAGTTGCTGTTGCTGTTGATATGTATCTGAGTGGTTTACTTCTGGTTTGAAGTGAAAAGGTAAAGAGAATTCATACACCGATTCTCAGGATTGGAGTCTTCAGCTGAGATTGCCCCAGAGACAGTAGAAAAATATACTGTCCTCTATTATCATTTAGTCCAAAAATATATGAAGACAAGAGTTGTTTATGATACGGACAGTGTCAGTAATCTGTTGTCAATACAGAAAAGACAGGCAGTCGCTATTTTCTAAGAAGCATAGACAAATGAGCATGTGTGTGGTGTTCTGGAGATGGAACAATGTTTTGTTTAAAATTTCTTCCTTTTTTCAACCTATATCTTTTGATTTAGCTGTTTCCAACCCCACTATATTCTGTGAACAGCAGAGATGAAAGATTATGGAGCAGATCAGCATGTAGAAGGGCAATCACTTCTGGAAGTAACACGTAATCAAATATTGATTCAAATAGTAGTTAATTCTTAAAGTAACATCACAGTATTTAAAGAGATATAAGTTTATCAGCATTTTTCAGATGATGAGAAAATAATCTTACTGACATTTAAATATGGATTTCCAAGGAAAATGGCAATTTGGAAGATCATATTTGATGTAAGTTTTCTGAATATCAAACCTCATTTTAACTGAAGATTCATTTGGAAGAAATTATGGAGAGACCATGGAGTGTCTCATTTGCCTTTCATTACAGAGGATGATCCATTTTGCTGTTCAGAACTTCTTAAAAGAGTGTCAGTTTTCCCTGACAAAAAGACAGTAGATCAGCAGATTTATTTGGATAGAGTCGTTAAGAATTTTAGGTGCCTCCCCTGTCTAAGAGCATTGAATACATACAGCAAAAGTAATAGCCCTACTAGAAAGATTTCTGTAGGTGAAACAAGCAACTTCAGAGGTGTCTCTTCTTCCAACCATGTATGGAAGAACTATGTAACCTCTTAGTTGTGTGGTAGTTAGTCCAAAGGGATTATGCCTGGAGAAGAGGGAGTCCCCGGTCTGCTCTTTTAGCACCTGAGCATTTGCAGTGGGAGTATGTCAGGACCAGCAGCCAGATATTTCCTTAGGTAACAGCAATTATAATCCCTTTCCCTCACAGTCATAATTTTTGCTTTCACTACCTTAGAAGTGCAGAGAGATCCCACTTCTTGTGCTAATTTCAATTAGGAAAAAACAGATATGGTGAAATAATACCCTTATTTGCACTGCTAGTAGATTGATTTGATGCTTCAAGTGTCAGTTCCTTGGGGCATATGAATAGATTAGAATATCAACTTTCAGTTAGAAAAAGAAACATTTTTCATGTTTGCCAAGAAAATATTGAAAATATATCCCCTGTGTAACTTGAAGATTTAGAAGCAAATTTAAGTTTGTAGTTTTGTAGTATTGTAGTTTTTAACCTCAATATTTGCAAAGGCTTTACTCATTTTGAATGCAGTAGCTTGCCAGCGTTGCATTTAAAATTTAAGTGCAAGAAAACTAAAATGCTTCCATTTTTCATCACATAGCATTTATGACCAAATAGTTTTCTTGGGTGCTTGGAGTAATAAGAGTGCATGTGTTTGGGTGTATCTATATATATCTCTATATACATACATATATAGAAATATAAATGTATATATATATATAATTTTTTTACATGAATGAATTATATTTCATAGTTATTTTATTTCTATATTTATTTTTACATAAATGAGTTATAGGTATCTGCTCTTACATGGTAAAATTCTTTAAATTTCTCAATTCAATAAATAAATATGAAAGCTTAAAAAATCACAAGGCAGTGTTCAGAAAACACTGATATTCTGAAGAGTTAGCACTATTATTTCTGCAAGTTTGGCTTTGGTTACTATGTGTTATCCTCGTAACTAGAATTGTGTCAGGATTATATTAGTCTTTGAAGCATTTTGAATTCAGGAGAGTTTTTTTCTTTTTTTCTTTTCTAACTCATAGTCTCTCTTCATTCAGCTCAATATGTCTGCAGATATCTATAATATGAACCATGTGGTTCATATATAAATTTGATATTTATAGTGATTCAGTCCTGTATTATTTTTTGTTTTCGGCTTGTTTAATATTGATTATCTTTTTTGATAAAAAGCATTACTTTAATATAATTTTCCATTGAAAGAAAGTAATGTTCTTGGTTTAAAATTGGTTTTATTAATTGGTCTTGATTTTATTCTCTATAAAGTATATTCTTTATAAAGTCCTTTTTAAATAATGAAAGAAATGAAATAAAATTCCTTTGCCTGTATCTTTGTATCTCCATTTGGTTCTTAATAAAATTTCACTAAAAATATGGTAGCGTCATCTGAAAAAAAAAAAAAGCAGCCGTAGCTTTTTCCAGTCTGTGAGATCTGCTGGAATGTGAATGCTGAGTGTGCCACAGAAAGTAGAGGTTGGGTCAGATGACAAGAGATAGAATTGAAAGAAAAAGACTTCATCATTTTAATCCCTTTTGCGTGTTGAAACATAATGAAATAACACTTGTAAGGCTAGGCTTAATAGAATAGTTGCATTTAACATTAAGATAAAATCATATGAAACAACTTTGTCCATTTAGCTTACATAAAACCATGGAGGGGTCTGTATTCTTGTATGCCTGGAACAAAAGTTTGGCTTTATAACAAGGATTTCCTTATGTAGATAATACTGCATATTGTACAATAAAATTGTTTGATAGCAGTGCATTAATTGCAGTGCATTTTTTTTGTTGCTTTACATCACCGAAGTGCTTTAAAGACTGTTGCGAATGACAGTTTCTTATTTTCCAGTTTCTTGAATGGAGAATAGAGATTTTTGATCTTTATTTGTGTAGAAAAAAACACTTGTTTTGAGATTGTGACTAAGTTGAAAATACAACTGTAATTATTCTTTGTAAATATGCTATAGAAAACAGTGTAGCAAAAGTAGGCATGTAAGGCCTATATCTAACGACCAGTATTGAATTATAATACATGATTTTTTTTTTGCAGATTCTGATTTTGACTGAGTTCATGAACTTTTTTGTAGTAGCTAGTCCATTAGATGTATTGTTTCAACCTTCTGCTTCTCATCATGAATCCAGCATCCCATTTTATAAACAACCTCAGGTTCCTTTTCGCTCCCATAAATAGCTCAATGTCCTAAAGCTCCCAAAAGAAATCTTTTACACTCATGGCCCCCACACCATGACTGAGCTTTCCATTCTTTTGCTTCTACTTAAATCTGTCTTTTACTGTATGCTTTCCCAGCTGTTACTATGCAGGAAATTAAAAATACAAAAAAGAGGAGTGGAGGAGGAAGCTTGGTTTAAGAATACTTCGTATATGGAAAAAAACCCATTATTTTAAAAATCTGACAAGAGTTCAAGTGAATGTGATTAAATTCACTCTGAGTTCTAAGCTTTACATGTAGAGTTGCCAGGGTATTTGTGTGGGTCAGGACAGAGATTTTGCTTCAGAAATTGTTGGCACTGCAATTTCCATAAGTGAATTGAACATTAGCCCTAATTGGGATGGAGGTTGCCATATCACCCCCTTTAAATCTTTATGATAGTATATGTTAGAGAAAGTTTGGAATAATATTTTAAATTACCAATTGTATATGTTATTGAAAGACTTTTCTTAATGAGAAAATTTGTGAATTTGAATATTCACATAGGAAAATAGACTGGAAAAAATATTACAGTGTAGAAACACTGAAGACGCAGATAAATGCCTATAGCTTGTGAAGATAATTCAAAAGATTGGCATTTGAAATCAGCCTGTCATTTCTTCATATGCTAACAGAACCTAATTTGTTTTTCTTGTATCATTATCTGTGTGCAATTTCCTATAATAAGTAGCTTTTCAATTTCCAACTATTATTACAGTCAAGTTATTTGTGCTAGCTTTTGAAAGAAGTGAATGTAACATTAAGAGAAATTATATGAACAACCTAATGAATTAACAATGAAATAGAAACATACAATAGCTCAGTAATCAGCACCAGACTTAAAAATAAATCAGCTATTACCACATATCACTGGACAAGATTTTAGCAAGAATTTAAGCAGTTAAGGAATTCAGACGTTTACAAGAGAGTGAAATTAACACATTTATCAAAAAAAAAGTTTCATAAGCTGAATTGATGGCTGTATTATCTCAGGGAACTTAATTGTAGGAAAAGTAATAAGAAGAATTCCACCTGAGTAATAACTTATCTTTATTTTTTACTTTTAAGTACTTCAAAATGCATTCATAACTGTAGGTGGAGAAAATCTGGTTATACGAAATCTCCCTTTACTTGAGAAAGGCTTTTCAAATCCTTGAGAAATTAGATGTTAGTTATTTTTTGTTCATTTAAAAACATAGTCTTTTGTTCTCTTTTCCTGTGAAGCCATCTCCTCAAATCCCTATGTGTGTGTTTTGTGTAAGGAAGTGGCTTGTCTCCTAATGCTCATCAGAAAAAGCAGAGCAGGTTAATGCTGCTTTTGGTTAAGAGGACCATCTTGTGTGGCTTTACAAATTCTTTGTTCATATATTAAACTGTTTTTGAGTGTATAGCCTGAAATAGACTTGCAATTTGCATAAGCTGTTTCTTTGGTAGGTGACTAAGCAGCCTGTGAGGAAGGAGTCGGTTCTTATAAGAGCATTATTTTGGGGAACACCTTCAATTACAGTTCATCTGAAGAATACTTCCTAGAAGAAGCCCTACCCTCCCCCAAAATATAATAAATCATATCAAATACTTGCATGCACATATGCGCATATATATCTTAGACAGGTGAGGTGGCTTGGCCAAGCAGATTTTTTTGGGTATTAAACTTCCTCTTCTGAAATGATTTCCATATGTGTAGGATTCTGGGTGGATCGATGCAGTGCTATGCCCGTCTTTTCTTTACAGTGTGTCAACAGAACAGTGGCAAATGTACAGATCTGGATTTCTTCTCTCAGGAAATACAAAACCTCTTGTTGGGCAGTAATGAGCAGTCACAGGTTAAAGGCCACCTACCCATTACGGTCAGGAATGAATTGCAGGGAGGTGCCTACCTTTCCAAGGTTGAAAAAATCAAGGGGAAAAGACTTCTGGAGTTTGCAGGCTGCTTCTGCTAAGGAAGTGAAAATATTTGATGCTTTTTGTTTTTCCTTACAAAGATTTATTTTTCATTAATGGCATGTATCGTCCATTGTGATCTTATTCTTTTCCAAGTAACAAAAAGGAATATATGTGCTTTCCTAGTGTAATGACCTAGATTTTTTTTATAGATGAGATCACATCCTGTCACATCCTGTGCTGCGCAATTGTCCATATTAAAAATTAGATGCAAATGTTATCATATTGGTTATTGTTCTTTTATGCGTCTTCTCCCTTCAGGAAAAGTTGGACGTAGGGACAAGAAAAGAGGTGGATGGAATGGGAGCACCTGAAATAAAGTATGGGGACTCAATATGCTTCATACAACATGTAGACACGGGCTTGTGGCTCACATACCAATCTGCTGATGCAAAATCTGTAAGGATGGGGTCTGTGCAGCGCAAGGTGAGACTGTAAATGAAAATGCACTTTATACAATCACCGTCTGCTTTTGTGAACAAAAGTGAAGAAACCTGCAGGGGCAATTGATTTGTGAATCAAACAATTTATATTTGTTGTAATTTCAGTATAAAGGGTTTTTTTTTTTTTTTTTTTACTCATATGTTGAAAATTAAAGATACATCATGTGCTGAATTCGTAAACTGAAAGCCAAAAAAAATGCCTGTTTGTCTATAACCATTCATGCCAAAACATTCTTAGATTTGGAAATATTTGAAGACGAGCTGTTTTGATTAACTGCTGAAAGGAGTAACCTGTAACAGCTTCAAGAATACTAATTATAGTCTGTATAATATACTAAAAATCATTTTTCTTGATTTAGTTGGAAGTTAGCAGAAATTAAATTCAAGTTCTTGCTGTCCGTGTTGTGCTGAAATGCTAAATTCTCATTTTGATCTCTGAGGGCTTTCGTATTTTAAGGAGCAATAACCAAGGACAAATATAATGTTTTCAAGATTTAGGAGATCTTTCAAAAGTGACTTCATATTTGTATTTATCTTCATTTAAAATGTCCAATTTGGCAGGAAAATGCAAATTCTCAGCATGGAAAAAAAATCTTCTTTAAAAATGATGAAATATGAATGAATCATTTTAGAAGTAATTTGCTATTTGTATGCAGTGTAGTATTTGCTGTCACTGCTGTATGACCCTGAATTTCAAAGGTACAGCAACCTTTGGGAGGGTCATGCCAGATATATATAAATTATATACACACACACTCACTTTTGCACATGTTTATGTAAAACTAACCTAGAAAGCTTCTCTTCACTGTATTGTTAAGGTTGATAAGAAAGAAACAAAACAGAAACAAACCCCTTTAGCTCTTCAATTTCTTTATGTTTTTGCATATTGCTTACAACATTCCGAACTGCATGTTGATTTCTCTACATTGTTTACAGAAGCTCTAGCTGTGAGATTATCCTAGCATTGCACCTTCTGTAGCAGTATGAGTGTGTCCTTTCACGCAAGGAAATAAAGGAATATCTATTTTTAGTTTATAATATTAATATCAACATAATTTATAGAAGTTTTTCAGTGCCTGACTTCATAATTTCTTAGCCTCCTTTTCTATATGACATTTTATATTTCTTTTGGAATCACATTTCATTTTTCTATGACTCCCTTTTATTTTTGCATTTCAGGCAATAATGCACCATGAAGGTCACATGGATGATGGTTTAACATTGTCCAGATCTCAGCATGAAGAATCCCGCACAGCACGCGTCATCCGTAGTACAGTCTTCCTTTTCAACAGATTTATAAGGTGTGTTTTTAAATGATTGCCACTTTTTTTTTCCCCTGGCTTTTATTCTATTTAAAATGGTCATTAACGTGGCAATGAAAAATTAAGTCATTAGAAAATCAGATCGATACTTCTGAAATAAACTTTATGCTAATTCTCCACCATAGTGGCCTCAGTAATTTAAGAAAGGCCGCTCTTATCTGGGTAGCTGCCATTAGGAAAAGAATGATCAGATGTAATAGCAAGAGTACGTAGGACTTTCGTATGAACTCATTTTTCAAAGATGATTTAGTTTGGAGGCCACCGTGTCTTATTGAAAAACCTGTAACCAGGTTCTGAAATGATGGAATTTTGAACATAAAAGTCGTCCTAGATATTTCTGTAAATGAAACATTTACTTAGAAACTTCTAAGAATAATAAATAAATAAATAAATAAATAAATAAAGAGGAAGGCACTTCAGTGATAAGATATCACAAATCAAGGAAATGCTGAAAGATAGTTGAACTTCATTTGGGAAACTGTATGGGATCTGAGTTACTGTTTAGTAATTTGCAGAATTTTTCTCCAAGAAGGAAGAGTAGGAATTATTCTAATAAGTGCCTGACCTATTTCTTTGCTGTGAAGCTAGTGGAAAAAAGTCCTTGCTGGCGACGTCAGATAACGTAGCCATAATAAATATTAGGTTTACCTTTGGAAGTGTCTTTTGGAAGGGAAAGCTAGACAGGGAGAAAAATGCAAATGGCCACTGGTGCAGAAAGTGCAGCCTGGAGGGGAAGTAGGAGTTTGGGGGCAAGTGCAGTGGGAAGGAGAGCAGCCTGGCCCCCATTTCTGAGAGTTGGTGGTGCTAAATTACTCCCAGGAGAATTCCCTCATGCTCTGCGTGTGTGAGGGAAACAAAAGGATACTGGAGTGAAGGTGCCGGCCAAGGCAGGAAGAGCTGGCACCACTGAGGTAGCCCAAGAGCAGAGTGGGTGCGTGATGGGGAGCACACATGGGCTTGCTGGCGGGGATCGTGCATTTATTTGGCTTCTGCCACCCCTGGCCTCATGATGCTGTAGGCAGGTTTATCTTATGCTTGGCCTCTGACCTTGCTAAATTTGGGGGTAGAATATCCACATGTGTTTTCTGCATTTGGAAAAACAGCCCTGAATGGACCCAGGTTTAGTGATGATGTTTGATACTCCTAGTTTTTGTTTTGGGAAGGAAAAGTGGAGGATGAGGCAGGCATAAATAACTGTTGGCAACAAAAGCTGTTGAGAAATTGTGTAGTTGTCAGAACAGAAACTAATTTTGTACTATGTTTTCTTTTTTTATTATTTTCTTTTTTGGAGTTCTATAATCAACACAAAGTTTCCCTTCAAAGCAATGAAGAGATTAAAATAAACATATGTGGTAATTATTCTAGGGGCCTTGATGCTCTCAGCAAGAAAGCAAAGTCTTCCACGGTTGATTTGCCCATCGAGTCCGTCAGCTTGAGCCTTCAGGACTTGATAGGCTACTTTCACCCTCCGGATGAACATTTGGAGCATGAGGACAAGCAAAACCGGCTGCGAGCACTGAAGAATCGCCAGAATCTCTTTCAGGAGGAGGTAGCTCTTTCATCTTTACTCTGGATTTTCTACCTTATTGTCTACAAGTTTGCTCCTGCAGTCTGCCATACTGGTATTTAATCTGGAGTGACTGGAGTGCATTTCTTTTTCTTGCAGATTTCAATTAATTGGTATGTATACAGTCTCTTCAGATCAGTAGATTTTTTAGTCTTCCTATATATTGAAATAAACACATTTCAGGCTTTTTTTTTTTTTGAGAGAGAGAGAGTGTTGGATACTAATATTGCCAGGAAGACTGAATTATGTCCCTCACTCCTTAATGTGCAATAATTTCTTCCTTCATAGTTTCATCTCTTTAGACATAAAGATACTTAATTTTAAGTGGTTTGTGTAATAATTTCTTTGGTACTGATGTTTGCCCAGAATTAGGCAGATATCTAGATGCCTTCCAGAGAGAATATTTTTACCTGGAATGCCATATAGTTTTGCTTGTTTGTTTGTTTAGTTTTAGTTTAGTTTTGACCATCTTGTGTCATGACTTTTTGCTGGGACAGCACTGTAAAATGCTCTTCAGCATTTTTGTTTGTTTGTTTGTTTGTTTGTTTGTTTGTTTGTTTTAATTCAGAGATACTGCTTTTCTGGCTTTACTGGTCCAAGTCCATAGATAGCTTGTGTTTTTTCTTACTACTTTTCATATGTTGCCTCTAATATATACCTATATTATTCTATGACATTCAGAGTCTTTCTGTTTTTAGGGTATGATCAACCTTGTCCTTGAATGTATTGATCGTTTGAATGTATACAGCAGTGCAGCTCATTTTGGAGATGTAGCTGGGAAGGAGGCTGGAGAAGCATGGAAATCTATTCTGAATTCTTTGTATGAATTACTAGGTAAGACATTAATAATCAGATGACAAGAAATGTGTAATTATTTTTGTTTTGAAGACTTTCTATTTATAAAAAATAGGATAGAAATTAAACAAATGTAGCTGCTTAGAATGGTCTACACTTAAAGAATTTACAAATTTTGCATTTCTAGACCTTGCATATGGGTAAGAATATGGATTGTTTCTGACTTCAGTTGAATTAATGCTTTTTCGTATTATCATCTTTCCTGTGTATCTCATAAACTGCCCCAAAATGTGTAAACCAAATACATGTGAACATGTCATCCTTGTGCTTTAGGAGCCAAGACCAGTAAAACTAGTAACTCCAGCATTATGCTAGGATACAGTGTGCAATGAAAAGGTGCTTTCTTTCAGATGCAGAATAAAAAGAAGATCTTGTCCACCTGCAGCCCATCAAACTCCTGTAGTATCTTTTGTTAGTTTCTATTAGACTTGATTTCCTAGTCAAATTTCTGTTCAGCACTTTACCCGATCTGTTTTCGCAGTAATTTGAATCGAGTATATTGTTCTCTATGTTCTACGACATTCATTCTTCTCTATGAATGAATCATCATTCATTTTATAGGGTTATTATTATCCACTGCTGCTGTTATTTACTTACTCATTGCCGCTCATTGATTCTGGGGAAGGCCAGATGTGCATTTCTAGAACTTCAGGGTACTTTCAAAATTAAACAAACAAACAAACAAAAAATGTAAATCTCCTCTGCTCCAAAAGAAAAAAATGACCCCTACATTTATTCGTCATACTGGCCATCTTGCTCAGTTCTTCAAAAATCTTTATCTTAAAATAATGTAGCATGCCACAGGACTTACAGATCTTTCCTCCCTAATATGTAGCAGGTAAAAGCAGTGATTCCAAATTTGTCTTTAGAAAATGAAATTTAAAATGGCTATCCCTCTTTCCTTTCTGTTAACTATTTTAAGCTCTAACATGGAGCCTTATGTGTCTTTAAAAATACATATTTTGTCAAAATCTTGAGTTTGGGCACAGTCAAGACTGTTTCCTCAGACTTTCTGAGAGAATAACTGATATATGTTTCATTCATATTCATAAAGGGAATTGAAAAGTTGTGCAAATAAGGTAATATTATAGGTCAATTCCATTAAAACCTATATAACTGAATACTGAGTTTGTAGAATGAATCAATTCAGAAGCTGGGAAATGTCTGGATTGATGTAGTGTGTTTACTATTAATGGGTTCTTTTGTGCACATGCATTGTGGAACACGATCACGTACCAGTTTTTCTGCAGGTTACTTATTTTCTGCAGGTTACTCCATTACTTATTTAGTGCTCATTTATTATTGGATCTTAGCACTTAGTTTGCTTTCTGTTACTCAGCATGTGTCCTTAAACATTATTTATTGTAAACTTTTTAATCCTGTTTGGAAAACAAAGCTGTTAATTTACCTTGGAATTCTTTTGTGGCAGTTGTGATGAGTGATCTGAATAATTATGGTTATTTATGGCAGTGTTCTGTGGAAACACTTCTGTAGAGGAAAGAGAGGGAATTATCTCCCTTTCACTGCCAGGGTCGGTTGCAAAAAGAAATGTAGGTAAAAAGCTTCCAGCAATGTTGGGTCCCAAATTAGGAGCTGTGGGATCTGACCTTTTTTAGCAGTATTTCGCAAGGCATGCTGAAAACTTGCATTCGTTGGAATTCAGAGCCATGGAAGATGATAAACAAATGACAAAGATGAAATCTGTCTGGCCTAACTGCAAGATGGTTGTTTGTTTATTTACTTCTCTTTTCCTCTCCTTACTACTCAACAGCAAAGTGCAGCCAATGGAAGTGCAGCAGGAGTTCTGTATGTAGTAGTCTATACAAACCCTTTACAAAGGCAAATAAAGTCCAGCTTGTGCTTTTGAAGGAAATGAAAATCCCATGGGGAAGAAATAAGGATAACCAGCATATGATGCATAGCCATAATATCACTAAGAGGGTTCTTCTATCACGCCCACTACGTTGTCCTTCATAGAAAACTTAGTAAATATCACTGAGACAACCAGGTGCCCTCTCCTGTGGCCCCAGAGATCATAGTGGCTGTTATTTTAGTTATTAAGAATCAAATTTCTATTGTAGGAATTAAGCACTAAAAAAAATGTAGAGTAGATCCAGAGACTTAATGTCCTGGTTAAATCAGGTAATAACCTTTCAGAGCATAAACAGTGGAATATATCAGTCTGTGGCTGTCGAGTTATTCATAGGTTTGTGGGAGTGCTGAAGTTTTTATAACCGTTTAGTTTGTTTCAGCTCCTGTTACATTAGGCACAGCTCAGTCAGACTGAATATCTGCAAAAAGCCTAAAATTTCCAGTTTAGTCAGGTAGCACTCACACAGGCCACAGGACACCTTCTGGAAGGCCTTCGCCCTGCCTGCCTTCTATTCTATCTTGCCTACATCCCTAATTGCATTGTCTTCTGGCAGCTAATGCGTAAGAAGCTTGGCTCTGATCTAGCAATAACGAATTTGTTCATTGATTTGTTTTTAATGATGCTGGAGTTGCACAATAATTGCATGGATGACAAATGGATATTACTTGCTTCTCTCTTGCTTCAGTAAACAGTAGTTTACTATTGAGTCTACACAAAAAATAAAGTCTTGTCACAGTTTATGGCTTTTGTCATGTCATTGCCATTGTTTGTGACATATTTCACTGTCACAGCAATGGAGAGATTTATGAACTTCTAGCTAAGATTGTATACCTGTAGGTATATAAGTAGGGTATAAAAATACTTGTAATTATGCAGCAGAGCACCCATATGGCATGTGTCCTTCCCATCCTACAAATACATGGAGTCACTGTGAACCTTATTTGATCTGTTTCTATCACGAATGCATCTCTAATGGTGTGATTTTAATATTTGACTGATAACCTCATGTTCTTCCACTCTTCTCTCCCAGTTTCTTCAAAGATGGAATCTTGTTCATAACGATGGTCAAAAACAGAAGCAACTGCCGAATATTAACTTTTGTTTTCAGTTTTGTGTGTCTTTGTTTCATTTTATGCACAACTTTAGCCACTGAAAACTAACCTTTCAGAAGCTTCTGTTCAACTACATTTTTGAAATCGTCTATGTCTTATTACTGGTCCTGAAGTTAACTTTAGTAGAGTTAGGTGAAGCAATGAACTATTATACCCTTAATTTGATGTTGGTACCTGAATTAAGTGATTTGTCTAAAATCAATTAAACCCTGTCCTCCCCACCCCCCCCCAAAAAAAGTCAAACAGACAACACAAATAAACAAAGCCCCACTACAGTTCTTCCAGAATCAAACATTCCTTTATTTTAATAATTGCCTTTTAACAATATACTCTGTTTGTGATTCCTTGGGAAATATTTGCAAATAGCTATGGTCGTGATCATCGATTATATTAAGTTTCAAGGTACAGATTTGATGTCATATCCTTTGACCTCACTAAACAGTGGTTCATATTGGTTATTTCAGTGAACTGTTTAAGTGTCAGAATGTCAAGTGCACAACTTAAACACATAAACACAGGTGGGTGGGTCTTGCTGAATTCCCAAAATCTGTTACCCATGAGGAAGTTCTAGAAAGGTATTTAGAAGGTAGCATTCTAATACTTTCAGACACATTTTGTTAGGAACTAATTTTGCCCATGACCTGAATCCTGTCACATCATTGCAAAAAAAAAGAACAGTGATGCAGAAGTGAAAGGTTGGTTAGCACACAGGTTTTGGAATCAGGTAATCAGCAAACCATAAGAATTCCTTTATGGTTCTTAGTAGCTAAATTAGGAAGAAATCTTCATACTGTGAAAAAAAAACAGGAATCACCACTGTTTTCAATGAGCTAAAATTCACTCTCCTTTAGTCATAAAATGATAATATTATTTCCCTGTGTTTCCTTTCATACACATGTGGAAGACCTTAAAAAAAAAAAAAAGCATAAACAAGCAAAGGAAAAAAACCCCACGTACTAGTTGTCTTCTCCCTTCCTAGTTTATAAAAGTTTATATTGGAAGACTTATGATTTACATGTAGTCTTTTCCTTCAGATGAACCCGGTATCTTAAAAAGTAAATGTATAATAAAATATTCAGTAGCCTGTCAAACAACTGCTGTTGCCCAAAGAAAATCTCAGTATGGTTAATTATTCCCTATCTTTGTTGCTGTTGCTGTTTTTTTGTTTGTTTGTTTGTTTTTTCAGTGAAGAGTTGGCTTTGTTTTCTTTCTTCATGATGTAAGACTTGTGACTTGTTTGCAGTTAGCTCAAATTAACTGATCTATTTTGCACTGAATAATATGTAAGGAACAGAGATTTAGAACAATTCAGCAATTTTCCTAAATATAAAATGCCTAGTGACTGACCTGTGGAAGCAGAGGTTTCCATAGGCATTGTTTCTTAGCAGGATCTACAATTAGTAGGATAATTAATGGCTACTTCATGTGGACTGTTTTTCCAGGGATTAGTAAAAGATGATTAGTAAAACTAAAATAATTCATACACCTCTCAAGTTTATTTTTATCCCAAGAGAGTATGTGCCAGGAGTATTTCTTTGTGCTTTAATCTAACCATCACTCAAGTTAGCTGAATTTAATATCAAGAACATCAAAAATTGAATATTAAGAATCTAGCTTACTGGGTCTTTTATGGAAAGACAGGCATTCTTCTAATTCAAATGGAGTTGTAATTGTGATTTTCTCTCTCTGTTTTTTTAATAGCGGCTCTGATTAGAGGGAATCGTAAAAACTGTGCTCAATTTTCTGGATCTCTTGACTGGTTGATCAGCAGATTAGAAAGACTGGAAGCCTCTTCTGGTATGTTTTTTTAGTATTTTAACTTCATTATATTCCCAGTTTCTCATTCTTTAAAATTGAGAGTATACTCATTCTGTTTAATTATTATAAAGTTCTTCCTACAGGAAACTATATTAATAAAGTGAGATTTATATTTGTAACATTTTTGAACATTTGCAGTGGTTGTATTTCCTCATAGCTTCTCTCCGTCTTTCCCTTGCATTTGGTACCGTGTAATAATAAACAACATTTGAGAAAATCTATAAAATTATTTTTGGCTATTGGCAAAATATTAGTCAAAACAGTTGTTCTATAGTTATAGTTTTATTAAGCTGCTCTCTCTCATGCTCTCTTGCTCTCTCTCTCCAATTCTATTGCCATTCTCTTTGAAAGTCTGCAGGTACTTTAGGACTTGCATCAAAATAAATATAGTGGTAGTCATCTAGAATGGCAAAGTTTGGAAGTTCTGTTTCAAGTTAGCAAGAAGGAGCATGCCCGAAACAAATCTATGACTTGGGAGTCTGGATTTCTGTCTCACTTTAGACCCAAATTATTTAAGATAGCCTATTTATTTCCTCATTCCACCTAATGTCTTCATTTTCTTTCTGAAGCCCTGTGCCCTTACCACTTCTAGCATAGCAGGGTAATGGTAAACAGAAGTGTGCTTATATTTTTGAATGTTTTTGAAATGTGGTTAGTGTCTGTGTTGCCGAAAGGTCAAATAAATAAAATGTGATCCTGTATTTTGGCTCCTTGGAAGCAATTCTGCTCCATTTTACTGATGTAAATACTCACTGCTTCTTTATTTTTTTTTCATTTTATTTTTCATGATATTTAATTATTGAGAGTTTTTTTCTCAATGTGAAGATGTACCAAAATGGATGTCATGTAGGCATCCGAACAACAGCCCATAATTAAACTTAGACAAAGCAGCTAGAAAAATGAGATTCAAATAGAGGTGATTAGTTCTGGACACTTAAAACTGATTTTTGACACTTTTCCAAGCATGCTTTTCTTGCTGAAGATTACATCAAGTATTGGAAAGCAAATAATCTTGTTGGAAAAAAATGTTACTGCAGGCAGTTAGACATGATTTGTAAAAGTGTTTACTAAGCTCAAAAAAATGCATAGAGTAAGGCCTGTATTCTAAATGTGATACTTCGTAATGTAATACTACTTAGAGTTTTACACATACAGTTACAACAATAACTAAGGAAAATATTGAATGGAATAGTAATGTATTTTAGTGTCTTGGTTTGCTGGTTATGTGAATTAGAGGATATGAAAATAAAGAAATAAGTTACTGAAATAAGAGAAACTTTTAACAGCTCCTTATGTATATTATTTCTCCTGTTCCCTAGACAGATATGTTAAATGGCAAGCAAAAGCTCAAATTCTAAATTAAAATTTAAAAAAAAAGGAGAGAGAGAGAAAAAAAAACACAAATATAAATAACGTGCCAATTTTTCAATTTATGTTATGCTCACTAATGTCCATGTATGCAATATGGACACAAAAAAGGCTGTATTGCTTTGAGAATTTTAACTTTCTTTTATCCAACATTGACATAATCTATAAGGATATATTTCTTGTCATTATTAAAAATCTCAAGTTGTAGTGACTGCTTGTTTTTAATGTTTAGTGTCTTCTTATCTAAGGTTTATGGGTACTTTGATCTGTCATTACTGGCATTTTCCCTCCCTCACATTTTCTTTCCTTCACTCACGCACCTCGGAGCCATTTTAGAGTTGAATATATCAAGAAATGTTTTCTGGGTGCTCCTGTTAATATACAGTATTTACTACTGTTTCGTTGGCAGATGAATTTTAGCTTTATTAAATTGTCCCAGGAATAAGGCATTCTCATCAGCATTTTCTTGTGATTCATACACTAGAAATATCCTCCCATGCCCAGATTAACACTTTGGCATGTCTCTGTCATAGACCATCATGCGGCATAGGTTATTAAATTTGTTACCTTTAATGAGAACAGATCTGTCCCGTAGTAAATGGGGCAGCTAGCATGTTTCTGTTCCCTCAGCTTTGTCCTGAAACATTCATGTGCATTTTGCTTACTTTTCTTAAATCTGTCCCTGACTGATGATCCGTCCATGACCTGACTGAGGCTTGGGAAAACGCTGTGGATGTCAGTTGTGGCAGCACTCTCCCTCTCGAAGCTGGAGCCAACTGTCACTGCAGTCACCGGCAAGATCTGCGGAGGGGTGATCGTGGTTGCCAAGAGCAGTCACATGTTGATGCTTCTCCGCTGAGATTTCTTTTCCTGTGTAATCACTTGGGACAAGTGAATAGCTGCTTGTTATCCTTCCCTCGGGATGGAGGGACTGGTGTAACTACTTCGTTGCACTGGGCAATGCGAGCCCCTTCAGTCAGCAGGGCTTTCCTGTGTTAAATATTGAAATTCACAGAAGTGGAGGGCTTCTGATGAAAACTAATAATAATCCGAAATATAAGACTAGATATGAAAATCAGTTTTGTAGCTTTGACCTTCCAACACAAGTTTTTATTAAAAAATAGCAAACAAGCAGAACCCCCAAACTCTCTCTTAAAAAAACCCAAAACTCTATACAAGTTGCAAAAAAGGTCTTTTTTGAGGCTTCCATACTGTGAGCAAGACCTTCAGGGAGAGTCATCCTTAAATTAGAACTCCTTTTGGCCTAGGGATTTGACTTCTGCCTTCAGGATTCAGAAATGATCATTTTCATTAAACTTATCTTATTTTTCCTGCATATTCTGCACAGATCCTGAAAAAAATAAGCTAACCTATAAAGAGTAGCTTTTGGTGGATATTCTCAGGGAATGATTAATAGAGAAAATAAGGTTTTACAATACATCCACAAGTTTGTCCATAGCTCATAATGTTACCTAATCAAATATGAATTTGGGTTTCTATATTTAACATTTACTCCTAATCAGTGTGCAATAATTCTAAGCTATATTCTCAGCTCAGAAAAGAAACACTTACCTTAGGTGACTGTTCTTATCCTTCAGTCTTGTAGCTCTCTCACTTCTATAATACATTTTACAGAATTTTGTTTCCTGCTTTTGCGACAGAGCTGTGCCTCTAGCACGGGAGCTGTCCCGTTACGTGCAGTCCCTGGTGTGCACTGATTTCTTTCAGCCCGCATACATTGTGCTGTGACTCGGGGTGCAAGGCTGCAGGAACGTATGAGGCTAAGGCTGTGCCGATACTTCTGTTCTCAGCTTGTGTTAGAGAGCTGCTGCGGATCCTATCACTGTAGCTAATATATTAGGTATCCTGTCTGGATAGATGTTGTAATGAGAGTTTCTGTTTGTTCATATTATGGTTAGGGTAGCCTGCTTGGCACGTGTCTCGATCTTCTTGCATTCACTTCAGCTGCGGAGAGTTTAAAAGCAAACAGGCATTTAAAGCTGGCAAAATCACAGCCTAGCACTCTCTCCAGCTATAGTCTGACCTTGGTTTGAGAGCACTCATCTAAGGAGAAAATTCTCACAATTAATGCAGTTGCAAGGAATGTGACTGTGACTTTCTTAATTTTAATATATTTTCACAGTAGTTCATGGTGAAGTTATTTTCTAAGACACTTAGTTTTACTTCTGGAACTGTCAGGGATAGGATTTCCCAATGTAATTCATATCTTTGGGCTAAACTTTTGGAGATTTGGTAAAAAATTCCTTACAATAACTTAAAAATGCTATGGCATGTATTTCCTATTAATTTTCTTAAATTTATCTGAAAAATTTGAAAATTTGAACCTAAATGTTTATGCTCTTGATATTATGGCAAGGTATGAGATGAATATGACACACTGCAGAGTAATCTATTGATGCAGTCAGTAAGACTCAATACATGCTGCAAAAATATTGAGGTGCTAATATTTGCAGTGCTCATTGTCCCAAATTTAGTCCTAGGGAAGTAGGTCACTGCAGCTCTTTGACCATATGTTCTGGTAACATAATTTCCACGTTGTCCCCTAAAGCTAACTTTATACTTAAGTTTTCTTGGTTTTGAGGGAGTTAGTTATACAAGTTGTCAGTTGCTAGCTCTCGGTTTTAGTTATCTTCAGGTAAAATATATCTAATTTTTAATTTGTAAATGGTGTTTTTTAATTTAAGTGGGATGCTTGTCTGCTAAGTTTTAAGCTGTATGTGCTGGCCTGGAGCAAGGATGTTCACTGTTTTGGTTTGAATGATAAATCTATTGTGGGGAGAAATACTCTGTTGTACTGCACCTTCTAAGCAAAAAAAATCACTTAATCTATTCATGTAGAATAGTTGGCTCATTTGCTAAGGTGCAGTGTTTCTTGGGAAGAAAAAGTAAACTTTGTGAGTAAAAGCAAAATTAGATTCACTTTCAATATTGGAATTGTGTTGGCTGCATCCTACAGGTATTTTCTTGAGTGTGTTACAATGAAGATTTGATGCCATTAAATTAAAATAATGATCTTTTTTTCATGTGCTTGAATTAAAGATGATGTGAAAACACAATAAAGGCATTAAGTATATAAATAACAGCTGTAACAGTTAAGTACAAATTAGTGGGAAAGGGATTCAGGAAATAGAAGCTAGTACAGAAAAGTACAGCTCCTGTTTATTCTTTCCTGATCACAGCAGAAATGTAAGAAAATGAAGTTTTGTTCAAATAAAAACATGTCTTTGAGTTGGCCGTGAGATATCGCAGGAGAAGTTGAGTGAAGAAATGCAATGTCAGTGCTTCAGCTGTCTCTACCATGCATAAATAGAGACAAAATAAATTATTCTTTATCTCGAAAAAATTATTCCAGATGGGAAAAATGAGCCCTACTAAAATTTTGAAGGCATTAAACCATTTGGAACAAAAGATAGAATTGGGCAAGTTGGTAATCTAATATCCTCCAGATTAATGTTTTAGAAAACAGGTGACATCTTTTTTTTTGAAGTGGTGAATTTTTATTTCACAGTCTGAAATTACAGAAGTCATTTTGCTAACCTATATCTGTCCTTTCATTTGTGTATCATTAAGAAAAGTTTTTTACCTGTCTTTATGATAAACTCTATGTATTGCAAGTGTAAGGCTTGTTCATGATGTCTTGTTCAAACACTTTTTGCTTCACTGCCTTGAGCAATTCCAATGAAATTGGAATGGGTCCAGCTATTTTTAATATAGACAAATCTAAAAGTGGAACGGTGCAAAAACAGTTTGTATGTTCATATGCATTTTCCTGAAATGCAGAGAATTTGCCCTCAGAAGAAAATGTATTTGCTACAGATGCTTCAGTAGCTGAAGTTGCTGCTATAAAAGCTGGGTCTAAGGAATGGAGTTCATTTATTCTTTGATGTTTACATCTGCATCTATTACTTTTTTTTCCCATTACTGGAAAAGTTAAAACTAGAATAAAAACTCTACATACCCTTTTGGGACAAAATTAAGATTATGAATGCGTCTATGCAAACCTTAAAACTAAAGGCTATGATTATCATACTAACATTATTTGGTAGCTTTATTGTTTATCTTGTTAACAGTGTAGCTTCAAGACTATAGAATCACTTTCAAAGCTGATTTTCAACCCCCTGTCTGTCTGTCATGAC
This sequence comes from Tinamus guttatus, assembly GCF_059628265.1. Taxonomy (NCBI): domain Eukaryota; kingdom Metazoa; phylum Chordata; class Aves; order Tinamiformes; family Tinamidae; genus Tinamus; species Tinamus guttatus. The sequence continues at coordinate 789,208 of NW_028288545.1, forward strand.
GGTGTCTGCTCTCATCATTATATCACATGATGGGAGAGTTCTCTACCCCTCTGCAGTGTTCCCCGCCTTCTCTATTTTCATATGTATGTCTCCACCTTCATATGTATTAAAATGCACATTTTGTTTGGGACTTGTATAAAAGATAAACCAAACTGTTGCTGTATCAGTTGTTTGTCTTCTGCCTTTGCTATTCTTAAGTCTTAGAGCAACCAGCACACTTTATTAGCCATGACTTCATATTTTCCTTCAGATCTCTGGATAAAAGCTTTAAATAACATTGAGATAAGAAGTGTTGGGGCTGTAGGTTGATAATAGGACATGAAATCTGACTGAAGCCACTGAGAATTCCGTTCTTCATTCTGAGTTTTCCTGGGAAATAAAAATAAAACAGCAAATAATTTTAAAATGAACATTGCAACTCTTCTGACAGAGAAGCTTGGTCTTAGTGAGGATGGGAACTTGTAAAGCCCAAGGTTAAAGCAAAAATATTAAAATCTTTAATGTATGGTGATAAAGGCTCTTTTCCTATACACTCCTCGCACCTTTCTATCCATGTATGTGAATTCAAGACGACCTAATTTTATTTCCTTACAATAAGAGTGAATTTGGAATTCCAACCACCGCTCCTGCTGTCCACCTTGGCTGTACCAGGGCTTGCTTGGTTGTAGTGGCTGACGGTCTCTTCCTCACTTCACTTTGCGTCGCCAGGGGCAAGGGAGGAGCAGAGCGCTCTCGCCTAGGCGGGAGTTTTGCACTGAGATGTCTTTCCCTGCCTGGGGGAGACTGCAGTGCTACATGTGCCTGTTGGAGTGAAAGAGAGCATGGCACAGAGCAGACGACTCATGCTGTGGATCTTGATTTACAAGAGTGAAGCTGAATGTTTGGAGCTGTGAGTACAGTGTTGAGGACAGAATTATGTGAGAGGCGCAATGTGAGTAGGAACTGCCTATCTCTAGGTCTAAGACTGCTTCTCAGCTTTCCCTCAGTGCTCTGACTTCTCTCATTGTGGCAACAACAGTTGCAGCTGACAGTAATGAACAGCATTTTTGATGCTTGTCTTTGCCAGATTTGTAAGCTCTTAAAGAAAGCGGTGACTCCATCCAGTAGACATGGGAACCAGGATTAATGCCCCCATTGCAGGGAACAATTCCTAGTTTAATGATTCTTAATGTTTCTTAAAGCAGCAGTGACTGCTGCTTTATTGGGATTGTAAATGCATTTAATAGTGATGCCACAAGTGATTTAGTGGTTCTTTCCTCCTTGCACGTCTTGACTTCATGCTGGTTTCTATTTCTTTGCTCTTTTAACAACATCACTGTTGGCTCTCAGTATAGCTGTTGTATACACAAAGAAAATGATCCATGGTGTGCAGTAGACTGGGAATTTATATATGTCTTCTAGTTCAGAGGTATATGAATCCATTAGCAGATCATGTAGTATCCTGTGGGGAGATAGAAAACTGCAAATACAAAAAGGATTTTTAGTCTATGTAATACAAACTTGATGTGTAGTCTTGGCTTTTTGGAGCCCTTGAGACCTCCTCTCAAGATTTTAACAGCACCAATATTTTACCTGATTTGTTTTACTTTGTGAGCATTGATTAGCATACATTTATCAATGACATTTATGTTTTTTTCCAACATCTTTTCCAATTTTTTCTACATGGACTATTTTAGGAAGTCTAGCAGTGCAACATCCATGCAAGATTTTTTTTTTTAATAGTATACAATGATTTTTGAAACTTACTTTGTGTTGCACGGTAATTTATTTTAAAGCATCATATGCAATTATATTTTAGTTACATACTTACATGAATATTTTTTTTTCTTAAATCCAGGAATTCTAGAGGTTTTACACTGTGTATTGGTGGAAAGCCCAGAAGCTCTAAACATTATTAAGGAAGGACACATTAAGTCAATTATCTGTCTTTTGGACAAACATGGAAGGAACCATAAGGTATGCAAATAAAAGATGAACTATGTTTAAGTGAACATTGATGAACAGTGAAAGCAGTTTTTTCTGTGTACAGTTTAGATTCCAAATATCTTTATAGTGTATTGACAATTAGAAATTAAATTTTGCTTAGAAAGAGTATGGCCGAGTTGAAGAAGCAAAGGAGATGTTACCACCTTTTTGGCGACAACACTGATATTTATTAAAATTGAAGGGAAGCAGGGAGAGTATGTTTTAATTGTATTAGGAGAATTTCAGAATTGTTGTGAAATAGAATGACAAAAAATGAATTTCATGGACATAAAAAGCCCTTACATGTATTCCAGTAAAAAAGGTATATAGTATTATGTTGCCTGAAGTAATTCATATTGATTATTAATTCTTAGCAGGAGCAAATATATAGCATGTTAAGTTTTCGTTCATTTTTTTTCTCTCCAGGTTTTAGATGTCTTGTGTTCTCTCTGTGTGTGTCATGGAGTTGCTGTGCGGTCTAATCAGCATCTAATCTGTGACAATCTTTTGCCGGGAAGAGATCTGCTTTTACAGACACGTCTTGTCAATCATGTGAGCAGGTAAAAAACAAAAAGTCTTTTTTATTTCCAAAACTTTCTTTAAGATATTTTATTCTTATTAACATTTTAAGTGCTATGTGTAGCATTCTTATTCATTAGGATAAAAGAGAGCATGAATCATAGCAAGCTGCTGTAAACTAAAGCAGGTCTAAATTTATTTAAGTTAGAAATTCTAGAATTTCTTCTAGAGATTCTTGCACTCTTCTATCTAGCTGAAACTGTTCTGTCAAAATATCACCAACTAGTGGTTCATGATTGCCTTCTTCCTCCCATGTTGATGATCTTGTGAACACTTTACTGAGAATTTGAATTAATGCTGAGTCAGAAGAATCTGACTTTAAGTGAAGATCATGGGATCTTCCTCTGCCTCCAACTTAAGTAAGCCTCAGTCATCAAGTGAGAAGGAATGTTAAAACACAGAAGTACTAATGTTAATTCAGAGTTCAAATGATTTTATTAAATGAAAAGCATAAAAATTCTTCAAATATATCACATAAGGAGGCCTTTTCAGGTTAAAATAAATCTAAAGATGAATGAGCTTGACGATTTTATGTATAATACCTCAAAATTGTATTTCATACCCACCTGTAAAATTCCCTAACCCATATGTATTTTTATTGTGTGTGTCTTTTTAAGGAAATTAAATGTTTAATTTGTAGAAAATTGAACAGAATCTATACTCAAAGTTTTGGCATAAAAACATATGCTTCCAGAAAGCAAGTGTAGTCTTATGTGATAAAACAAGTTATTCTATAAGTAATAGAATCAGCGAAGACCGGTTTTGTACTAACTTGTGTTCTATAGTCCCTACCAACCCATCTTTCTCCCCAGCATTTCCTTCACAGGAATCCATAGTATGTGCTGGGGTTGGCTTGGATGTATGTTTGTATTGATCAGACATCTTGTACATAGTGTTATGGAATGAGTGGTGGTGGGGGTGAGTGACACAATGCACTTCACTCATGTGAAAGAAATAGTAATAGGTTTTATTGATAATGACAATGGTTTCACGAGATTTTATGGCAAGGTCATTTATGATTTGCAACATGGATGTTCAAGATACACACAGAATTATCAAGGACACCTCCCGTTGGGTCATGAGGTTCAGACTGGACTCCCTTGCTTTCCAAACTCCTTCTGAGAGGAGTCTGGGTGTGGCTGAATCCAGTCCTAGTCCCAGACCTGGTCCAAGGTTTGTGACTAAGGGATTTGTGCACAGTTACACAGTAAAGTTTACAAGTTCGGAAAGAGAGCGCGCTATAGTTACTACCGCGAATCTGTAGTGGGAAGGATCTCTTAAGCCCGAGGCATATTCTTGGGAGGCACCGTTGCTCAAGGGGAGATCCCGGTGTGCAGCCCACTGCGATGCAAGGAGAGCTCTGGGGCTGACCTTGTATTTATGGGATAAGATGATTGACTAATAGTCATTCTTTCAATTCAGAAAAGACTGTTGGCTGGTGTATGCACAATTAGCCTTATTGTCCCACCAGGATGTAACCATCAGGATTGTTATTGATGGTTAGAGTGGGAGAAGAAATAGGGGAGACAACTACCAGGATAATGTGGTGCTTAACACACCTGAATAGAGCTACGTGTGAGAAGTCAGGTTGAACTGAGGAAGAAGCACATCAGTCACAATAGAAAAAAAGTATTTAATGCAAAGGAGTTGTAACACAGTCCAGTAGATGGAAGTGAAAACTAGATAAATGAAGTCTAGAACCCTGACAGATTTTTCATTATGTGGTTAGCCAATCATTTAGAAACATACCTTGCACTGCTATTGGCTACTACTCTCATTTAAGGCTTTAAGTCAAGACTGGATGGCTTTCTTAATACACATCGGAAACAGAAATAAATCTGGAGACGGATTTTGTTGGTGAGATTCTAGATGCAGTATTACCCCAAAAAATCAGATTAAAAGAACAGTCTTTTTTTCTTTCTTTCTCCTGCGTGACCTTTAGATGTATGACTCTGTGGTTTGCTATTTAGGTATATGTTAATTAAGCACAGTAATATTTCTGTCTTTCAAGTATGCTTCTGAAGAGATTTGAAGTCATCAGTAGGAACATTTAATTGACGTTAAAGATTGATTCAACCTTTGCAAATAATTTTACAGAACTTAAAATAAGGAAGGGAGAAGAACAAAAGAATTTTGAAATAGGTTGACACTGTGGTGTCTTTGTATATGTTACTCTCTCTTTTTAATATCCACTCATATTCTTTCTGTTCAAGCATGAGACCCAACATCTTCTTGGGGATTAGTGAAGGCTCTGCCCAATACAGGAAATGGTACTATGAGCTTATGGTGGACCATCTGGAGCCCTTTGTGACCGCAGAGTCAACTCATCTTCGAGTGGGCTGGGCATCAACAGAGGGCTACTCACCATATCCCGGAGGAGGAGCGGAATGGGGAGGAAATGGTGTTGGTGATGATTTGTATTCTTATGGCTTTGATGGTCTGCATCTGTGGTCAGGTATGTCACCCTTTTTTTTTTTTGGTTTTCCTTCACACCAGGGTGTACATTTGGAATTCCAGTATGTCTGTGATTTCAGTAGCAGCAAATGAAACAGGTGTTTCAGCTGACAGTAGAAATAATGTTCAGAAACAGTATCCCGTGTCAGGATGTATTTTAAGATGACAATGCATGTTTAAATATTTTTATAGTAAGTATTGTAGATTAAATAATGATTTTTGTTTCAGCCAGGGGCTTTTTTTTAAGTAAGTCTAAAGCTTTGCTCTAAAACTTCAAAGATGCAGAAAATGAAGCTTGACAAGCAGTAATTTGAATTTCTAGTTCATGTGTGATACTGTGAGAACGCTCTGGGAGAATTAAATCATAAGACCTTTTTACAGGTTTTATTTTTTTTTTAGTTTAAAAGTTTAAAAATGGTTTAGAGATGATGAAAACTTTTAAGTATGCTTTTTTGTCATACACTTTAAAACAAGATTTTTTTGTAGTGATGTCACGGTTTTATTTACATTCATTAACATTGAATAGTTCTTTCATAACTGACTTGAATATGGTGTGTTTGGTCAGGAGTCGATCTTTAGGACATCACTGGCCAACCTACTTTAATAGTAATTTTTGGTTTCAAATACAGGTGGTAAGGGAAAATAAGGAAAAATTTGAGCTAAATCAAAATAATAAGAAAGAAAACATTTTTTGTATTTCATAATCATTTTAATTATTTATAAGATTACTAAACATTATTTGAAGTGTCTAGGCCTCCATATGTAGTGTCCTAAATTCTGAGGAAAGCTTCTTGAAATATCCAAGCTCTTTTGCAGTAGCGTTAAAAATATTTTCTGCTTTTATTTTAAGATATCAGTGGTCAGTAATCAACTGTAGAACTGATAGGAAACTGTGTTAGGCTCATCAGATTGGCAGTTAATGCCACAATAAAACTCTTCTGAAGTTTCTTAGTAGATATGAGACATATTTCAGCTGGACATATGATTGACAATCTTTGAAGTTTTGAGGCACTGAGGCCTCAAAACACTTGGAAGAGAAAAGCGTTTTGCATTTCCGCAAACTTTCCCAGTCAAGATACTAGAAGATTGTATTTTTAAATACATCATCTAGACTCGCATCTTAGGATGCCATTTTGCCTATCATTTACAGTGAGATCTACTTTGGAGCACTGGTCTTAGATATTAGTGAATTGATGGATATGTGCTCTGTTGCTTTGTTTTCTCTCTCTTTTTTGATACCGTTGTGAAACCTTGTACAATTCTCAGACCTTTTGCTAAATGTGTCTCCTTTCTTTCCATAGGTTGTGTAGCACGGACAGTAAACTCCCCCAACCAACATCTGTTAAGAACTGATGATGTTATTAGCTGCTGTCTGGATCTGAGTGCCCCCAGCATCTCTTTCCGGATAAATGGTCAACCTGTTCAAGGAATGTTTGAGAACTTCAACATAGATGGCCTCTTCTTCCCAGTTGTCAGTTTCTCAGCAGGAATAAAGTTAGCATCCACTGTAGTTTTTTCTCCCCCCCGCCTTTTTTTTTTCAATAGATACAAATATGGTGAATGTTTCCCTGGCTGTATTCACCTTCATTTCCCTTTCTGACATATGCTTCTTTGGCACAGTTCCTGTGCTAGGATAATAAGTAAGAGTTGCAAAGGAGTCCTGAAGAGATTGTGTATCTGCTATTTTCCAGCACACCAGAGTATTCAGGTGATTTGTAAATAGGGCTTTGGAAGCTTCTTTATCATTTCTTAGCTGACAGTATAATGCTTATTGCCACTTACTTCCAGGGCAGCCTTCAATCAATATGGTAAGAAAAGCATCAATCTTCAATATTATCAATATATTTGACATAATCCACCTATAGTGACCACTATTTGAAGATACATTATCTACTCTTAACAAATGGTGGTAGGCTTTCTTTTCAACAGGATGGGTTAATACGAATCTTTCAAACTGTATTCTGATTGCTGTAGTGATTTTCCATAAAATTTCAAGTCACATTTCAGGTGCCAAATTTCTCCTTCCACATATTAAATAGTTTGGGACTGTAATATTAAAAAGAGACTGTGGTGCTTGAGCAGAGGGAATGACTTTAGCAGAGCTGTGGCCAAGGTAAAGACTGGAAATTGACTTTTTTGGAGGCAGAACAATGCTGTTAGGGATCATTTTGAGACTGTGTTAAATACTGTAGAAGTAAAGGATATATCACCTTTTGTTCTAGATACATTAGATTTTGTCGTAGATAATGCAGTGACAGTTTACATGTCAGTAAAACTGCATGCTAAGATGCAAACAGTAAACATGAGAGAGGTGTGTGACAGATGTTATTCACATGCTGAATGTTCTTCTGGAAAGTGTTCAGGTATAGCATTGACCGCAACCTCATAAGACACCCAGTAGGCAGTAGAAGGGACAAAATCATTCTGCTGTTAACACCAGGGTTTTTTTTTAATTTCTTTTTTGGTTCTTTCTTGGATGACAGTGGTCTGAGGAGGATTTTTTTTTTTTTTTTATCTTATGTGATTGCTACTTCATGGTCATCTCATTCACTGAATTTTTTGGTAGCAAACATGAAAAATTCACCGCTTTGTAATGAATGAAATAATGTTTTTCCCAAGGTTTCTGGTAATGTAAGAGTGTGGGAGCTTTTAGTATTGTGTCCTCAGGATTGAGCATTCTGTGGCAGAAAAGACAATCACATTCCACTGTTTTCAGGCTCTTTTCTCAAATCTTCAATGGAGAGTGTTCAGAGGTTTGTTACTTTGGGTTATAGCCTCTCCCTTTGGAGACTAGGGAGGGTACAACTTACTGCATAGGCAAGTGAAACAAACTCATTATATTTCCTCTCCCTTCTCCCTTAATATCTCCAATTTAGAATATTTTTATGGAAGTGGAGGTAAACTAAGAGAAAAAAGAGGATAATTTGCATAAGTTTTAGGCCATACTACTTTCTAAACTCCAGCACTAGAGAGAATGTTAAACAACGCAAATAAGATACAATTTTTTTTAAAATAGTGTTCAATAAGTTTTTCCTCCCCTCTCCTTTCCTTCTCCTCTCCCTCTCCTCTCTCTCTTCCCTCTCAAAAGTTATTTGTTAGTTCTTAGGCCCAAAGACCATTTGTTTTTGACATCAGAGATGTCAGTAACTTCAGTTAACTCTAATATTTACAGGGTTCGTTTCTTGCTTGGAGGTCGCCATGGAGAGTTCAAATTCCTTCCTCCACCTGGATATGCCCCTTGCTTTGAAGCTGTCCTCCCAAAGGAGAAACTCAAAGTGGAGCACAGCCGCGAGTACAAGCAGGATCGCAGCTATACGAGAGACTTGCTGGGCCCAACTATCTCTCTGTCACAAGCAGCTTTCACCCCAGTTCCTGTAGATACCAGCCAGGTAGGGAACTTGAACATTGTATCTTCCTTATTAACAGGAAATGCTAATAGCTTATTTTAATTCAAATCTGACTGAGTTTGCAGATTTTCTCAAATTTGTTTTTTCTTTGGGTTTCGTTGGTACAGTTCTTTACTAGAAGTTGAAAATCTGAAAAATACAAAGGTAAAGTCTGATAGTACTTACGAAAAATTTCATGTTTCTGCTCACAAGCACTGTAATGAAGAATATATTTTACCCTTAATTTAGAATGCACAGCAGAAGAGTATTTGAATTTTGTTATGTTATGTTTCACTGCTTCTTGTGGTTGCTACTAGACAATTTTATTGCTCTTTAAAAAAGTAGACCTTTCATAGTTGTAAAATGGTTTAGAACAGATTCAGCCCTATTTTCTTTACTGGCCTTGCAGGTTGCAGGGGCTCTTTGACTCGCTACAGACATCAAACAACATGCATGTTTCCTTTTATTTAACTTAATTAAGAAGACAAGTAATTCTTTAGCAGCTTATCTGTTAGCAAAGAGTGCTCTCTCTGATCACAGAACACAAGAGCTGATCTTACGCTGAGTTCTGGATGATGCAGAGTTTTGGACATGATGTGTTTGGTTTTCAGACTCATTTCTGAAAATCATAAAGAAAATGAACCTAGCTAGTTTGCAATATGTACTAAATATGGCACTCTTCATATATTCTGCAATTATTGCTCTGTGATACGAATAATTAGGGTATCATTACCATGATTTACAGAATGTCGTGTCTGAGATTTCTGGGTTTTGAGGTAGTTACCCGGTTTCAAGTTTTGGAGATAGGATGCATTGCTGTCTTGATCTCGCTTGTCAGCTGTCTTCATCATCTATTTTTTTTCTTTAATTGGAGTTCAATTAAGTGTTAGTAATTGGCTGAAGTGCTTTTTAGAAAATTACCCTGATTTTTGAAAATTTTAGGTTTTTTTAGCTGAGAAATGCCATCGGTTTGGATAGTTTCTGGTCATCTGCCAGGAATATATTCCATGCCATTTGGCCATATTGGATCTAGAACTATTTGCTGATCTAACTCTGTAACTCAGAAGAGCATAGAGTAAAATATGCCTGTTTTTCTAAGAATTCTCACTCACTTTGAGCAGCTGGTTCCAAAGTTTGCCAGTTGTGGTTAGCACTTACTTATGGTCAGGCAACTTACAGTCTCTTTCTTTCCTCTTCAGATTGTTTTGCCTCCCCACCTGGAAAGGATTAGAGAAAAATTAGCAGAGAACATCCATGAACTTTGGGTTATGAATAAAATTGAACTTGGCTGGCAGTATGGACCAGTATGTACCTTCCAATTTAATTTTCTGTTAATTGTGTAATGTTATTTGATAAATTGGTTTTGTTGTTATAATGGCACTAATTTTTCCCCCTCCTGCACAAATTAGCAGAGTTTTGGACTCTTTTTTTCCAAAAGTGACCAACAGTGCTTATGTATTTCTGAATCAAAATTCTGGAATTAAAGGTGTTTGCTACTTAAATGCCAGTCTGTCTGACAGTGCTGAAAGCACTTCAAGGATTTTCCACCCTCTTATTTGTTCTTGGGGGGTAAACATTTTAGTCAGAGAGAAGGACGGCATCATTAAACATATAGTTTAGCATGTTAAACGTATAGTTTAGCATATGATTTTCTTACATGCAAGATAGCTTTTCAGGCTTTTGCTAACCTATGGCAAGAGCTGTGATAGATTGCCTTTTGACTTCTAAGTAAAATAGTTGCCTGGTGGAGTGACAATAAAACAGATGTTCTTGCCTCCTCTTACTTTTATTGATGGACATAAATCGTTCAGTCTCACATGGATTAAAAGTAACTGTTACTATTTTTTTCCAAGATGAGGAAATGCCATCAATTTTCTCTTTTTCCTTTTTTTTTTGCTCTTCAAACTCAGGTATGTTTTACATGTTCCCTGTGCTGTTTTATTATCTCTTTTCTATTTCTCATGGAACAAAGCAGAAGAAAGCGTGTGGCTTCTGGCTTTTATGCAAAGAAGAATGTGATATACTCTGTCAATCAGATGTTTTTAGTCATTTATAAAAGAAGTCCAGAGGCTAGTCATTTGAACCCCAAATGGTATTGACTACTGTCCTGTACTGTGAAGAGTGTGTAGAGAACATAGTTGATGAAAATTTGAAAACATGTATAAAGAAATATATATGTATTTATGTTAATAAACAATTTTGGTCTTCTGAGGAATTTAGACTACATATTTAATGCAACAACTGATGTATAGATATTATATTGGGAATAGCATACTACAGGAATTTTAAGCAGTTGATAAACAGAGTAGCCTTGCTGTTGCCTTCCTCACCAGGTCAAAGAAAAAAATGCTAATTTTGTGATAATCGTACCAGCTGTGAGGTAGTCTGCAAGTACTTTTAGTGTGCAATTACATACCATCAAGAATCTAGCTGCACCCTTGAACATTATTTTGTTTTAAGTAATTATATATGAGATTTATTATATTCAGAATGTAGCCAGATACTAAATCTTTTAAGTTGTTCATCTTTCATTCTCTGGCTGTAATGCACTATATGTAATAGTTAGCCCTTCTGAAGAAGTGGTGTTTTTTCAGTTTTAAAAGTTTGTGTCATGAAAAATCCAGCAAATAAACTAGAAGGCAGATATTCGTTAGGCTCGAATGTCTCCTCAGATTATTCCAGAAATCTGCTGGTCATGGTATTTTATATTGCCTCTTAGATACACGTTTCATCAGATTGGTGCTTAGTATCTTCTAATATTGCATACACTTCTACTACTGAATTTATAGCTGTAACAAAACAAAATAGGCAAATAAAATAACAAAGCTAGAGCATATTTTGAGTAATTTTGTTAGATGGTTCGTTAGAAATCCAGATATGAGAAGTACGTAGTTACCCAACTTGGTATGCATGACATGCATCTGCATGTATTAATTTATATTAGCCTTTGCTCTATATTTAAAACCTGCCACAAAAGTTAAGAATTCATATGTGTCACAAGTTCTGCCATGTATATAATATTTGTAAGGTAGTAGATTTTATACTGTGCTCAAAAAAGAGTGGAAGGCAACCTAGAAAAGATGAGCATGTGATAGGAATATTATATATTGTAGTTATAGACTGAAATATAATTGTGGAAATATAATTAATATTGGAAATATTTAAACTAGTTCTAATGAAAACTAGAGTGGTCCTTCTTAATGGAAACTATAGTGAATTCTTATTAGTACATATACATAAGCCTGGATAACAAATCTGAAAATAAACCTTTTCTGTGTCTGTTTATAAACATTTCTCTTCTTAGCTGCTGATGATCTTGATGGAGTCTGTTGAGAGTTAAATTGTTAGTATTATCTGCCCAAAGAACATAAAACCCTCAAATGCAGAGAAAGATTCCCTGGAGACTGTGAATATTTTGCAATCTAATTCATGAACAACTGTCTGCTGTTCAACTGGATAATTACTATGCAGTTAGATAGAAAAGTGAAAATATATTACTCAGATATGTTATAGAGCAATGTGAGTTGTCTTATTATTTGATGTTAAAACACCTGGATTGAGTAGTAGCATCCAGTTTAGTTATCAGTGTAGCACAAAACTAATACAAATAGAAGCCGATAAATAAAAAATAAATTTAACTTTTTAGTGATCCATGTTCATATTCACTCTGTGGGTACACCTGTGACTAACACTCAGTACTTGAAGTTAGAGAAACTTCATCCATAGCTCAAGGTGTCCAGGTGTCCATTTTATCTCTCTTTTCTCTAACACACTTTGTTTATGCACCCATGTTATGATACAGGTTTTTTTAAGTATAATCTTAGATACTGCATTTGGATTTATTGGCATAATGCTTCTGGCACAATGCTTCAACTTTTCTATTTTAAGACATTTGTATTAAAGTATCCCAAGGAAAGCTCCTCTATTTGATGCAATATGCAGGGCAAGCAATCAGTTTAAGTGTGATGGATTACTTTTTTGAAAGACAGATTTTTTTGCCAGTCTATAAACTATTGACTTTCTTCTTAGAAAGTCAGTAGTTTCTTCTTAGTTTTTTAAACATCAGCTCTGATTGTTTATATGAATTGCAGATCAAACAAAGCTATGGAGAACAGATTGTACCTTGTTTGGTGGTACCATATCATTGAAAATTCTGCCCTTATTTTTTTTCAGTTAATATAATTTAAAAGCCATCTCATATTCACTAAATGAGTACAAATGATGATTTTTGAAAAAGTATATCAATTTTGCTTATTAACTTCAAATGTTAACATTGTCTTTTCCAGCAATATTATCTGATTCCTCATAGCCATAGTTAATGTTAGTTTTGCAACAATTTTCACTTTGCAGCTTTAAAGATTAATAAGAAAAAGATGCTTTTATACTGCTATATACTGACATTTGTATCAACAGAGCTTTTCAAGCTGCTTCATGAGCAGGAGTCACTGCTCGGTGTACCTCTCCTCGGTACCTCTCCTTGGGGTCTCTTGAACAAAAGAAGCAAGTGTTTACGCTTGTGATGTCCTCCCCTGCACTGAATTGTTCTTCACTCCCAACCACTCTGTGGGTGGAATTGTTGAAGTGCTCCCCGGTTTGCCTCTGGTGGAGCAAAACACATTAACTCTCAGCATCTTTTTGGCTGGCTGCCTCCCTCAGAAGCTGTGGAGGTTGTAATGTCTTCAGTGGCACAGCTGTTATTTGTCAGGTGTCAAGCGAATAACAACTCTGCATGTCCTGTCAGGGGAAAAATATGCTGGGATTTATTTCTGTTTGCTGATCCAACTTTCTTTTCCTTACTTCATGATTTTCAAAGTTTATCATCTGTTAGTGTCAAACATGTTCAGCTTGGAAATCAAGTAAATTTATGTTCTAAAAATAAGTGCCAAAGGGAAAATTCCATCTTTTTTTTTTTTTTTTCCTTTTCTAACTTTGTATGGAAAAAGTGCTTCAAGTATGGGGAAAAAGTAGTCACAAATGAGCAAGCAACATTTTTATTTGAATCTTTTAGCTAATATTTTTCAAAACAATGTTTTACTAATTAAGTCTGCTAATAAGACAGTTCTTACATATTTTGTTGACTGAGTAGTAGTAAATTAAAGTTTCAAAACTGAGAGCTGTGGAATACTCAGTCATCCCTTCCTAATTATAGACTGCATTAAACTAAAGCTGTATAAAATATTTACTTATATTTTTAAAAATCATGATTTTAAGTATATAAAATGTAAGATTTTGTTAATTAATATCTTTATGACTCTACTTCCACTTCAGTGCAGCTAAATTTATGATTTGTGACTCTTTAACACTTTTTTTTCTTCTTGTATGCCACTGCCATAATTTTAAGAAACACAAATATTTGCTGAATTAAGGGAGAGGGTAAACTTATCCTTAATTATGAATATCATTACTATCATGGGATAATTACTCAATAGTGTTCATATCAGTGTTGTTATACAAATTAGAGACATATTTTTTCAAATACGATGTTGATGATGAATTGCAAACAACCTGTAAATAAAATTATTTTATGGACATATATCAAAACACAACATGGACTTTGTACATTTTTTGTGAACATACATGTAATAAAATATACAAATTATCATATATTCCACTTTAGAATCCTTTTATTTGCAAATGCAAATTCTGCCTCACCAACACAGAATGATTTTATTCTGAGAATAAAGGTTTTTTTTTTAATTGAATTGCTGTTCAGTTTGAGTAATGCTGACAAGATCAACCTTAAGTAGTTTGTGTTTAGTTTGTTTTAAAATGTCAGCTAGTCTTATATATTTTTTACAATTTAAAATTTATTTTACTCTTTTTTTTCAGGTTAGAGATGATAACAAAAGACAACACCCATGCTTAGTGGAGTTCTCAAAATTGCCAGAGCAAGAAAGAAATTATAACTTGCAAATGTCACTTGAAACACTCAAGTAAGTTTCTGGAAATTTTAAAACTTACAGTGACCCTTTTCTCCATAGAGATTTGCAGGGATAGTAATGCCTGTTATGAAATGGCAATTTGGGAACATTTTCCTCTATCCTAGGTTGAGGCTTTGAACAAACACTTTTTATATATATATATAAATATATTTGGTTTAATTATTGAAAAAGCATACTTTGACAAAGAACAGATATATTTTGGATATGGTTAATAATCAGCTTTGCTTCAGGGCCTTTGGCTGCTATTTCTGTGTCAACAGTATTAGTCGCCACAAAACAGAACTAGTTATTCTCTCCTCTTTGTGGATGAAAAATTGTATATGTGAATGTTATGGAAGCTCTCCAACTGTTCTCTAAAATTTCATGGGAAGTGGGATATTAATAGGTGTGTACAAGCTATCAACTTATGTGACTTGCAGAAACATAATTCCTGAACTTAGCACTGTCAGTCAAGCAGGTGTGTTCTTACTCTGCTGCAAATATGATGGAAATCTACTTAAATAATTTCTTCCATATGTAGCACTGCATTGCCAACGTGCTAAGAAATATTTCTGAGTCTGATAGATGCTGTGCCCCAGAAGTATATGTGTTTCTCCTGTCACTCTACTTTTTAAAAATATAGTTACTTTTCCCTATTCTCAATGTTGACAAAGGATGACTTACTGTGTGTGATTGTACTTTTCTGGAAAGCCACAAAGCATGAAGTCTTTCTCTGAATTTTGAAGTTCATATGCTTACGGAGCTCAGTTTCCATCTTGTTCTTCTATTGATCCTTGCTTTCTGAAGTATGCAATTCTAATTTTGCATCATCAAGAATTTAGGGACTAGAATGAGAATGTCAAACTCATTTCATTTCTGAAGTGAGGAATGAGTGGGTTAATCCATTCTGATTAATAAATGCAATGATAACTTGAGCTGTAAACTACTTTGACTAGTTCTTTTCTTGATATTACAAACCTACTTCAATGGATGAGAAGGGAAAAGACAGAAACAAAAAAAAATCTTCCTCTAATTGGCCACATACTAAATACTGAATTCTTTACAATTTGTATTGAACCATTTACTGCATTCTTGAGGTAGTTGCAGGATGACAAGTATAAGTCCTTACTGTAACTGGATTTCTCTGTTGGCTTATTGCCAATTTTGCTGCTAGCTCTATTGGATAAAAGAGGCAGAAAACAAAGAAGTTCTGAGTCATATCATCTGGCACAACATTTCTTTCATTACTCCATGTATTTTTCAACATGAATGGACATTACTATGAATGATAAATGCTAAACTGTATGAAATGTCAAGATGCAGGAATGAGTTACCACTGCAAATTTCGTAGGATTTAAATATGCTTTCACATTGATACTGTTTCTGTCCATTTTTAAATTTATTTTATAGGTTGATCTTTTATTGTTTTGTTTATTTTTCTGTGACTGACTCCCATTTCTATGTATTTACTGAGCTATGTATGTGATAATTATATGTATCAGTATTATGCTGAAAGTTACATCCAGCTACTAGTTTTCTTCTCTAGCTCTTAACTACTTCAGGGCTCTTTCAGGTACCACTAGCATTGATGAATCTGCTTGAGAAGTGAATGGAGAAGTGATTAAAACCTGATTCTCAGGCCCCAGTTGCCTTTTTATTCTCCTTTGTCTCTCATTTGTATTACTCTGTCCTGATAATATAAGATAATATAAGGTTCAAATTCCTCTTTTAAGATTATTTACAGTACAAGAAAATTAGAGTTAGTTGAAGTCAGTTCCTTCATCCTGTTTTCTACTCTTAGACATGTTCTCCTGCTTATTCTGGTGATAGATGAGAGAGCTAGACAGGATTTAGGTATGGCTTATGTCAGTTAAATTTAGCTGTGTGGAGTATTCTTAGCAGATAATGTGTATTGCAGAAGGAAAACATTGTAGATTGCTTTTTTTGGTATTTAACTCCTACTACCTAATCTAAACTGGAGTTAAAGAGGTGTAACCATGTGGTTTAGCTCATGTAGCCGAAACTAAAAATATACTTTAAGAATCTCCTTGAAGTATATGATATTAGGGATTGACCTGCTGGAAAGCAGCTCCATGGAGAAGGACCTGGTCATCCTACGCTACAAGATGTTGACCATGCACTAGCATGTGCCCTTGTGACTAAGAAGGTCAATGGGTGCATGTACTATGTCTGAGTCTTGACTCCCCAATACAAGGGAGACATTGAGCTATTTGAGAAGAGTCCAATGTAGGACTACAAAGAGTAAGGGATGAAAGCATCTCTTATGAGGAAAGGCTGAGAGACCTGGGTCTGTTAAGCCTGGAGAGGAGAAGAGTGAGAGGAGATCCTATAAATGTATACAAATATCCTAAGGGAGGGTGTTAGGAGGTTGGGACCAGACTATTTTCAGTGGTGCTCAGAAACAGAACAAAAGGCAGTGGGCACAAACTGAACCACAGGAAGTTCCATGTGAATATGAGGAAAAACTTGCTGACTGTGAATGTGACAGAGCTCTGGCACAGGTTGCCCAGTTATGTTGTAGAATCTCTTTCATTGGAGATACTGAAAACCTGCCTGGACATGATTCTGTGGGATGTGCTCTAGGGGACCCTGCTTGAGGGGCAGGGGATTGGACTAGATGGTCTCCAGAGGTTTCTTCTACTTTAGCCATTCTGTAATTGTGATGATTCATCTGTCCAGAGGAATACTGCTAGAGGTCCAGCTTTTCAATTCTAATTCAAGAGTAGTTAATATAGTAAAGCAGGGGATGGAGTCTGTTTTTATTAGAGAAAAGAACAAATCAAACCCGTTTTCCACCTTTCTTAAATAGTGGGAAAATTGGGACTGGAGACCAAAGTTTACACTCTGATTTCTCTTGCATAATTCCTTTCAAACAAAGGCATATACATCACCCTCAGAGGTTGACTCCAAATTTAATAACTTCAGTCAGTAATATTTCATTCTCAGATGTGAGGTAATTTACATTGTTTAGACTACAAGAAAACTAAGAGGTCCTGGGAGGCAAAGTTGGAGAAAAGAAATTTTGTGTGCGAGAAGTGCTTTCTTATATATTCAATAATAGAAATGTGGGTTAGGACAACAAAAAGAATATTCTAAACTGAGAAGTGAGTTATTAAAATTTTAGGCTTCACTACATTCAAAAAGATGGATAGCGAAGGGGGGGAGTAGCAAATTGGTTTCCATTCTCTGACTTGTTTTTCATAATTACAGTCTGCCGGTACATGTTGGTTCTTGGCCTTTGGTCTATGATCTGTGATATTTTTACATTTACATTTTACATTTACGTCTTCATTTTTTCACATTTTCTCTGTCCTGCATTTTCTCTCGGAGATTGTAAAGACTGAAGGATATTCTGAGGATACTGTAGCTTTGCCTCCTTTTAGAGCCGAGTGATCCCTTACTTTTGTCCAGCATTTATTTTCATTTTCTTGACAATATTTTAGTAATGCATCTGGGTCACAGGAAGTAAGATTTGGTAACCAATATTGAAAGTAAATGCATAAACAAATAATTGATGAGTAATAGATCAACAGCTGAATATGAATGAGACAAGATTTATGCTGTTGAATAATGTAACTCTAAGGAAGAGGTTTGAGATAATCAAAAACCTATTAACACATTCTAGGCTGTTCATGGACAAACATTCTAGGGATGAAAAGTGGCACATTTTGCTTTTTCTCCTTTCATCATCTTAGAAGTAAACAAAATGACATAAAAGGATTTTGGCATAAAGGAGTGGTACCACACATAAATTGTTAATAGTTAAGACAGATTTCATTCTGAAAAAACAAAAGAAAACACATTGGCTTCATGCTAGAGATGTGAACGTGTAGTTCTTCCTACATTATATCTGAGAGTAAGCTGCAGAGGAAATAGTTACCGCTGTTATGAAGGCCTCTGTAAAAGCTAAAAGAATAAAAATAAAAAGTAAGAATGACTTTTAAAGAGTTTATGAAAAAACATGACAAAGTCATTTCTCAGAATCAATTTACTTTGATACATACATTTCTGTAGTGTATTTCCTCCTTAAGATGGTATATGGTGCCTTCTCTCCTCACTTTAAGGAATCTTTAGAATATCTTTGACCAATATTTCTGTACAAATCATTTATTGCTATAAATATATGTTAAAAGAAGAGAATCTTTGAACTGGTGTCTCATAGAGATTAAATAGCTAAACTGTAAGATAGTTCTTTTTTTAAGTTTTTCACTCATTTAAGAATTTAAAAACGTCTTGTGGTATTTTCTTAACATTCAATTAATGTGCTACATGTACAAAAATATGTATATATGTAAATGTGCTACATGTACAAAAAGATCTTTCCATACTGTAATACAAGTTATGTTGTTATTTATGTTGTTATTCCCATAGATCTTTTTTTTTAATGCAGTGTCATTTACATATCAACTGAAAACTCTGAATATAGAAGTATTGACAGTCATTTGTCACCTATTTCTGTGTTCTAGAACACTGCTAGCATTAGGCAGCCATGTTGGAATTGCTGATGAACACGCTGAAGAAAAAGTGAAAAAAATGAAACTTCCAAAGAAGTAAGCTGAAATTCATATTTTTGTTGTTGTTAGGCAGTATGAGTTAAGTAAAATGTGTTTTTAATGATCCTGTATTGTATTTCTAGCTTTATTGATACTTGCATGTATGTCTGAGTTTTCAGAAATTTTCGTGTGTCTACAAACATGCCATTTCTTTAGATATTTACCATCTGATATGCAAAGCTAAAATCTTATGTTATTCATTGAAATTCCTGACAATCACTTGATCATTTTAAAACTCTTTTGAAATGAAATGAAAAAATCTATTGCAGACACTTTTTAAAAGTTTTTACACATTCTTTACATTTTTATAGCAAATTTGTCAATGTATTTTGCTGTTGTGTTAATATTTAAAGAACCTTTTAAAAGAATGAACATGTAGTGACTTGAACCAGTGAGGACTAGTACAGCTTCTTGACTTTTGCCCTGCGGGATCAAGAGTTTTAGTGATGCTCAGGCTGGTATTGTGCACTCTACTACTGCAGCTCTGAGATCAGCTTTTATCGCCCAAAGTGCCCCTGTTACTTTCTCAGGACCAGTGTGCCCTCCTGCTAAAAACTGCAGAGTTTAAGAGCATAAACACAACTGAAAATTATGAAATGTACTTGATAATAGACATATGTAGGTAAGTAATAAAGCCTAATGTACATTTGAGCCCATAGTTTTAAAGTTTATACCTAGACCAGTATAAAAATCGTCATGAATAATTTGGACAGAGTCTTGTAAGAATCTGAAATATTACTTTTGCCTTATGTTCATCGAGTATGTGTTCTCTGAACTGCTGAAATGGAGAGTCAGGTGAGTGGATATGTGCACTGTGAAAATAAGTTGATCATTTCTCCAACTTAGTTGTCTTTTCTTAGTTTTATACGATTGCCAAATATCTGAGAATGAACTTGCTGCATGGTTTGGCAAATACCTGATCTGTTCAATGCCTCTGTGTTCATGTGTCCAGTGTTGCAGATGGCAGTGACAGAGGATCCAAGAGTGCCTGGGATGCTGGGGAACAAATAAATTGAGCTTCAGCTCAGATACAGGGGACCAATTTGAGATAACCATGAAACCTGTAAAAACAAACAATGAGACAGGAAAAGGAATATTATTTAAATTGGCTTTAATTAAAAAAAATCCAGAATGACCTTTTTTTGATTGCTACCTGATGTAAACAGAATGTATTAAGTTCTTCTAATGGTAGGAATGGAATCTTCATTTTTCTTTATTTCATTCACATCTCTGGTCTGGAGCTTCTACTGGGAGTAATGTTAAAAGGGTGACTCCCCCTTAATGGCTCTTAGTTTTCACAAGAAACACTGAACAAACACTGATAAATATCAGCCTCTCTGGAAAACCTGTCACAATGTTAAGTTATGTTAGATTAAGTTATGAATTTAACCTAAGAATACAAAATTGGTTACCAATGGCAATAATGAGTTGTAATTGTTGCAGTTGTCAGGCTGCTGATTTCTTTGGCTAATATAAATCAATTTTGTTAACTTTTGAAATGTTGGATAAATTATATATAAGAATATGTTATTATTACAATTTATTTGAGCTTAAGTGTATTAGACTATACTTGAGTTTTTCACTTACCCATCATCTTTTTACTATTAATGCTGCTTATAAATTAGTTCAGAATGTGGGATATCTTCATTAAAGGTCTCCGTTTTCAAATGATTGCTCATGTTACAGAATGTAGTGTTTAAAAAGGTAAGCTTTTGATAGGAGAAGAGATGACACATTTTGTGTCTTTGGGGTATTTCTGTTGCTGTACGTGATATAGATGAATATCCAAACACTTGGTCAACTTTCCTGTAATAATTTATTAACAGTTCTCATATCTGCTTGACATAACAGCTTTATGCTATTTTAAAAAACAAAGCAGCAGACATAAATTGAATGTAATTAGCTCATCTTCTGTACTTTCCAAGCAGCTTTACTGTATCTGTCTTCTTAAGACTTTGCTTTTTTTATTCCATGATGTCTTATTTTTAACGGTTAAGATTGTAATATATTAAGGCAAAATTTTGTATTTTTGTCTGTTCTTCAGAGTTTTGGCGTCCACATTATTTGTGAGTTAGGGAGAAGTATATTTCTAACTGACAGAAATTTCCCTTTTCTAATATAGCATCACCCAGCAAAAAAAGTGTTTCTGTACCAATTTGAACAAGTAAATAATGTGTACTGCAAAAATAACTTTTGCTGATGGAAATTCTGATTTACTAGGAAGTTTTGTCCTGGTAAACTGCCAGAGCTTTTAGGTTATTGAATAAACTGTCCCTTCCTTTTCTACCTACTCACCTGATGTCTGGCGAAAAAGAGTTTAAAAATTGAGTTTGAATCTGCAAAACCTTGAATTTAATTAGGTTTACTGAACCCTAAAAAAACCTGATACTAAAACTAATAAGATAGAGGGAGAGAGAGTACTGCACATAAAACTGGTTAATGACTCATACCAGTAACCCTGACAGATGCATTTATACTGCATGTGTATGTTGCACTTTATAAGAAGTTTAAATATCTCACTGATGCCATTATCTGAAATTGAAGCAGGTTGTCTTTATTGTGGAGAAAAATGTCAGCAACTAGCAGATTCACTTATTATCATCAAATTGATTTCTGTAATTAAGAGATTTAGAACTAAGTAATCAAAAACTTTGGGGATGAGTTAACTACCCACGTAACGCCCACAATATTGGAATATTCAGACAAAGAGTAAGTTTAAAGAGATGGCTGATATGCCCTGGTACCTTTAAATTTTTTTGTTCAGCTTAAGGATCTGTGAGTTGAATGAGTCAAAAAAGACGCATTTGTAAATTTACAAATGCAACTTTACAGTAAATATTAATATTTCCTGAAATGATGACATTTGTAGAGCAATGTATTATATATAAAATTACATGACTGAAAATCAATAAATAAAATCATGTGCTTTTTAAGATATTAGCTGTAGCTCAAAGCTGTGAAGCATTCCTTGCAATATTATAGGGATGTTTTAATAAGGTTTCTAAATGTTTTTGCTTTATTCTCATCCATAGATTAAGGAGGATATTGGAATAGAATGATTGTTCAGTTGTTTTTGCTTGGTCATCATTAATTAATATAAACTGAATGTTTTCTCCTATTTCTATGTATAACTGTTTGTGAAGAATCAAAGATTTGTAACCACATCTATATGTCTGATTCTTTCCGTATTGAAAATTTTAATGGTAGTGCATGTCAATTTCTAGCCAAAGAATTTGTTTTGTTATTAATATTATTAATGTTTTTGTTGCTGTTTTAACAAGCACTTATTCAAAAACTGATGCATCCCCTCCCTTCTGGAGACAAGTGCTGAGCAAGTCTCCCACAGTCAGATGGGGGCATTGCATAAATTTTGGGCCTAGGGGTGATTTAAACTGCTAAATTCCTGTGGTGTGGGTGGTATCTTTGGTTTGGGAGTAAGTCGTCCTGTGCTTCATCCATTACCATACACATTGCATCTGTTACTGAAGAAAGCTTCATCATAAGCAAAGTGGGAGATGACTAGAATTCCGTAGGAACATCTTCATGAAAATAAATAATGCCTTATTCTTGGGACTGGTAAAAATAGTGAAAAAATTGTCTCTATTCTGAAATAATGCTTACATTTTAAACTATGTAGATCATTTACCCTAGGGCTTGAAGGACAGCTAAGAAATGAAGTATTATAAAGAGAAATGAATATTAGACAAACTTCATATGTGGTCTTGAGGTAGCCGTTTGGCTGTTCTGTCTCTCACATCCCTGTCTGTAACAGGAAGAAAATATTATTTTAAGTGCTCAGAGTTAATAACAACAGTGTTTGTATAAGTATTTAAATAGATAACATTAATCTATATCTGCTGATCTAAATTTGTGAAAATACTAAGATACTTCTAAAACATTTTTATTTCAGATCATTTTGGATCACTTCTGTTCCCAGCTATTTCATCCCATTCAGATAGAATTAGCTTGAAACAAAGATGTATGTCAGTGCATTATTTTTCTTTCTGTCCAAAGATAGATTATTTATATGCTTATGTTACATACATGTATCTTTGTAATTGGCTTCCTTTGCAACTTGTCTTAAATTTTTCTTACTGGAAGGTAACTGCAAGTTCTTTGTTTTTTTGACAGTTACCAGTTGTCAAGTGGATATAAGCCTGCTCCCATGGATCTGAGCTTTATCAAACTGACCCCATCTCAAGAAGCTATGGTGGATAAGCTGGCAGAGAATGCTCACAACGTGTGGGCACGAGACCGTATCAGGCAGGGCTGGACATATGGTATCCAGCAGGTAAGGGCTAACTCCAGTCACAGTTAAATGAGGATAATGAATGTGGATAATGAATGTTAGTGTACCAGTCAAGAGGACAAAATATTTAATTAAAGCAATTCTTCAGCTAAGTCTTCCAGCAATATGGGACTCAAGTAGTATTAAAATATTGTTAGTGCATTCTCATATGCTATCTAAACTCCAGGGTGAGAAAATTGCATGCTATTTGCAGGAAGTGCCTGGAAAGCTAATATCCTCTACTATCTTAGGAAATGTAAGCATTGACTTTCAGTAGGATGATTGTTTAAACATTTGCAGTCCTGGAAATTGAATAATTTTGTTTACACAGGAAAATCAGAGTGTAAACTTCTGGTACTCAGTTTGCTAACATGTTTCAGTTCTGGCAGAGGTCACTTCTAACAGTGAATAGATAAGTCTCCAAGTTCCATTCCTGCTTGAGCATTTTATTTCAGTGAATAGCAGTGCTTTTGATGCCTGCCACGATGTGTGGATGGCAGTAAAAAATAAGCATGGTGGATTTTCAACCACAAAACTCCAGGTCTCTGATTCTTTCCTAAAAAAACATAACCAATGGATATACTGTGAACCTGATTTACTTTTTTTTTTTTTTTTTTTTTTTTTTTTTTTTTTAAGACAGCTAGCAATTTTCCATGAGCTGTCGTATTCTACTTTTCAGTTATTTTAAGTAAGGTAAAATATCTTCATTTCTGTTAACAAATGTTTAGTAGCATTTCACTATGAAATTCTAGCAAAGCTCACCCTCTGGGGAAAAAAAAAAAAGTTGGTTTTCATGCATTTGTACGGGACATAAAAGATGGTTATTTTTGCAAAAGTGAGGAATAGTTTTTTAGGTACATGCGGTTTCCTGTCTACAAACAATGTTTTTATTTTCGTCAAAAATTCAAGTACTTCATTTCAGTTCAACACATTTCAAATTTTGCTTTTGTGCTAAAACAAAACTTACTCTATTTGCAGAACTTTTGCATAAAAATTGTTTTTTATATATTTTGTTAGTTGCTTAAACTCATTACATTACCAAAAATGTACTTTATGTGACAAAATATGCCACATAGTGTTTTCAGTGCTGTCCATTGTAAAATTTTTACTATAAAGCTCTCTACTTTGGTACTTTGGTGAACTATGTCAGAAACCTATGTTCTCTATTTGGATCTGGGCAGACAATTTTTATGTTTGTAGACAGTAATGTTTATAATATTCCTACTGTATAGACACTGAAAATAATACAATTTTGTGGAACTCCTCTGCTTACGAAAGGGTTAAATTTAGCCCTGGTGCTGCATCTTTAAGTAAGGAAAGGATGAACCTTTAAAGTGCTTTTAATATTTCCAGTAGAATATTAATCATGAGAAGTGTTGGGAAGATACTTCTCTGTTGAGAGGTAGGGAGAGCAGATTAATTTATTTTGGACCCACTCTTTCATTCCTGTGTTGGTGATGGTTGTGCACAATTCACATCTAGAATTAGAGCCTATCTCTAAATTCTCAAAGGAAATATTTCTGGTATGTTAAAGAATACATGCAATAATATGTACTAAGCCTCCCCTGATATTTCTTCTATCAGAAGCCAAACACTTTTGATGCAGGGCTCGAATGAAAATTGAAAAATAGTTATGGCTTTGATAGAAGAACTGATTTATCTGCAAATTAAATGCAGTTAAGGCATATCAAATTTACTGTTTGGTTAATAAAAAGTTATGAAACCAAATGTGTGTTTGCTAATTACATTTCTAACTAATACTGGGAAAATTTAAACCCACCACTCATATGCAGTGAATAAGGTTTCTTAGATCTTGAGGCCGGGTTAACATACCCTGTACATCTGAATATCTTTAAAAGATTGTATTAACTGATCATATTATTGCTGTATTTACCACAGTATGTTTGCAGCTGCATTATATGCTTCCTGAATTGGTGAGATATAAATGAGAAAAGCAGCTAAATGATACCAGGAAAGACTTTTCAGTGTTACTGGGTTGGAGATAATCAGTGAAAGCTGTAGCAAGGCAAATTCATTCTGGTTACAAAACAAAATAGAACAAATTTCTCATTATATTCAAGCAGCATATTTTTTACAGTGTCTTCGTATATCTTTGGATGTAAATGGTGAGGATTGTACTTTTAAAGAGACTAGATGTGGTAGTAATCAATCATTAGTTTTATTATATTCCCTGAAATGCAGTGGAGCTGCTTTAGGCACAATTTTAGTGAAAAATGTAGTTTGACTAGACAAATCCAGTAAGGGATGTGAGCACCTATAATTAGATACTGCAACTTAATGCCAGAGGACTCTGAAGTCTTTCTTAGGCACCTCGGTTCTCTGTGCTGTGCTGGCGGAAAGAGAATAACTTCCTTGTGCAACCCAAAATATCGTGGGGCTGTGCCGGGGCGCTTTTGAGACTCACGGAAAGAGAGCAGAGGGAAGGAGCTAGGCTCTGATGTAGTCGCAGAACCAGTTTCTATGTTTTATACACTGACTCGTATAAAAAATCTATAAAACACTCTCCTGGAGGTTAGCCTTGGAGTGCAGACCTCCCCAAGATACTAACCTTCCTAGTAGGAATCCTGAGTACTGGCTGGCAAAGCTCAGCATAAAATGCAGTCCCACTCATTACAAGTTGCAGTCTGGTACTGAGAGAACTTGTAGAAGTTAATTCAGTAATGACAAGCCTAAGGGGTTAAAAATTATATACTTTTGATGTCCAGGGACAAGTTGTTATATAAAGAAAGTGTCACTATCACATATAGCTATTCAGTTTTTAAAATAAAATATTAGCTCCCATTAGCTTCTAGTTAGGTTTTCTTTAAGCAGTCGGTGTGTATCAAGCTCCGAATATCAGGTTGAATTCTGAAAAAGCCTTAGAGAAATATCTCCTCTCTGAATCTTCCCCAGGCTTAGGTATTTTATCGAACTGTTCATCCCCACCAAGATGAAGACTGTTATGAACAGGAGAAGAGAAACCTGGAGGTGTAAAGCTTAAGAGCTTGTGAAGTTGGGCATGTTTGGAGTTGGAAAGCTACTGAATCAGGATTTCAAGTCCACAGTTTTGGATATTTCCTATTTAAATATTCAAATATCATATTAGATCTCTTTTGTTAAAGCTGACTGAAGATATCTGTGTACTGAATGGGGCACTGTTCCTATGAACGTAATGCAGTGGTGAGCAGTGTCATAGCTATGCTTTCAGAGTCCTCAGGATGATTTCCGAGCTCAGGGGTATTTATGAGCTTCAGGAATCAGATCAGCAAGATTAATAGTGTTCTTTACGCCCTTAAACTTTGCAGGCTGATTATAGTAGCCTTTTTTACAGCTAAGCAGCTAGATGGTCTCCTTGAAAGCTTTCCCACTGATGGCATGTCCTGCCGAAGCCATGCATTGGATATTGGTATTGATTTGTTCTTAACTGAATTATGTATTTCTCTTTTCAAACAATTGTGTTTATTTTCTATGGGATAAAAAAGAGAACCAAATTCCAAAAGTACTTACAATGTGCAGTGAACAAATTTATGAACAAATACAGTTCATGAAAAGTCAAAAGAGGAGAGCATAATAGCAAGGTGCTTCTTTCTGGGTGCCATACAGGTCCTTTTCATTTACTTGACCATACGTATGACATGGGAAACTGCTAGCTGTTATCCGCACTATCCACTGCGTGCTTCTGCTTGTCTCAAAAAATGGCTTTATTTTGTCATCCCATCATATTACTGTGACATGTTACAGTACTGTATAAGATGATGTGATGGTCTATATTGTAATACTAAAGAGAGAGCTGTGAGATAGTTTCCTAAAGGAAGGAAGCTCACAGAAATTTGATTGAAGATTGAACTAATCACTGGAAAAGATATTATAAACTGCAATTATGCAGTGCCTGTAGGATGGATTAGATGATCTAGTTGGTCTGTCCCATCATGAGTGCCTCATCATTTTCTGATTATACAATATAAAAAATTAAAGGGATACTGTCAAGTAGGTTATATATAAGTCAACTTTTCCGGTTATAATCTGGTGGGGAATATGCATTGCAAGATTGACATTTTTGTTACCTCTGGATCCACCACTGCTTATCAGGATGTTTTTTAATAAGTGGTAGCTGCTGTTTGCACATGACTACACGTATACAGTCTTTTTGCTCTGCTGCTGCAGAGCCAGCCAGCCAGCCAGCAGAGAGATCATAAGTTAACTAATAAATCCTGTTTTTAGAACTGTGTTGACAGTTGTGATGACACACAAGTAAGTATTTTAATTCAGGCAGAGCCACAGTAGCTTGTTGCTCCATAAAAGGAGCAGGAGTTACAAAAAAGCTAGCAAATGTACACACTTCCCCTTCTAAGAGGTATTAAGTGTCAACGGTAAGTGAAAAACAAGCACAAAACCATTATGATGCTTGACAATGTCCCTTTAAGAGAGAGTGTTGTTGGCTTCAGGTTGGTCTCTTCAGAACTGGGGAAATAGTAAATGATCCAAGGTAGATAAAATAGATTGATACAGGCAAAGGTGCTACATATCCTTGGTGTAAATCAGTTTAAACAATTAAAATATACATACTTGTGCTATGAAAGAGTTTTTTGATTTGTTTTTGACATTGTGGTAACCATTTGAGCCCCAAACATTATTTTATGATTTTTTTTTCCATTCTGGACTGATTGAAAAATTGCCTTGCAGGTTAAAAGATTACATTTATGACCAAATCTTCACAATTAAATGCAAATTGTTCACAACTGAAAATTATATTGTTGTTCTTTATCATTTTGGATTTAGATGAGGATTTGTACTTTGTTGCTGAATTACCTATGAAGATACAACATTTTTACAATATATATCTCTTAATAGCGTCTTTCAGACAATTTGGCTGTGGTACTTTGTGCTCCCTTAGACAGTGTAGATGCTTCTCTTGTTTCTTTCTTATTTTTATTTTATTATCCTCACTGAATGAATATATGCAGTTCTTCATCTTCCAGTGTCTTGCCTCTTTTAATTGTTTTGCAGCTGCATTATTACCTCTAATGGAAGTTTTATGAGGCTGTTTGAATGTTCGTTGTGTGTTCGGGTATTTTTTCCATAGTACTTTTCTCCTATTCTTAAGAGGTATTTATGATTGCTTTCATTTTTTTTTGACCAGTATCAAATCCATGTATCTCTGCAAATATATACACATATGTTAATTCATGTTTGTCTCGTTTACTGTGATACAAGAATTTCTGAGTATATGTTGTATAACATAATAATTTTCTATGGCTGTTCTGCTTTCTTATGTTATGCTTTTCTTATGTCCAGTAACTAACTCTGCATTCCATTCTAAATGATGATTGTGGTGTTGGTATTTCATTAAATAAGGACAAAGCTATATAAGGACTCCTTTTTTCCTTTTCCATTATCTGTCATTGCTCACTGTGAGAATTATTCCTTGTAGTAGGGAGCAGTCAGAGTTTAGAGACCCTTATCAAATGCTGTAGTCTCGTAGGTCTGAAGACAAAAACAGACTTACATAAACTGTGTGTGCTACCCAGCTCAAACCAGTTGTAAAATAACTTTGTGAAAGACTTTAAATTTCTTTTCCTCTGGAGAAAATCTCCTTTTTCTCTCAAGTTACTTGCTGAAGAAGTAATTACAAAACACAGTATTAGATTGCTGAACTTGGAAAAATCTGGCAAAAAAACCCAACAGGTTAGGCTGAGTTTTCTTTCTTTTCATGCTCTACAAAACAATTACGACACTCAGCTAATCAGTTTTTTTGTTGACTTGATTAGATCTATGCAAAGCTTAATCACATAGGATCATTCTCTTGATTAGCTATACTTAAACCACAGAGGTCCAAAAGAGAATTAAATAAATTTATGATCAGTATAGCAGTGATTTATGATCAGTTCTTAATTCAACAATAAGTAGAGCATTCAAAAGTACAAATAGACAAATAATAGAAAAAAAGAACAAAATTATTTAAAATAAAACTTCCTATTCTTATTCATACTTAAGCACATTCTTGATTTGGTGGAAAGGGTTTCCCTAGACTTAAGGAAACATTTCTGTAAGATTGAATTCATTTATTACTCGTGATTCTTTCCTTTTTTTCTTTCCTTTTTTTTTTTCTTTTCCTTTTTTTTTTTCCTTTCCCAATCTAACTTTTTCCTGAGACATTTTTTAAAAGTGCTTATATTTCATTATCATATAATGTTATAAGCTGATTACCAGTATGTTAGTATACATTGCTAGTTGCTATGGCAGTTATCAGGACATTATTGTAACTGTATTCTATGTGGAGAAGAAGTTACGTAACTGTTATTCTGAATTTCTGATGTATGTTCTTGAAGACATAATGTCCTTTTGGGCATACATCATCTGTTTTTCACAGGAAACTTATCTCTTGCTACACAAATAATTATACCTGTAATATGTCATTTTTGATGTGTATGTGAATATTTTTAGACCAAAGAGCTAGTAACTCCTTACAATATTTACTACCATGTAGTATTTCCTTTGTGTTTTGGAAATGGTCCTTTTCCACATCTACCACATATCAGAGGATTATTATGCTTAAAGAAGTATGGAGAGAATTCCCCCAACATGGTCTTTATGTTGATTCTGGTGTAACTCCACTTCCCACTGAGTTTAACAATGCTCTAGCACTGGTCTAGTATTTTGTGTGTCCAGCAATGCATTATTTTTATCTCTTGACGACCCCTTTAGTGTACAAATAATGCCTGTCCTTAAATAGTTATTTTTCTAGCAGGAAATTCACTGATGGGACTAAGTTTCATCCAGCACCAGTTAGTCGCTCCCCTTATATTTACTCACCATAGTAAGCCAGAGGGCAGATAGATGTGTCTCTAAACATTAAAAGGAAAATAGAAGATGCCTGCAAATCTTTGTGAGAGTGAATTTGCATTTTTTTTCTGCCTGCAAAATATACGTAGAATGAAAACTTCATACACTGATAAAATTTAGAATGGCAATGCTATAAATAGGAAAGTCTTTGAAATGCCCAGCTTTTAATTACAAAAAAAGAGAAACAAGCAATTAGGAAATATAGGGACAGTTTTTTGTCTGGTTTCTCTCACTGCCAACAGGTGCTTACAGGATGAAAGAAGAAAGAAGAAAATGTAGATAAGTGATCAAATCTGTTTGTCACTAAAAATGTTGCAAGTCCTAAGTAATCCAGTTAAGCATTTACTATTTCAATTAAGATAATCTTGCACTTTGGGAAAATCTAATCAATGTTGTGTTAATAAAACTGAAGAACAAAGTTTAAGTCTTGCCTAACAGTTTAATTTTGGTAGGGTACTTTAATTGCTGATCACAAATATTCTCAAGGACATTAAGAACCTTCATCAAAGGTCAAACCCCAACATCAAACCTCATCAAAAAATGACCTTGGTTGTGGAAAATAATAGTTTTGAGTACTTAACATAGTAAGTCATGGATATATTATCCATTTAATCGTTAGTATTAGGAATATTATAATATTCTTTCAATTAGTAGCATTTTGTATAGTTCTTCATACAATTTGTTCTGTAATTAAAAAATAATATATAATTGTATTTTGGCAATGTCTGAAATTTAGGCATATACCAAGTCCTTTTATGGTTGCTTCTTCAGAAACAGAGAACAAAAGATCTCTTTTTCAAGAACTGTTCAGCTGGTGTTTGCATTTATCTCTTGTTCTTGTTTGTATGGGTGAAATGCCCAATTTAGCAGATTATTAGTGGAAATGAAATAGATCTCAAACTATACTGCTTAATGTTTTGTATTATTTGCTTTTTAACTGCATTCTGTTTAATTACTAATTTCAAGAACATTAGAGCATCTTAGAATGCTTGTTATATTTATGATTACATGATTTTACTTAGTGTAAGTCATAATTCTTATACTGCTGCTAATTTTTAAGACAAAGTATGTCTTTTAAAATTGTTTTGATTTTCCTTATTTACACAGGATGTGAAAAATCGACGAAATCCGCGCCTTGTCCCTTATGCCCTTTTGGATGATCGGACCAAGAAGTCAAACAAAGACAGTCTCCGGGAAGCAGTCCGCACCCTTCTTGGCTATGGTTACAACCTAGAAGCTCCTGATCAGGATCATGGTACTTAATTATTCTTTTTTCCCTCAATAAAAATGATTAGAATATTCTCATTCACCAAGATGTATTAGTCCAATAAAACTATTTAAATATTTATTGGTCCAATAAAATAGCTAAAATATGTAGTGCCTCAAAGGCTGAGAGGCCTTTACTCCATTTTGTGATCTTTTGTTTTCTCTACTCTTAATTTCCTTGTTGTTCCCTTTTCTTGTCTGTTGGCCTCAATTGAGGCATTTCAAAATTTTAAAAATGGTTTATTTTGGTGTCAGTGTTGCAATTTTTCTGTATCTCACATTTTCCATAATCTCTGCAAATCTCATTGAGTCATATTGGGGATTCCCTTTATTCCTCTATACCTGTCTAAACCAGGGACTGACTTCCCTCACCAGAGTGCCCCTGCCTTCTCGTAGCAATGTACTGCTATAAAATTCACTTTTTTTTTTTTTTTTTTTTTTTTTCCCCGCCACATGTTAGAGAATCCTTGATCTGGTTCTACATATGAAGTTGCTGGTGAGATGAAAAGAGTATATTCACAACCGAAAGGTGTCATCAATCCTGTTGCAAAATTCTTAGGGGCAGTGGGACTTGTACTGAGCATTTCACAAAGTGGTCTTCCTTAAGCAGAGAGAGCCATTGTATTCAACAACAGATTTTGTATTTATTTTAAGCATTTATATTTTACTACTCATGAGTGTCTCAAGTTTTCTAGATGTGTAAAGAATATTGTGAAGATTTCATTAGCCAGAGTCTTTGCTGTTATTAAAGGATTAAGAGCCCTCTAGTGGTGTTTTGCTTATTGTTTCATGAATTTTATTTTAGACTCATTGACAAAACTCTTAGCTTGATTTTTATGCTATATCATTGTTGTTATTAGCAGTAGCAGCTGTAATTTAGGAATTGCTTAAAATTTAGATAGTCTTATAATCTAAAAAGACAATGAATACTTCGTTCTTGTGACTTGTGGTCATTCATCTTTAGCATAGCTGTGGAGCTGCATTTAGAAGTGGTGTTTAAGGTACAGATCAGCATGTTTTCTAAGACTGGCATAATGATACAGACCAGCAAAGAAAAAAGAATCCACTGATAAAGAACTGCGTGGCAGAGGGTCCAGAGTTGTTTCCAAAAGCTTCCCAGAGCTCTTGGTGTGACTGAAGTCAAGGATTCGGAGGCAAGGGAAGTGATAGTGAATTTTGAGCATGACTGTGTAGATTCAAGAAAAGACCTTGATTTGGCTGAGGATATTAAAGGGATAGATTCTTAACCTGGTCTAAGCAGTAAACAGATAGATACACTTTGTACAATTTGGAGAACAATATTGGAGTTTATGAGGAACTCAGAGAAGAAAGGGGGAATTACTGTAATTGGAATGGAATATCGAATTTTCACGGGTTGAACAGGTCCTGATACCTCACAAACTTGTGGAGAAAGATCCAAAATGCCTTAGGCATTCTTTTTCCTAAACTGGATGAAAGAGTGGAAGAAGAAAATGGAAGAGTCAAAAAATGATCTCCTTGGCCTGTAGGATTTGATTAATTGACAAGAAAATTGTATAATATATCAGGGAATATAATAGTTGAAAAAAATAGGGAAGAAAGATTGAGAGTTTGATTTGGCATCATTTCTTGTGCTTTTTAAAATTATTTCCATCTGTGTAAAATGTGATCTGATCATTTCTAGTCACCTTGCATGGTTTGAACTGATAGTAGGGTCTTGGAAAGTAATGTCGGAAACAGCTAGGTTGTAGGGCTGTGTCATAAAAGAGACAAGTCAGGAGCAGTGAGGGAGTATTGCAAGGGCTCAATTCACAGTGTGCACTTGAAGCTATTTCAACGGAAGATGTTATATGAAGAAAATGTGCAAAGTAATGAAAGGCAGCTCAGTGACTGAAACTCTGCGTACTGTAATGGTAAGGCAAAGAGGAATAAGAGGGGAGCCCTGTCAAAGGGTTAGCCAAGAATTTTTAAGAGGATAGGATAAAAAATATTAAAAAGGATTTTAGGAATGACCATCACAAAGGCACCAAGTAGGCTCATGACCGATAATATTCAAGTACTCCACTAGTAGTGAAGTGTTTGAGATAATTGTCTCTAATTTTCATTGCTTTCATTTTGTCAGTGGTTGAATACAGAATTTTTCTTATTTTTTTTAAATACCTCACAGCAACAAGACTAGATATGTGCATGGGGATAATAGAAAAATTCCGGATCTTCCGCACAGAAAAGACTTACGCAGTGAAGACTGGGAAGTGGTACTTCGAGTTTGAAGCAGTCACGGCAGGAGACATGAGAGTTGGCTGGACCAGGCCAGGCTGTCTGCCAGATCAGGAACTTGGCTCAGATGAAGAAGCCTTTGTTTTTGATGGTTTTAAGGTTTGTATATATTTCTCTGTAATAATATGAGTGACTGCAAACACTTTTGCTCCTTATCCTCTCTGCCATTGCCTTGGCTTAATTGCTTGCTGTTCTTTCATTTGTGTTTTATAAAATTGTTTGTCTCTTTTAGAATCTGAATGCAGTAAGAGAGAAAATCGCAATGTCTAAGAAGTAGATCAATATAACTTGGAAAATAATTAGCTATTTCTGGCATTTGTATAATTCTTTTCTTTTCATATCATCATAACATTTGTATAGTGCCTGTAATGATTGAAAAACTCAGTGTCATAGCCAAATTCAAAACACTGGCAGAGCTGTGATTAACTGTGAATCATTTCTTTAATTTTTTAATCTGCTGTTTTCTGTATGAGAAATGCCATTAGGGAAAGAATATGATTAATATTATTAACAGTAATAAATTGATGCAAACATTGATACAAATTTTTGTAGGAATGTAAAAATTAAAATCAGTATACCTGTGTTTTCATGGAAATATTTATAGTTTAGAATAAATTAAGTATGATAAGCCCAGTAATTTTGGTCTAATTTCACCCTCTGTGAAACAATGACAGACTGAAATCCATCAGTAAAAATATGTAGGAAAACAAAGCATTTAGTCACTGATTTTTATAACAGATTAAAAATGACTCATTAAAATACATTATTTTAGTATGAAGGCACATGAAACTGCTATCCAAACTGTAGTTGCTATTAAAGCTACTGATGACTCATATCTTAATAAAACTGTTTACCATATGTTCTTGTATCTGACACTGGAATTAATTTCCCTTATTACTATTACAATACTTGACAGAAATCAATAGGATTCCTGGTTATTCCTGTTCAGTCAAGCTTCTCAGCTGTTTCTTATTCGTATTTTTAGAATTTCATTTTTTTTTCTAGTCTTGGAAAATTTTCATCTTTTCCCAGTCTCACAGTCTTAGATGCCTTAAAAAGAGAACTGAGAGGCAGTTTCTTACAAAATCTCTGACTAAATGAATTGACTCTTTGAGTTCTACATCTTTACTGGAATAACTGAGTAGTAGATTGCCTTCTGAATCCTAGTTTTGGACCTTTAGTTCTTAATCCACAAAGCTAGTTTGTTTTCTTCCGTTTGGTTAGGTTCTCTTGTTGGTTGGAGAAAAGGTCAGGTTTTTTAACTTTCAGAAGAGGCAGGAAGAAGAAATTTGTTTTTAGGATTTTATGAAAGAATACAGGGGATATATGTATGAGATTGCTCTTTGTTGCTGACACTACTTTCTTTTATGCCTATTAAAATAATGCTAAATTGATGTTCATTTATTCTACTCCATGGCCCCAGCTAAGGGTATCCATCCAAAGTCCTGTAGTCTTCGATTTGAAGGTCAGCCATATAAAGCATTAATCATGATAGTTATTCTGGAATCTCTCAGATGCTCAGGGTACTCATCATTTCCACAACAATTCTGTTCTTTCCACGATACAGTATGGCAGGAAGTTCTATTTATTTTATGTACAACATATTTAGAATTATACTTGAAGAAACAATAAAGTTTGGTTGTAAGCAATGATTTTGTAGATTACAAGGTTAAACGAGAGGAACACACGCCTTGTCATTCTGACTATTTGATTATCTGAAATTCTTTGAAATCCCTTTCAGGCACAGCGTTGGCATCAGGGTAATGAGCATTTTGGTCGCTCCTGGTTGGCAGGAGATGTGGTTGGATGCATGGTTGACATGAATGAACACACCATGATGTTCACTCTGAATGGTGAAATCCTGCTTGATGACTCAGGTTCAGAGCTTGCGTTCAAGGACTTTGAGGTTGGCGATGGTAAGTACTGTAATATACTGTGCTGTTAACTTGCTGCTGTTGCTCTGTTTGTCTTCCTGCTGTGTGTGATATTTTCCCTCTAATGTAGTGGACCTTTCTCTTTTTTCTCTTTTTTCCTCTCTCTCTCTCTCTCTCTCTTTTTTTTCCCCTCTCTTCTTTCTGAGTAAAGAGTGAGGGAGTGGTTGGCCCAAAATATACTGGTATACCTCTAACTTTATTGGGCAGTATATCTTGTTGTAAATTGTTCTTACAAACTTTAGAACCATATTAGTTGGACAGAATAAGATCGTAGCAGTGAAGTTCTTTTATATATATATATATAAATGCATATATATATATGTATATAAATGCGTGTGTGTGTATATAAAATATATATATATAAGCTGATCATTAGCTTGTGTATATAGATGCATGTGTGTGTGTGTGTGTATACATACATATATATATGGAGCTTCTGATTCTAAGGAAAAAAGAGTATTTAAAAAGTGCAAAGATTTTACATTGACTGAATGGACAGAGGTGGATTCCTTGTGCTAGTGAAACAATAAAAGAACAGATGCAAACAAATATGATACAGACTCAAATTCTTTCAAACATCAGTTTCCTGAGCTATAACTACTGAATGAGTTATAGGATATTGTAATTGCATGATATTGCAACTTCCAATACTATATTTTTTTCTATGAAAGTTAACAAGCTATTAAGTGTAGTTTCTGTTTTTTATCATTATTTTTTATACTGCTGCATGAAGTTGATGTGTATTTTTAACTTGATTTTGCTCTTTTGGAAACAAGAACTATAATTCTTTCAAAGTGATATTTGAATTTCTTTGAATATGCTATGACTACTGGACTTTTAGAAGGAACATTGAATACTGTAAGACTTGGATAAAATGATGAGAATTGATAACACACTGCCATGCTAACAAAGAGCTTGATCAAGTCATTGTTGACAGAATACTTGAAGTTCTTTCTTTCATTTCCCTAAAGTGAATGGGCTCCTGAATTAAGAGATGCCTATTAGACACCTATATTTTCAAAATGATGTATGAGATTAGATTCTTGGTGCTACATAAGAGGTGATGTGTTATAGATGACTAGTTGCACTCATACTGTTTTGGCATATTTTTCCCAATAATTTTAATTGGATTATGGGAAGTAACCTATTATTCGTGATGTCCAACTCACATGTTCTTTGTTTTTGTTGTTTTAAGGGTTTCTACCTGTGTGCAGCCTGGGCTTATCTCAGGTGGGAAGAATGAACTTTGGAAAAGATGTCAGCACTCTAAAATATTTCACTATCTGTGGTTTACAGGAAGGGTATGAGCCCTTCGCTGTTAATACAAACAGAGACATCACCATTTGGCTGAGCAAAAGACTCCCTCAGTTCCTACCAGTGCCATTAAACCATGAACATATTGAGGTCAGTGATCCCTTTTGGAATTTTTCTAGACACTTTTTTTTTTCCGGGATTATACTTTAATTATAAAACTACTTCCGCTCTTCTAGACAAGGTTTTTAATTTGGTATGTTAGCTCTGTTCTGGATATATTTTATACCTGATACATGCTTTTTACCTCCCATGGAGTTGCAAATAACATAGTTATTTGGTTCATTGTATTTATTCGTAAATAAAATCTGTCATGTGTGTAAATATGAGCTTTTAAAAGCTGAATCCCACAAGATGTCATCATTAGGAACTCCTTGCGCAGTGAGTGACTTGGACATAAAAAATTTTTAAAAAGCATGCCTTTCTGTGTAACAAATACCATGTGGACACGCTTCCTGATTTTCTATGAGTAATTATTTTTGATTTTAATGAATATTTATGAGCTGGTTGTGTCAACAACTATGTCCCAGTTAGTCATGCAACTTGGCGAAACTGAGTCCATACTCTGTAAGTCTACTACATAGTCCTTTAGAAATAATGAAATAATTTTTTTTTTTTTTTTACTACTGATGTGCATCAAACTTTCATTTTGCATATATATTTTATTGCTGCCTTTTGTTGTTCTTCCCAAGATTGGATTTTATCTTTTTAGTGCTTTCTTAACAAAAAACAACAAAAGCCTCTATTACCTTTTTATTTCCCCCTTAAAATGGTAGTACATGATTACAGTGTATTTGAGTGTAGTGTTGCAAGTTTTGGTTTGTTTTAAAATGTCATGGGGAGAAAAGTATCAGCCTCAAAATACATTTATTAATACATCTTGATTTTTGATAGGTGCTGAGAATTGATGGCACGATAGATAGCTGCCCCTGCCTGAAGGTCACGCAGAAATCGTTTGGTTCACAGAACAGTAAAACAGACGTCATGTTCTTTCGATTAAGTATGCCTATTGAATGTGCTGAGGTGTTCTCCAGGACAGCTGCAGGAGGGTTACCAGGCACTGGGCTTTATGGCCCTAAAAATGACTTGGAGGATTATGATGCTGATTCAGATTTCGAGGTTCTAATGAAAACTGCTCACGGTCATCTAGTGCCTGACCGGACAGAGAGAGAAAAAGAAGTCACAAAAACAGAGTTAAACAATCACAAAGATTGTGCTCAAGAAAAACCGTCGCGACTTAAACAGAGGTTAGTAGCACATTTGGCATGTTTTTTGTGGAAGAAAAATGCCTGTCAGGTCTCCAGTGCTTTTACCCTACTTCTTCTCTAAATTTGGATGTATGTGGGACAGTTAACCTTCATGTAATTAATTTACATCATCTGCAAGATACTGACCAAAATTAAGCAAAAGCCTGAAAACATTTATCTAGCTGTTAGAGACTTGTTATTAGATTCATAGTGAAGGCTTTTGAGATCCTCAGATGAAATTCACTCTAAAATCTTAGAAATCCTTTTTTTTTTTTTTTTTTTTGTCAGAACTGGAAAGTCTCTGAAATGGTGTGAGAATTTTTCACAAAACCTCCCCCAAAAAGGGGAAGATGTTTACATAATCTATAGCAAAATCAGCTTAGGTCATTCATTTCATTAAGTGAAGAATATTCTCTAGTTGGTATGTTTGTTCTCCCTAACTTTTCTTACAAAATCAAATGAACGAAGGACCTACTCGATGATACTGCAGAGATTGCTGACACTGGGTCATTGCAATCAGCAGCTTTATGTTCCTTTTCTTCCATTCTCCATCAAACTTATTTGTTAAATATTTCAACTGCAGAATAAATATGAAAGTGTGGATGAAATTATAAAAGCATCAACATAATTTAAGATTCCAGATTCCTTTCCCAAAAACTCATAAACACTTACCAGTCTAATAATTCTTTTTAAGTTAGGAAGGGTTTGGCTTCCAAAAGACTAAATTGTATATTTAATAAAAAATATTTAAGTCTGTCTTTTTCTCTTCTCTGATTGATTCTGTTTGGAACTGCAAGTAAATGATAAGTACATTAATGCTATGCATTAATAATGTAATAAATAATTAAGGTACTAAATACTGTGTCTTCAGGACTAATATATAAGTGCAAAATTCATCCATATTTATACTGTTTTACAGAGTCTCTCATACATTTTGTTTTTATTTGCTTTATTACAGATTTATGCTGAGGAGAACGAAGCCTGATTATAGCACAAGTCACTCAGCACGACTTACTGAGGATGTTCTAGCAGATGATAGAGATGACTATGATTACTTAATGCAAACTTCCACGGTACATTAACCTAGATTTTGTTTATTTGTATATTAAAATAATTTGCATATGGAGACACACAAATTTGGTTGAGTCTGTTTTTGAAACTCTTACTGAAACACTGAGTATCACAGAGGAAAAGTACATGCAGAATCTGTTAAATCTGTACTGTAATTTTATTCAACATTTCGTAAGAGGAATTCCTGATGAAAGTAATAAGGGTTTTGAGTGCTTTTCACTGAGGAGATCAGCTCCATAAGCGCTCCCTCTTTAGCATCTGAAGACAAAAGTACTGCCCTTTCATAATTTTTTCCTTTTTCCAAAAGACATTAGCATTTATTTGCGTTGCTATCCTTATGTTGCTTATGAATTGCACTTGAACAAGCCTGTGCTAGTTTTGAAGAGATTTTCAGATTCTAGAGAAAAAAATAATCTGAATCAAAATAATACAGTAGAAAAATAATAGAAAACAAATATTAACACTTTGTAACATGATGTTTCTATTGACAGTACTATTATTCAGTGAGAATATTTCCTGGTCAAGAACCTGCTAATGTCTGGGTAGGCTGGATTACATCTGACTTTCATCAGTATGACACAACCTTTGACTTGGACAGAGTGCGCACTGTCACAGTTACACTGGGAGATGAAAAGGGGAAGGTTCATGAGAGGTTGGTTACAATTTTCCTAAAAAGATGTATATTTTCATATCTATAAAGGCAACTAACAACTATATAAACTGTAGTTTTACTCCACTTAATGGAATTAGATTCATGAAAAATAAATTGTAATATCAAAATATGCAGACTGGTGTGGTCCCCTTATAACTTGTTTTCTATTCTAAAGCCAAAGACTACAGCTTTTATATGTAGTCTCAGTCATTCATTTCAGAACACGGTCCTTTATTTGTGCAAAACAGAGCTCTCCCTTGTCATGTTTTTGGAACTTTTTGGCTTTGAGCAGGACAGAAATAGTACAAGAACAGCTCTGTCTCTATTTCTGCTTATGGTCCAGATCAAAAACTCTATAGGTTAAGATTAATACTAAACATAAATTTTAACTTGCAATGTTAGTCTTGTCTCTTGATGCTTTATTAATGATTTAAGCATTTGCTTTTTTGGTTGTATTCACTTTTTATTTTTTTCAATTATGAGGTTTAGATCTCAGTGGATTTTGACAGGACCCTCTGTTTTCAGCCACATGCATGCCCCATTGGCTGCAGCAACGCAAATTTATTTTTAGACTTCTACAGAAAGTTTACATACAATCCATAAATAAATTTGTCTTTTGACATTCAGTATCAAACGCAGCAACTGCTATATGGTGTGTGCAGGAGAGAGCATGAGTCCTGGACAAGGACGCAATAATAATGGGCTGGAGATTGGTTGCTTGGTTGATGCTGCCAGTGGTCTGCTGACCTTCACAGCTAATGGCAAGGAACTGGGCACATACTATCAGGTCAGTATTTTTTGATGACATCTTTCAGTGGAGAGTGGAAGAAACCAAAAAAAAAAAGAAAAAGAAAACTCAGACTGAATTTTATTAGTATGATTGTTGCAAGATTGGAAGAAAATATGTAATTACAGCTTTTATGGTAATTTTCCCTCCAGTTAGTATTTCTTGGAGTTTTATTCACAGACTTGAACTTATTGGTGTTCCATGCAGATATTGGGGGGTGTCTAATATTTAACAGTATTTTGCTGTCTTCAGTGGGTATATGTTTTTGCCTCTTTCATGTAGGTTGAACCAAGTACTAAGCTATTTCCTGCTGTATTTGCTCAAGCTACAAGCCCAAATGTTTTCCAATTTGAACTGGGAAGAATAAAGGTAAATAGTGATTTATTATTGTGCAAGTATAGGAGGAATAATGCATTATATCAGGTGATCTTTGTTATTGGTTGTAAAACGTGTTCTTTTTTGGCATATTTTATGAGGCCAGATGTTTTTGCACTCTGTCATTTTACGTTGAACTCAGTTTACGTATCCAAAATATAGTACATAGAATGAGAAGGATTATAACTGATATGAATGGGTAGAAAATATTGCAAAGTCCTGAGAAAGTTTCTGCATATCTTCCTTCATGATGAAATGAAACCAAATGTTTACTCATTAGGCGGATAACATAAATTGCTTTCAGCCACTGGTTTCAGTAAGGCTAATCTTTTATTTTTTAACCAGAGCTATTGATGTCTATGCAGAGTAGGTTAGGCTTTAAAAAAGTTTAAAGATAGGTTTAAACAGTAGACATAAGAAAACTGATCTTAAATTGACTTCCTTGCTTTGGATATGTGAATGTCTAAGAAATCAGAAGAGGTAAGAGAAGTTCCGATCTCTTGTCCATCCCAGGACATTATTAGATCCCAGTACGCATTCCATTCACATTTCTATTTCATATTTGGTTATTTTAGAAAAAAAATATGGCAAATGCTCTTGTGCCACTAATTGTCCAACAGTTACCAGCTGTTTTTATAAGCTAATGAAAATGTTGCTATACTATACCATCCACTTGCTATCTTTTCTGAGAAATATCATATAGTCTTTATTTCTAAAGATGAAGAAGTTGATTGTCTCTTATGTTGGAATTTCCAGAATGTGATGCCCTTATCTGCTGGCTTGTTCAAAAGTGAGCACAAAAACCCAGTCTCTCAATGCCCTCCACGTCTCCATGTCCAGTTTCTGACTCATGTGCTTTGGAGCAGAGTGCCAAACCACTTTCTGAAGGTTGATGTGTCTCGTATCAGTGAACGTCAAGGCTGGATGATACAGTGCATGAATCCTTTGCAGTTCATGGCCCTTCATATTCCAGAAGAAAACAGGTTGATATTGTTTATATGTGCAAGTACACTGGGCTATGTTGGGATTATAAAGCTAGACATGTCATAAATTTTTCTGTAAAAGATGCACTGTCTCTCTTTTTCTCTCTATCTGTAAATATAAGTATATATGTAAGTAAAAGCAATATTTTGATTTTGCTAGTGTTACAATTCTTGTTGCTTTAAAATGTTTTAAAATGTGCATCTTCTTATTTTGTTGTTTCCAACCTACAGTAGCTTGTCTCTAAAATCTTTAATGGTGTATTTAAGTTTTAAATTAAAATGAAAAAGAAACTGAGATAGTAAGTTATTAAAGATAATCTGCAAGATAGGCAAAAATCATTTTTTCTTGGATTTTAAAGATGTGTGGCTAGTCAAACTATTCTATTACTTTAATTTTTCTAAATTTAATTGAGACAATTGGAAAAATAGAGCTTTCAGATTTCCATGTTGTCGAAATGCTAAATACAATGCTAATGACTGGGACTGAAAAGAAAATCACTAAAAATTAAGAATGAAAAAGAAAATTCTGCAAATGAGTTAGTCTACTATCATTGTACAACCCCAGATCTAACATGAATAAATGACATAAATATGTCATCCTATATTAGATTAAAAAGATAATTATTTGTTCTTCAGAATTGTGGTTTTTGTATGAGTAAGTATTCTTTCTAAGTAGGTCTTTTGGATCTTTCCCTATGGAGGGTAACAGGATTTTTATCTTAGGAGTGACTTGGACAA
Source organism: Tinamus guttatus (assembly GCF_059628265.1). Classification (NCBI taxonomy): domain Eukaryota; kingdom Metazoa; phylum Chordata; class Aves; order Tinamiformes; family Tinamidae; genus Tinamus; species Tinamus guttatus. The sequence goes on from NW_028288545.1 coordinate 831,838, forward strand.
ATACCTACCTAAACTTCATTCTTGGTCTGTAATTCACGTGATTTGTTGCATGAAAGTTGAGAAGTGAAAAATTCCATCTACAGAAATCATATTGTCTTTAGAATTTTTTAGAATTTTTAATTGCTTCACTTTGCTAATGTGTTACCCTGATGTATTTTTTCTTTCATTCCTCTGCAGGACAATTGATATTTTAGAGCTGACAGAACAAGAAGAATTGCTGAAATTTCACTATCATACCCTCCGATTGTATTCTGCTGTTTGTGCTTTAGGGAACAACCGGGTGGCCCATGCTATGTGTAGCCATGTGGATGAGTCTCAGCTCCTGTATGCTATTGAGAATAAATATATGCCAGGATTACTACGTGCAGGATATTATGACTTACTTATTGACATTCATCTCAATACCTATGCCACTGCCAGATTAATGATGAATAATGAATTTATTGTTCCAATGACAGATGAAACCAAGAGTATTACTTTGTTTCCTGATGAAAACAAAAAACATGGCCTCCCTGGTATAGGACTTAGCACTTCCTTAAGGCCAAGAATGCAATTCTCCTCCCCAAGTTTTGTAAGCATTAGCAGTGAATGCTTTCAGTTCAGTCCTGAATTCCCTCTGGAAATCTTAAAGGCCAAAACAATAGAGATGCTGACAGAAGCTGTTCAGGAGGGCAGCCTCCATGTTAGAGATCCTGTTGGAGGCTCTACCGAATTTCTTTTCGTCCCACTTATCAAACTGTTTTACACCCTCCTAATTATGGGAATCTTCCATAATGGGGATCTGAAACACATCTTGCAATTAATCGAGCCCCGGGTTTTCAAAGAAGCTATGAGTCAGGAGGATGAAAGTGATTTCTCAGAGAAGGAACTGAGTTCTGATGAGCTTAAGGCAGAAGAAGGAGAGGAAGAAACCAAGGGGGAGCAAGTGCCAAAGGAAGGACTCCTTCAGATGAAACTTCCTGAACCTGTTAAATTACAGGTAATGATACTGCTATGTTATTGGCTGTTACCTTTGTTCGTGCATCCATTTTTCTTCACCTGGTAATTTCTCTTTAAAGGAATACAGTCTGATGCTCTTTGAATAGAGAAGTACTTTACTTACAGAAAATTACAAGATTAATAAATTCCCGATGTAAGATTTTATACTGCAGAAAGAATAATTCTTGTTTCATTAAGTAGAATAACTTTTTAAATTTAAAAGGAATTCTGCGTTTCTCTGGATCCAGGCACACAGAAATTCCCTAGAATCAAGGAGCAAATTCATTGTCTTACAAAAAGAAGTGAAGTTTCTATTCCTTTAGATCTGAGGCACATATGTATCTTGCATATGTCAGATGTGAATTGGTCCTAATCTAGGGTATGTTACAGATTATTTCAGATGCAGTAAATGACTGCACCGAGGATTAGATTCGGTTCATCTGACAGTAACCACGAATGGATCCATTCTTGCTTACACAGCACACACTGAAGTTTTCTTAGCTTGTCTACTCCTTTTGCTCTTCTGATGATGTTTTCTCAGATGTGCCATCTACTGCAGTACCTGTGTGATTGCCAGGTACGACACCGGATAGAAGCCATTGTAGCATTTTCTGATGATTTTGTGGCCAGACTTCAAGAGAACCAGCGCTTCCGGTACAATGAAGTGATGCAGGCCTTGAACATGTCTGCTGCCCTGACAGCTAGGAAAACAAAAGAATTTCGCTCCCCCCCTCAGGAACAGGTACAGCCTACAGTGAACCATTTATTGTTTTTCTGTGCTATGTGTGTGGTAGATTTGTTTTCATAGTTTTGCCTATAGAAATCACTGTTGCCAGCTTTGACTTTGTATTCATTTTGTTTTTTAAGATTAATATGCTGCTGAACTTTAAAGATGATAAAAATGATTGTCCTTGCCCTGAAGAAATCCGGGATCAACTCTTGGATTTCCATGAAGACCTTATGGCACACTGTGGTACGTCCTGTTTCTGAATATATTTATTTTAATATTTATACTAGCTTGAAAAGCAATTTTCTAAATAATTTTAGTAACTCTCCAACTAAGTAACCTGGAGATTATTTTTTATCAATAATAAATACAGTCCCAATAAAGATACACAGCTCATACTATGCTGTGCTCCTTGCCCTTGAGTGTATTTGCCACTCCCCCTCTAATCTGCTACCATCCAAAAGTACTGAAGATGCATAATGATACTTCAAAGTGAGTTTTTGTTTTAAAAGTCAAAAAAATAAAGGGAAAACTGAAAGTGAACTGTCAGTTGGCAGAAAACTAAAATGCAATAAAGAATCTAGAAAAAGTGTTTTAAAAGATGTGGAGACTTCCTTTTTTTTTTTTGCTTTTTACATTTCTCTTTTTTTTTTGCCATTGTTCTCTTCTTTCCTTTACCTAGTTCAGTGTTGTCAGTATTGTTCTTTTGTCTCCTTTGTGAAGAATTCACAATTCGAATAATCTACAAGGAGAAAACTAATTCCATGGGTCAGAAGACTCATTGCAGTAGAACCATTCTGTGTTCTATATGTGTTCAAAACATGGCTATTAGAAATTAAGTAGGACATTGGCACATCCTGGGTCCATTCTTTGATCACAATTCGAAGATTCACATGTTGTAGAAATGGTTAAAGTTATATTAACATTTTGCAAATCAGGCAAGTACAATAAAAGCTCAGGGAGCTGCATAAATGCGGGCAAACAGACATTTCATTTAAGCAATTCCACAGCATCTCTCTATTCTCATTCATGAGACATTTCTGTCTCTTTATTGTTATTTTGCTTGAATAAGCTGCCATCCATAGCATTTTGTAATGTGACTGAGTGTAAAATAGAGAGTTATTGATGGTTGCTGAGTTTAACACTGATTGCCCAGAGAGGACATAGAAATATTCCAAACCTGACTTAGCAGAGGAGCAACTTCTCTAAGTGTCTCTGCTTTCACGAGGTGGATTAGACTAGATGGCATCCACAAACCTCAGCAATTCTGATTCTGTAAAGTCTCACATATGCATTTTTTAAGTGCGTATAATTTGCTATAAGAGATATAGAAAAGCCTCTGTACAGTGAAGGTGTACTTCCTACTCAATGGTCACTACAAATTACATTTATAGTAGCTTTAGTACATTCATTTTTGGGGAAAAAAGTGAATTAAATTCTTGTATTCTTTGCTAGTACAATTTGAACTATACAGTGTCACAGGAAAGTATTTATGTACTATTGAGGTACATGAGTCCAGCACATACACACATGGAAACATCCATACTGTTAAATGGCTAACACAGTGCTAACATAATTTTAGTTCAAGCTAACCACCCTCATGTACATAGGTCAGAGACTAGCATGGGCCAGGGACCATTCCTGTTGGCAGCTTGAATGGCATCATCTGTTTTTAGTACTGCAAGGTCATGTAGCTACAAGATTGCCAGCCATACTGTGGCACTGGCTTCACAGACAGTGAATAACCATGGGCCCATTATATTTTTATTAGTAGAAATACAGATTAAGAAACCAATCGTCCCTCCATTTTGGTGATGGGGAAATTAAAATTTAGTGAAAGCCTGAAAGTCCGTTAATGAAGATTTAAATCACAGATTTGGAAAGAGAAACATGTATATTATGTATCTTGTGTAACAATGCACAATTTCTACACTGAGTTAATAAGAATTTATACAATAAGTTAATAAGAGAATAATCCTTACTGGCTTATTTCTTACCTTGTATGACTGCCTCATTCTGCACTTGTCCCAGATTGCTCGTAGTGCATCCCACATCAAGGGTTTTTGCAGTTCTAACAGAGCAGAACAGTATTTTTCATTGGATTATATTTGTAGGTACAAGCACATCAGTAACTGGTTTATTTTTTGTGACGTTGATTATTATTTAGTGAATAATTTTGATTTCAGGAATTGAACTAGATGAAGATGGAAGCTTGGATGGAAACAATGATTTAACCATTAGGGGTCGTCTCCTATACCTTATGGAAAAAGTCACATATCTGAAGAAGAAGCAAACTGAGAAGCCAGTCGATGATGATGCTAAGACATCCTGTAAGTAAAATTAAATTGCAATTTAGTGTATCATAATTCCAAATGGAAAAGAGGCAGACAGAGATATGTCATCACCAAAACAAGATAGATTTTTACTGAAATATCTGTGCACTGTAAGGTTTGTAGCTCTAACTAAGCTTAACTGGAATGTTTAGGGTAGACAGTTTTTTTTTTCCTGTATTGAAAAAAATCTTATATTGGTCTTTCTAGAATGTATCTTACTTTACATGGGATTAATGCAGATTTAATTATAGCAGGGTCTTAATTTGGAGCACTCATAAAACCATCTAAAAACACCTCCAACTGAGTACTTGGATGAAGAATACCGAAAGAAAGAAGTCTGTACAACTAAGCCTTAATTTGTATTGCTGTACTTATGGGAAACCTCGCCACTCAACATAGAATCCAGAGTTTATTTTTTGTGATTGTTGCTCTGTCATTTTTCTGACACCTTCTGCATTTTCTCATGTTGATGAGCGTCATTGTCAGTGACATCCAAGTTCTGCATGAACTGGATCAAAGAATTGTGTATTTTTTTTTCTTTACTTTGTCAATTCTGATTTTTTTGCTTGTATTGTGGTGGCACTGGCTTGTGGCAGTTATTTTTAAAAAATATGTTATTCTAAAAGATAATTGCTATTCTAGAATATATCTTATTCTAAAACAATATTCTGTGTGACAGTAGAAAAACCTATAATGCAGCGTTTGAACAATAGCACTGAAATACAGTACTATTACTCTTTTAAAATAATTTTTCCTACATTTTCTACTTCATTCTCATATTTTTTTTTCTGTAAACTGTGGCCATCTCCTGGTCATTATCTTTTTATGGACACTCTTATTTTCTTCACACAGCATTTATATGTGCTACCATTTTTTTTTCCCAGTACCATTCATAATATATAAGAAAAACTCTCCGACCTGAATTTCTGGAAACTCTTGAAAACACTATATAGAAATATATGTGTCCACTTTGTGAACATCTTGTATGTCTTCATCCTTTTTTATGTTACCAAATTCAGGCTTTATGTATTTTAGTTTTGAATATAGGCTTTCATTTTTAGATGTTTATTTTTATCATCTGCGATTATATTTTTATTTGTTAGTCTGCTAAATAAATACCAAGAAAGGACTGAATTTAAGGACTGAATTAATTCCAGTATGTGTTGCATAATGGGTTCCGAGGGACTACTGGTATTGATATGAGCAATTAATGGTAACTTTGTGATTTATGTGTTTTCTTCACAGCTACTCTTCAGCAGTTGATTTCAGATACAATGGTACGCTGGGCCCAGGAGTCAGTCATAGAAGACCCGGAGTTAGTGAGGGCCATGTTTGTATTGCTACATCGTCAATATGATGGCATTGGTGGCTTGGTTCGAGCCCTACCAAAGACCTACACGATAAATAGTGTGTCAGTGGAAGACACAATCAATCTTCTGGCGTCCCTTGGCCAAATCCGTTCCTTGCTCAGTGTCAGAATGGGGAAGGAGGAAGAAAAGCTTATGATTCGTGGATTAGGGTAAATGACTGCAGTGTAGCAAATCTTCATTTACAGATATTTACTGTTATTTGTTGTGTAGTTATCTTCCAAGTTATGCATAATGTTTGAATGCTTAAATGCAGAAGTTTCATATATTTTAGTAATTTCAGTTGTAAGATATTTTGTAGCATTATTATTATTTGCATAATTTTCAGAGGGTAGCAAATATCATCTCCAAAATTTCTAAGATTTGAAAACGCATATGTAATGTTTTATGATGCTACAGGACATAGTTTGTTATCACATTTTAAGTGCTATGATTCTAATGAGTACTGTCAACTCTGATGTATTAGTAATCCCGAGTCAACAACAGTGATGACAACAATGGCAATGACAACGAAAGATAGATAGGATTAATAAAGAATGTCAGGAATGAAAGGAGAAGAAAAGCTTTTGTAGTGCAAAATATATTTTCTTTCTGGGCTTGCTGAAAACTTCAAATGTGGTAAACTTGTATAAATAGTTCTGCGTTGCCAGGGTGAAAAATACTTATTTCATTGCTTTCCAGCAGATCTTATGTTCCCTGATTGCTACAATGTGTAGAGTACTTAAATTAAGGCTTTGACATAGCCTACTTATGGCTTTGCAAAGGGGAAAGTCAGTTGCATATGACCATACACAAAGTATTGAGAGTTTCGTACCACTTTTTTATCTCAAATTTAAGTTGTTGTGATTCATTTGACCCAATTTAGTTTGAAAATGAGTAAATGATTACTAGATTCTGGCACTGCTGTGTCTGACAAAAATGTCAGCGTGATTTTCATTTCATGTTTTGCTTTCTTTTTGTTTTTTTTTTTTTTGTCATCTTTGTCATATGTTGGTAGCTAAAGTTTTGTAAGACACATTAGTTTACTAAAGTCATTAGTGATGTGTGAATGTCTGGTGCAAGAGGAAAAGAGCTACTCTTTGTTTACCTAGTGTTCTCCTCTGCCCTCTGCTGTTATCCTGATATTTTCTATCAATCATATTTGTGACCATCTTGTCACCACGGCCTCCGTGTGCCATTTGTACCTTCTGTAGTTTAACCCAGACTCCAGTGCTTATTTAGAAATGACGAGGAAAAAGACCGACTAGTCTCCCTGATTTATTGACAGCAAGAGACTAAAACAGTGCCATCTACTTCAGATTCTGTTGTATGACTGGTAGTCGTAGATTTATAGCTTTTAGAATGATGAATACATCTCTCTGCCTTACTTCTTTTATAAGACTGAATTTTTCCTTCATGAAATTTTCCTAATCCCAGAAGCTGGAGCTCAGGAAAAAAGGACTATCATGAGACATACAGTGAAATCTGAACACCTGTCAGCAGTATTTCCTGTAGTGACTAGTCTTTTTCTTCCATGACCTAATTACTTTTATATTTATTTCTTGGTCACATGTTATTTCAAGACTTAATGCATTTCTTAGAAATGTGACTACTTTTGAAATACAAATTTAATTGAACGTCACCACCTCATCATAAAATATTGAGACTATAATCTTCAGGACTGATTTCAAGTATTTAAATTGTTCTGTAGGTAGAAGAGAGAAGCATGTCCTTTTGAACAGTAATTTACGAAATAATGTTAACATTTATGAAGCAAATGTTTCTGCTCCTTTAATACTTAGAGGGGAGCTGATATACTTAGTTGAATTTAAAGTTTAAGCAGTATAACAGCTTTGATCGTGCTTTCACCCGGAAATATTTTTTAGTTCTGAAATGGAATACCTATATCCAGTAATGGATATATCTAATGAAAATAGAAGAGTATCACACCACAGTCAACAGGTGATTGGGGCTAGGGCAATAACTATAATATGGGACAAGAAATGTCAGGTCCTTTCTCATGGTACATGAAATATATAATATCTGTAGCAGGAGATGGGTAGAGACTCAATGAGAAAAACACCGAAAAAAATGATCTACCAGAGATGGTGAAGAATTACACAGTAAACCAGCTTTGCAAATAAGATATAACAAGTAACATATTCGTCATAACATTTTAATCCAATTTCTTCTTTTGTTCTCCTGTAGAGACATCATGAATAATAAAGTATTTTACCAACATCCAAATCTCATGAGAGCTCTAGGCATGCATGAGACGGTCATGGAAGTCATGGTAAATGTGCTTGGTGGAGGAGAATCCAAGGTAAAGCAATTAGAAGGCAGAAATTCAGTTAGAATATAACTTTTCAAAGTTTTATCCTGTAAAGCACTGAGCAGTGCCTGAAGATACTAGGACCATAAACTCTTACTAATTTTCATTACCACAATAGTAGATTAAGTTTCCACAAGAATCCATTTTTCCATTCTAGGGAAGATGGAATTAATGTTACTATCTCAGAAGCTTAAAAGAGAAACTGCAAATAGCACTTCATGTGCTCATTGAGTCTTACGTGATTTTGGGTTTTTGCTTTTTTTTTTTTTTTAGAAGCTAACAAAAATGGATGCTATATCACTCTGTTAATCTGAATATTGCACTTTTTTCATGTTTGAATCTAGAATTTATGTGTTATCCCAGCTGTTTCTTTTCAAACTTACAAGTTGTTCTACAGGGATGAGGAGTTATTTACCTGCTGAGAAAGTCCTCTTGATTTCACCTAGACAGATAACTTAATGGGGTGCAGTGAATACAGTACAGAAATACTAGTATATTAACCGGCATGACCTTTTGCAGATTTTATGCTTGTTTTAGAGCTTTACCTTTAGACTTTTTATTTGCTTTTTTTAGGAAATCACTTTTCCAAAGATGGTGGCAAATTGCTGTCGTTTTCTATGTTATTTTTGCCGCATTAGCAGGCAGAATCAGAAAGCTATGTTTGATCATCTTAGCTATTTATTGGAAAACAGCAGTGTTGGCCTTGGTAAGTGATAACATAGATCATAACTGATTTTCATGTGACTGAGATTCCAAACAAAAGGGAAGTTTTAAGATATTTTGCTATTTTTTATACTGAAAAAAAGTATTTTCCTGCATCCATCCATTTGTACCACATTTATCTTGAATTTTCTCTATTACCTGGGGAAAAAGCATCCTCTTCTACTGTATAGCTGTATTATTTATTTATTATTTAGTTTGTTTGCTAACTGTAAAGAAAGCCTTAACAGCAACATTGAGTAAGCTCAGTTAATTAAGCTAAAAAAAAAAAAAAAGGAAGAAAGGTAGTGCTTGGACATTAGGGAAGGGTCAGTGTTTAGTTGCATCATTATGGAACAAAATTAGATCCTGATTGTGGTAATGGAGTTCATAGATCAATGTTGGCAGCCAGTCCTGATAGCTTATTTCTTATTGCTCCACTGCTCTGTCCTCTGGATGTGTTGGACTCTGGTGGACTGTTCTGTATCCAGCTACATTTGTGGCAGAAATACAGAGCTCATTCACATGGTAATGCAAATACAGATGCCCTGAAATTAACCCTGAATTTTTCTTGAAGTTTTAGTTTTGTATTGCTGGCCCTGAGCTTGTAGAAGAGGTATATATAACTTGTATTTCATCTAATGTTTTTGATTCAGAATAAATGTTTATATCTAGTTGCCATTGTTATAATAGGAAGACCTAAGAAAGATTTTTCAGGCCTGAACGGTTAGTGTATTTTGATTCTGTCTTAGTATTAAATATCAAATGAAAGTACTGTGATTTATTATAAGCTAAGTGGTATAAATGATACATTTGTTTTGTCATTAGGTAGTTATTTAATATTTTATTAAAGGCTGTATTATTTTTTTACTGTGAAATTACTGTTTTCTATGTACTTACTGCAAAAACTAAATGTTGTTTTGACAGCCTCTCCTTCTATGCGAGGATCAACTCCTTTAGATGTTGCAGCAGCATCTGTGATGGATAATAATGAGCTTGCACTAGCTTTAAGGGAACCTGATCTTGAGAAGGTTGGTAGCTACTTTATCAAACATTTTTGTCTCTGAAGAGGGGAAGGATACCAGTGGCTAGGGTCCCAAAACAGTAGAATGGAGTAATTGAGACCCAAGTTGATGAAGGTTATTTGGGAATTTTAGATACCTTTCCCAGGGAAAGCTATCAGGATGTGATTGTTAACTGAATTGGTTTTGTGGATATGTGGATATCACATATGCAGATAAAAACAAGAATTGGCTCAAGGGCAACTCTTCGTGGGCAATACTGCAGTCCCCAACAAAACTGTGTAACTATTGGTAAGATCTTCCTTTGTTGTTCTGTCTTGATAGTGACATGCAGTGGTGGCATAATGCTGTGGGGATTACTCTTCTGATTTGCCAAAAATAAGAACTGGGCAATATATGAGGATAATTTCCTTTGAACTGCACATCCTTTGTCTTCACAATAAATATCTTTTTCATTTTATCTTTTAGGTTGTTCGCTACTTGGCTGGATGTGGATTGCAAAGTTGTCCTTTGTTGGTTTCTAAAGGCTACCCAGACATTGGATGGAATCCAGTTGAAGGAGAACGATATTTGGATTTTCTTCGTTTTGCTGTTTTTTGCAATGGTATTGTAGGAACCTGCTAATTTTATAATTTGCTCTAATGTTTGAATGAATATTTACTTGAAATTTGTCACTTAAAGTAGAGATAGAAGCCAACTTCATGGAATATCAAAAATTTAAAGGACCACTAGTGCTAAGAGCGGAATCGTGCAAAGCTACAGTTACTTAGATGTTCACTTCACAGATCATATAGGCTTTTTGGTGTTTGAAATGCTGACAACTCTTTTGTAACTGGAACAAAGACTCCTGACAGACTCTAGACTTCTCAAAGACTTTAGACAGAGAACCAAAGACCCATAAGCATGGGTCTTAACCACAAATATGGTTAAGATTATACAGGTCTAAGTATATATACCTGTTAGCAGGTATAGCCATCCCTTCACTAGCTTTCTTACTGGAATGTTATTCTTACTATAAATCAGCTTTTATGATGGTTTCAATATCCTTTATTACATAGTTACTTCTGTGATTACACTTAATTTTGAATTAAATAGTTTGTTCTATATCATAGATTTTATTACAATAAGAGAGATACGTTTGTGTATCTTTGTCATGATTGTTTAAACTGTTTTGCAGTTGTAAGTGTCTACTGCATGTTTCTATGCCTTTATTGGACTGTATTTCAGAAGTCTTTTTGATACGGTCTTGAATCATGATATTTGTCCTATGTAATAGGAGAGAGTGTGGAAGAGAATGCTAATGTTGTAGTCAGGCTGCTTATCCGTCGACCTGAATGTTTTGGTCCAGCTCTAAGAGGAGAAGGAGGCAATGGGTTACTTGCCGCCATGGAGGAAGCAATAAAAATATCAGAAGACCCAACAAGAGATGGACGTTCCCCAAGTAATGGATCTAGCAAAACCCTGTAGGTGCAGTGGAATTCCTTATGTTGTTTTATAATTCTAGTCATGAAATGACTTGCTGGATTTAACATGCAAATTATTAACTGGATTCCTCCTTAGATTCTGTGGAAGGTAGAATTTTTTTGATCTGCTAAATTGTGCTTCGCCTGCACTGTCAATTTTAAGTTACATTGATTATATATCATTTTTAGAATTCAGTTTGCTGTTTATCAGTCAGCTAAAAATCATTCCCCTGTTGCAAAATGGGACAGAGAAATGGTAACAATGCAGAAGTTGCTGCATTCTCTCAGGGACAAATTCCATTATGTTTTAGTTTGCTGCAAATTCACTGATTATCAAAAAGTCACCATGTGTAAGCTAATTTCTTACTAATTTCTTACTAATGTAAGAAATTTATCTTGTGTGTGCGTTTTTTTTTATCTTTCATTTGTTTTAACAACCAATGAATTCCAGTGAAATGGAAGAACAGGAAGATGACACTATTCACATGGGAAATGCCATCATGACCTTTTATGCAGCTTTGATTGATCTCTTAGGACGTTGTGCCCCTGAAATGCATGTAAGTTACAAATGTTCATGCATTCAAAAATGAAGGAATAGTTTTGCTGATGATTTGGTGTTTTGGTCTTTGGCTACATCTCAAGAGTACATGAATTCATCTGCTAATTTGCAAGCTGATTAGAAGCTATTCTTTCAAAATTGCATTCTTTTCCTTATTGCTGTTCTTTGAGGCTCTCTGGTCTTGAACGGCTCTCTTTCATGAACATTGTTTGATTGCCTGTTGTAACCATCAAAGTATTAAAATTTCTCTATTTACTGTGATGGTGTACAATGATTTTAAAATAGTGGTTCTACTGTCTACATATATGGATTTACACAGACTATTTGATTTGCATATGGAAGGAGTTAATATGACAGGGTATTCCTTTTAAACAGTAAGAAGCCTTGTCCCCCAAAATACACATCAATATCTCAGAATATTTGTTTCAACCAAGAATCTTAGTCAAAGACTACATGGCACTGTTTTGGGCATAACATATACACAGTATTAGACATTCATGATACAAAATGCAGCCTTTACCTCATAAGTCCTAATACTGATCCTAATATTGGCTCGTGCTATTTGAAAATATTTGTTCAGATTAAGATTCAAAATGCATTCCTATTTCTTGAAAAGTTCTTCAAAATTATGCATAGTTTCTCATTTTACTCTGAAATCCGCAACAGTTCATGTAGATCAGTATCAGATTTGTGCCTGAGTGGGTAACTTGAAGTTATAGAGAAATCCATATCCAAAAAAAAAAAGAAAAAGAAAAATGAAAGAAGAATTGAAAATGAAAAATTTATTTTTCACCTGGGACAGCAAAACTAAAATTTTACATCTAAAAGGCCATTCCTTCCGTTCCCTCTACCTCCCCTTCAACTTTGTTTTGATGCTTTGTTCATCAACTTTCTTTAACAGTGCTAGATCCTAAATTTCTAGATTTTATATTCAGAACACTGCAGATAAATACACATTCTGTGAAATTTATATTATTAATTATAAATGGATTATATTTATATAATAGTAATTCCTGTGCAACTGTGATTTAGAAATTTTCTGGAACATGAGCACAAATAAAATATAAAAATAAAACTTGGGTTTTTTTTTTTTTTATCTTTCCATTAGCTAATTCATGCAGGTAAAGGGGAAGCCATTAGGATCAGGTCAATTCTACGGTCTTTGATTCCACTGGAAGATTTAGTGGGCGTAATTAGTATTCCTTTCCACATGCCAACCATAGCTAAAGGTAAGATGATTGTTCTGCCTGTTTTTTTTTTTTCCCCCAACTCAACTCTTTTTGTAATTTGTGTGTATATTGGGGACTGGCCTTCTGGAGAGCAGCTCTGCAGAGAGGGACCTGGGTGTCATGGTGGACAACAAGTTGACCATGAGGCAGCAGTGAGTCCTCGTGGCCAAGAAGGCCAATGGGATCCTGGGGTGCGTTAAGAGGAGCATCTCCAGCAGGTCGAGGGAGGTGATCCTGCCCCTCTACTCAGCCCTGGTGAGGCCGCATCTGGAGTACTGTGTCCAGTTCTGGGCCCCACAGTACAAGAAGGATGTGAAGCTGCTGGAGAGAGTCCAGCACAGGGCTACAAGGATGATCAGGGGCCTGGAACATCTGCCCTATGAGGAGAGGCTGAGGGAGCTGGGCCTGTTCAGCCTGGAGAAGAGAAGGCTGAGAGGGGATCTGATCAGCGTCTATAAGCACCTCAAGGGAGGGAGTGAGGAGGATGGTGCTGGCCTATTTTCAATGGTGGCCACCGACAGAACTAGAGGTAATGGCCACAAACTGAAGCACCAAAAGTTCCACAGGAACTTAAGGAAAAAATTCTTAACAGTGAGGGTGACAAGAGCACTGGAACAGACTGCCCAGAGAGGTTGTGGAGTCTCCTTCTCTGGAGATCTTCAAAACCCGCTTGGACACAGTCCTGTGCCACGTGCTCTAGGTGACCCTGCGTGTGCAGGGGGGTTGGACTAGATGACCTCTAGAGGTCCCTTCCAACCTTAAGCATTCTATGATTCTATGATATTAATGCTCATATTTTTCTCAATGTTTCAGAATGTTGTAGGAATTAAACTATTTCTAGAGTGAATTAGAAGAGAAGTTGTATGTGTTTCAAAAGTTTAAAGAATGTTTCTTGATGCTGCAGGCAATAATTCTGTGTGCATTTAAATCACTCATATAAATCCCATTCATGTTAGTAACATTGTGAAAATCTATTATAGCTTTAAAAAGAATGCATACTTCCTATTTTTCTAAGTTATTAAAGAAAATTTCCATTCTCTTTTTTTGATAATATAATCCTTAGCTTTTGCTGTCCTAACCCTATTAATTGTTTCTAACAGATCTTACTAAGACACCAGAGTTGTTTTTCAGCAACTATGGTAAAGTTAAAGGTGGAGCCCTGCTGAGGCAGTGTCCAGTTCTGGGTTCCCCAGTATGAGAGAGATTCGGAACTACTGAAGCGAGTCCAGCAAAGGGCCACTAAGATGATTATGGGATTAGAGCATCTCTTGAGGAAAGGTTGAAAGAGCTGGAATTAACCTGGAGAAGAGAAGACTGGGTGGGAAGATCTTATCGCTGTGTACAAGTATCTTAAGGGAGAGTGTAAAGAGGATGAGTCCAGACTCTTCTCAGTGGTGGTCAGCAATAGGTTGAGTAGCGCCAGGACCCAAACTGAATTGCAGGAAGTTCTGTCTGAACATGAGGAAAAACTTTTTTTGCCATGAGGATTGAGCACAGGTAGGCTGGACAGCCTACTTTAGGTGACCCTGATTAAGCTCTGTGATTCTGTGAAGCATACATACTCAAATGCACACTAAAGAAAACACTTCTGCCTGCATAGAATACTTTGCAATAGTGGGAGTGAAGTAAGCGTCTTCATAAAAGGAAAAGGAGATCTGTCTGCTTTTCCGAGTGTTTTGATAGAGAGTATTTTGAATACAACATTGTTTGCATTGAGACTTAAAGCACAAGATTCCCAATTTAGTTACAGCAGAAATAGATCAATCAATCTATTATATAGTTATTTATATACACACACAAATACTGGTGATAATTTATGAAAGAAAAATAGCTAAATAACCATTTATAGAGTTCAGCTCATAGATAAGGAGTAAATCAATTATTTCCAAAATTAAAGTGTCAGCATTTAAAAATATTTCTGGGATCTGCTTTAGGATATTTTAGAAGTTGTCAGTTATGAAGGACTGTTTGCCACAATGTTAATTCATTATAATACTTTATATACTCACCAGTGCGGCATTCCTGGGATTTTTTTTTCTATTTTTTTCCTTTGGTTTGCATTTTACAAGGATGAGGTAGTTCTGTAGACAAATTAATGTTTGCATATTTCCCATCATATTAGAGTGTCAGTTACTAAGAATCCTGTGGGGCAATGTATGAACCAAAAAGTATGTATAGACTTAAGGTTCCCCCTGGGTAGAAATCGCCTTATGCATTTGTTTTCAATTCCTCTTCCGTTAACTACAGATGTATTGTCTGTATGTAACAAAGCTGTGAGTAAGATGGTCAGAGATTAACAGAGGTCTGACTCTGATGAGAAGTAGCATGGCTGCCTAGTCTGTTGGTGTAGAATGAGCCTTGTCATTGAAGTTTTATTTCTTCCTTTTAGATGGTACTGTGGTGGAACCTGACATGTCTGCGGGGTTTTGCCCAGATCACAAGGCAGCCATGGTTTTGTTCCTTGACAGGGTCTATGGAATTGAGGACCAGGATTTTCTTCTACATCTTCTAGAAGTTGGCTTTCTGCCAGATCTTCGTGCTGCTGCTTCTTTAGATACGGTAAGGGTTTAAGTCTGTTGGTATTCCAGTTCCATTATCTTATTGAATACTGCATTGTATTCATCGCCTAGAAGAATATTTTTTATTTCTTCATCCTTCTGTGTTTCCCAATGCTGGATGAGCTGCCTTGTGCTGCTGCGCTTTGAAAATATTTGAAGAGCAGTGAAGAGTCCTTCCCCACAATGATGCTGACTGTCTTGTAAGGCACCCGCTGATACCATATCCAGAAGGGATATGTCTTACCTCAAGAGATCTTCTGAGCTTGTGATGTGGAATCAAAATCAGATCAACTGTGAAAAAAGTATATATCTGAGAGCCAGTTACCTGAAATGTAGCATGAAAGTGTCCCTCTCCAGGGACTTGTGGAAATCCTTAAAATTCCTTAAAATTGCTTTTTGGTCAATCTTATTTGCATTTCTTTATTTTTGTTAACTGGCTTGATACAGAAGGATCAAATTTAGAGAGCGTACATGAGGGCTGAGACATGGATTTTGATTTCCTTATTTGATCTTCTATTTAAACATTTTTTCTAGAAAGTATTATGTTATCTAAGATAGAGTGGGTGAACACTTATGCATGGACTGAGCCTTGATCACAACTGAATTTTGCCAATGCAAACTTGACTTTGGTATTTTATGATTTTTGAGTGCTCTATTAAGCAACTATGACTTTTTAAATATATTTTTTGAAAACTATTTTTGGTTTTGAATGTTTGTCTTCAGTGTGCAATTTTATGGTGTTCATCATGCTTTCATTCAAAACAAACAAACAAGTCACCTGGGAAAATACTTTCAAAATAGAAAAGAAAGCTGGCATCCAGCTTCCAGTAGGTATGAAGTTCCCATTTATGTATTTTGGAAATTTCCCGGTCTGTAACTACTACAGAAGTAAAGCAAACAAAGCAAAAAGTTAGCATTTACCAGACAAATCTAATTTATGTCCCATTTATTCGATAGGCTGCTTTAAGTGCTACAGATATGGCTTTGGCTCTGAATCGATACCTTTGCACCGCCGTCTTGCCTTTGTTGACCAGATGTGCTCCTCTCTTTGCTGGCACAGAGCACCATGCTTCCCTCATTGATTCCTTATTACATACGGTGTACAGACTCTCAAAGGGCTGCTCTCTTACCAAAGCTCAACGAGATTCCATCGAAGAGTGTTTATTGTCTATCTGTGGGTAAGGAAAGGCTCTTGGTAGCATGGTAATGTGAATTGGCAGAGTGATCTATGCTAACTGTAATGGAAGAATGCAAAACTGTACCATCAATAGCATAATGAAGAATTTTACTGGCAAATGAGTAAGAAATTTTAAATAGACTGATTGTATTCAACTTCCAACATTATTAATTACTTATATGCAGGCCTTATTTATTTCTGTTACTATTTTTTAAAAATATAAAACTTGGCAATTAACTAAGATGTATTGCAAAAAGAGAAAGCTCTAGAAATGTGTAATAGTGTATACACTGAAGTGTTCTTTAATTATTTTTTTAGCTACACAGATTTTCAGCATTGTTGAGGATCAGTAGATCAGTTTTATGTAAATGTTTAACTCTGCTAAACATTACATTTGAAATCCAAGTCAATGACTAGTATTACTATACTTCATCACTGACACCTATTCAATGAATTTTATCTTGCCATCTGCCACCTCATGTACACATGATTATTCTACAATTTTTTTGTAAGCCTAGAGGCTCAATTTTAAGAAGACAGGTATCCACTTATGAATTTATGTTCTAATGAAAGTGAGTCTTTTAAATTAACAGAGCTCTTCTGAACATTTCACTGTAGATGACTTCTTGCATAATACGGAAATTTGTTTGGAAATGACAGACACATTCATATTGTAGGTGGTAATCTTGTAGCTTAGAGAGGAAAAAAGTACTTTGCAGCAGTCTTTATAAAATAGGTATTTGATAATTTTCTATGCATGACCTTTATAAGACTAATATTTGCTGTTCATTCGGAACAGTTTAATGTCCTTGCCATTCTAACATACATGCTTTACCTATTTCTTCTGGCTTTCTAGTTGGTGCCCAGAGAATCCAGAGAGCTCATATATCCTTATCAGTTATGCAATATTCTTAAGCACCATTGGGATGTATTGAAAGAAATTTACATTATATTTTTTTTTCATAAGCAGGATAATCATAGTGTACAATAGCAGAATACATTTTTTTTCATGGTTTACATCTGTCAGTAGATCAGATGTTTGCTCTCCTCTTCTTTAAAGTGTGTGATTTACATGTTCTTTGATACGCCTGTGTGCTTTGTTTTGGGAATGCTCTTTGTAGTGCCATAAGCAAACTCCCATTGCTTTATGAATTAAAAAAAAAAAAAGGTGTAGAAGTGTCAGGTTGATTTATTGTATGTATTAATTATTTACATGAAATGATGCTGTGCACTCTTTTGAAATTTTCTCTCTACTTTCAGGCAGTTGAGGCCTTCCATGATGCAGCATTTGCTGAGAAGATTAGTATTCGATGTTCCTCTATTAAATGAACATGCAAAGATGCCTCTCAAGGTAAACATGTATTTTAATCTTCAGAAATGCTCCTTGTAACAAGATGCAACAAAAATACTTACATAGGGAATGTTCTGTATTTTCTCTGTTAGTTTAACTCCACTCTGCAAAATAGACAATTATTCTTAGAGATAAGTTACCACTCTGGCAGAAAATCAGTCTAATTTGTATCTCTTTATATAGATTTTATTAGGCCTGTGTCTACTGCTAACTCCTCTAATTCTCTCCTTTTTGGAAAACCCATATGGAAACAGAATAGGGGAACCCTTGGAAATAGAAAATGAATACAATTCAAAAGTTTTGTTTTCTGGCTCCAAGGATTTCTCCATATCATTTGATTCTAATTTCTAATCCACAAAAAAGATGTGTCGTTGTCTCACTAAGATGATGCACTCCTGAAAGATTTCTCAGATTTTGACAGTTCTCAGAAATGCGTTATTTACCACCTCACATTCTGCTGTTTTTCCAGATGTTTTCTAATCATTTCCAACTGTAGCTCTGAATAGGACATTTCATCTTTTCTTATTAAATTATTTTCTCTTTAAAAGCCACAGATCAGGACTAATTATGTTTTGTGTCTGTTTTCTTTGACAAAATATTAATCAGAATTATGCAGGTTTGTACTAGCCAGTTCATGGTCCCTGACTTTAGAGGACGAACTAGCATCACTAGTGTCAGGCAGGACCCACTGATCTTACCACTCCTAAGGGTTTAAGAATTTGGTTGTGTATCCCAAGAAATGTTGAATCAAACTTAAGGTGCTAGAGAAGCCATTTTTTAATACTTATGCATGAGAATAGCAGATGTATATTCTGTATTCTGACATCTTATGCGCTGAAACAACCAAATAGCAATATTGTAAGGTAATTAACTCTATGTTTGTCTGAATCTGAGCAAAAAAAAAAAAAAAAGAGATCTTCCCCAGATCTGTTCTCTAGGACAGCAAGGTTTTGACTCTGTAGGCCTTTAGTATAATGACTTTTCTTTATTGCTGAACCAAACAGGAAGAAAATAATAACTGGATTACTTCTACAGGAGAGCCAGACTTCAGGAGAGAAATATAGATACAAGGAGGGCCATAGTGTCAACTGGGGCAAACAGTTCTGTCCACTGATACCTGAATGATAAATGCTTCTGAGGAAAGTGAAATCATTTAGCTAAGAAGTTTGTTAGGATGTCACTGTTAATAAACTGTTTTTCAGTGATTTTATAATGGAATATTGCATAGATCTGCTAATGTATATCTGATCTGAAAGTACTGTTCATACTATATACATACTTGTTCTAGCAAACAGACACTACAGTAGTCTTAATTGCAAAGAGAGAGCTACAAGTTCAGTGAAAAGAGTGCTCGGAATATCTCTGCTGGCATCTGCAGTTAAAAATTAACATACCTAAAGCAGCATTATCTATGGTGCTTCTCCTGTACAATTTTGTGTGAATTTTCTGGAACAAGACTGCCTTGTTTTTATTTCCACTAAGATGTATTCAGTGCTTCATTGAGGACAACTCTAAAAGTAAACCTTCCTTTATTCCTGGCTAGATTAAAATTGCAATTACCACAAATTAGCACTCACATTTTATAAAAAAAGCCAAATCTGATAGCTGGCCATTGTGTAATAGAATTTGTTTTGATCTTGTCTGTGACTTAAGAGCATTGTAGGTACATTAGGTGGAAAATTTGTGATGTTTTCAGTTGTCAAATAGCAGGCCCTAACATCATTTTAATCCCTGCTGATCTGGAATTTTGTAACCACTTAAGGAGAAAACATGCTTGAATATATATCCAATGAAGGTAGAGGGAGGGAGCATAAACTCCTTTTGTCAGTTATATGGGGGGAAAGTAGGATAGATTCATGGCAGGTTTTATAGATCACAGAAGAGATCATGAACTGAGTGAAAATTTCTGTTGAATAGCTTCCGGGCATTGTTATTGGTTGATTATTAATAGCTGATAGTAGTTGATTATTGTTGTTGCTGTTCTACTGTCTTATCTGGAGAGCAGCAATGCTCGGAATAATGACTCATTGACTGAAGTGAGTTCTTGGCTGTCCTGGAGCTGAGGGGTTTTTACAGCTTGGATAGAATTTTTTCTCTTTTTGCATATGTCAGTAATGTAAGAACAATTTCGTTGTGGCAATATTCACTGAGGATTTGAAAATCAGATAAATACATAGCATGAGGAATCAGAGCATGTACTACTTACAAAAGTAAGAAATTGCTCTGGCAGTTTTTGTATAGTCATCGAGTGCTGTAGCTGAAGAATGCAAGCAGTTATATTTTATTTGCTTTCAAAATATGTTCTATTTTAGTTGCTGACAAATCATTATGAAAGATGCTGGAAGTATTATTGTTTACCAGGTGGATGGGGTAACTTTGGTGCTGCATCAGAAGAAGAACTTCATTTATCCAGAAAGTTATTCTGGGGCATTTTTGATGCCTTGTCTCAAAAGGTAATTCATTTTAGTATCAACTATTACCAGAAGATCCTTATTAGATAACTCGTAAAAAACAAAAGAAAACAAAATATTGTTTTTACCTAGCTTTTATTCTTGCACTGTTCAGCTTGCAGGGAAAAATATAGACTTTAGTAAATATGACTTGTCCAGTTTAATTCATTGTGTTATAGCTTCTGACTTAAGGTAGGTACACTGTCCTTTATGCTCGTTACAAAATTATATGTAGCTGTTGAAATAGTCTTAGAGTATATCTATACAAGTTAACTCAATGTCTGGGCCCTAAAAGCAAATATAAGCATCTGCAGGTAACTGAAGGTGGCATTTTTTTTGTCTTCACACACTACACAACATTAAGTCAAGAGCACGCTCTTTTGCTTAATAGCAGAACACCCTTGATTCAGTTCTATGTTGGACACAAGCTTAATACCCCTTGGTATGTATTTATTGTTAATTTTGTAGGCATTTTTAAGCAAGCTGGTTGCAACTGTATGTGAATTTTGCTGCAAATCTAGGTATCTAGAAAGGCTGTGCATATTCTTGTGCTGTATTCTCTTCCCTGATATCTGCCAAGTGGCCAGTCTTGTTCCCATTGAAGTAAATATTTTGCTATATTAGTATTCTGTTCACTTCAGAAAAATCAAGACCTGATCCTAGTGTTATCTTTAGAATATAGTATATTATGTGCCATCAGTTTCTTTTATTCATTTAATTCAGAAGAGAATTCAATTTCAAAAGCCATTCTGTGGCTGTTTTGTTTCACCTGTAACTCTATCAATTTCAGCAAGGATGTTGGTCTCTTCCATTCAGTACTCTCTCTCTCTCTCCCTCATGCCTTCCACAGAAATATGAACAGGAACTCTTCAAATTGGCACTGCCTTGTCTGAGTGCAGTCGCAGGGGCCTTACCTCCAGACTATATGGAATCAAATTATGTCAGTATGATGGAAAAACAATCTTCAATGGATTCAGATGGGAACTTTAATCCTCAACCTGTTGATACCTCAAAGTAAGGAATTGTGTTGTAGCAACTAACTTCTACCTTGAGTGGGTGAAAAGGGGCACGGAGTCTGTTTTTGTATGTGAGGTGAATTTATGGCTTTTATTCATGACTATTTTGAACACTCATTTTTTAGATAAAATGGAGATTTTGAGCTTTAAAGCAAAAAATATGCAGCTAGAGAAATAATTCGTATCATCAACAGCCAAGATGCTAATTCCAGTGCCTGTGGATGATAGTATAGATACGGACAATTATGTTGATCGAATATAATGTCTTTTTAGTCTGAATGATGGGGAAGGCGGCAGAAAGGTCTTCATTGTCTCTGCACAGTCAGGCTGACTGCACATTATGCAGATAAAACACATATCTGAAGGGGATCTTTGTTTTTTCATTTTTGGTTACAGCCTATACTCTATATAGAGTAGTTTTACAGCAGAGAAATTATGCTTGAGCGGTATCATTTGCAGGACATCTTTTCCAATAGCCTTTGTGGGCATTCTGTCTATATTGACATTTAGGAGACAGAATTCCTTCCATAGTAAGTCATCAATTACTGTGCTTCTCATTTCTTTCTGAGGTGTCAATAGTTCTGTGATAGTTCAGGATAAAGAAAGTTCTACTTGTATCAGTATCACTTCTACCCTAACCCTCCTATCCTGTGTTATTTTGCATGCCAATCTTGTATTCCAATGTTTAGCAATCCTAATCCTATACAAATGAAGTTCTAGATGATATTACCTTATTCTATTTCTGCATTGATGCAAAGTGTTATACTATCATTGAATTGCACCTCACACACCTTCAAACAACAAAAAACAATAGAGGCTATTTTATAGCCTCTATTTTTCATGTGATTATGCTTTTGAAGACTATTACTTTGATTGTATATGGGATCATTTTGCTGTTTTGACATTTTTCTCATTATATGAAGGAAAAATAAAAAAATAGTCTCCTAGTTTCCAGTAGATGGCATTACAACACTGTCCCTGCCTAAATTCTGTGTTATAGGAGGGAAGATCTTGCTGTTTCAGAAATGGCCAAGAAATGTACCTGAACTTTAAATTATAAGAATGCAGATGCAGAGAAATACTGATATTTAATAAATGATTTTTGGAAAAGTTGGTTCGTGTTTGGCAGCAGAGGTAGCTGTTTTTCTTAGCTGCTCAGGAACTATCAACTTGGTGAGGGGGTAGTATGTATACTCTTTTTTTTTTTTTTACAATTTTTTTTTTTGATTTTTTGTAGCTATTCATTTGATTGTTGGAAAATAGAGCTTTGAATTTATAATTTTCGAGTTGTCACAAGTTATAGTGCTTCAGTTACATATTTAAATTTATAGGAATATATGAAACATATAGCTTCAAAAAGGATGCTTAGCATAGCTAGTTTATAACTGACATATAATAAGTTAGCACTATATTCTGAAACTAAAGGTCATAGAAAATTAAAGTTAGTAATAGAAACATGGCGAACCCATGGGTAGTGAGTATTATTGTTTTCTGACCACGTGTGTGTTAAACAGGCAAAAATCTTACACACACATATGCGCATATATATGTATACATATATATATATGTATATGAGGAAAGCAGTACTGTAAGATGCTTTGCATGAATGTATGCACTGCTGATGTATTTTTTGAAAGTTTTCTTCAAAGCAACACTGTTCACATTTTAACATCTGGAATATAATGTTTTTTTTCCCTTTCCCTTTCCTCTTGCAGCATTACCATCCCTGAAAAGCTAGACTATTTCATTAACAAATATGCAGAACACTCTCATGATAAATGGTCAATGGAAAAGGTAAAATCTATATTCCTGTTAAAGCAGAATATGTGCTTTTTTGTGTATCCATTTAATTTTAAGAAGATTTTACTGAGTGTTACTATTCTTCATGAGATTACAAGTAGGTACATATGTAAGGTATAAATTTATATTCATTTAAATGCCATTTTTTGAGTAGTTCTGTAAGTGCATTTGAGTATTCCATCCTGGTGTTTAATTGTTTTTTTATTGTTAACTTTTGAGCAAATATACTTGATAATTAAAATAAGTAGTGTCATGTTCTATGTAAATCAAGGATCATGCGCTAAAGGAATCAAGAAAAAGAAAATGAAATGTTTACTTCAAGTAATCATTAATCAAAGTGATTGCTATATGTTTACTAAAGAAAAGATAGCATTTCATATCATTTATTTTATTTTATTTTATTATAACTTGATAAAGCAGGGCTAACAAAAAATAGGAAATTTAAGGAAGAGGGTAGTCCTGCAGAAGCATTATTCAGTTACTCTGCACAAATAAAAATAAGATTTTTCATAATTTTTCTCTCTCACTCCTGTTTTTTTTATTACCATTTTTCAGTTTGCCAATGGATGGGTATATGGTGAAACCTATTCTGAATCTGCAAAAGTGCAACCATTAATGAAACAATATAAATTACTGTCCGAAAAGGTGAGCAATTTATTCATTGCTTTTGATCCACTGCGACTAAAATATTGCTTCTTTTACTGTGAGTGTATCACCTTATGCTTATGTCACTTTGTTTTTAATTTAGAATGCATCAAATAATGTGGGTTCTCCTCCTCTAAAATCTCAAGAAGAGACAATAGGGTTTTTACGGTGATGGTGGCTAGTGGCTGGGCATTCAATATACTTTCTCATCTTCTTATGACTGAACTT
Source organism: Tinamus guttatus (assembly GCF_059628265.1). NCBI lineage: Eukaryota > Metazoa > Chordata > Aves > Tinamiformes > Tinamidae > Tinamus > Tinamus guttatus. Next base: position 855,751 of record NW_028288545.1, read on the forward strand.
AGCTTATCATGAAGCCAAAGTTTTTAGCACTGTGTTTTTACAGTGAGATCATACAGAAATGCTTATATGGGCTGTGAAGATGATTAGAAGGTTAGAAAACTTGACATAGGAAGAAATATTGAAGGAAAAGGGGTTGTGCAGTCTAAAGAGAAGGAGGCTCTGTGGGGATCTAATCACAGTCTCCCCAAGCCTAAAAAGTAGTTGTAGAGAAGATATAGCTAGTCTCTTCACAGAGATGCACAGGGCAAAGGCAATGGGTGTAAGCTGATGGGGAGATTCTGGGCATACAAAAACAATTATGCAAAGTATTCCAGTATGTTGCCTAGAGAAATGGAAATATTCAAGACTTGGCTTGACAGAACCCTCAACAATCTCATTAAGGGCTGCATTTTCAATGGAATATTGAACCAGATGGTCTTTAGAAGTCCATTGCAAACTCCACTTTTCCATGATTCAATAATTTTTAGTTTTGCTTCTTGCCATGAAAGCTCATCATAAATATCTCCTTCACCTTTGAGTTGATATATGAACGTACCCTTCACACATTATCCTTGTGATCATCAGCTTTTTTATTTCTTTCTTTGCTATGACCTTATGCTACAGCATAATTTCAGTAGATTATTTTTCATCTCAGGACAGCCATGCGAAAATCTAAGAGATATATTTGACCCTGTAGAGCTACAGAATTGACATGGTAATTATTGTCTATGTACTGTCCTAGGAGAAAGAAATTTATCGATGGCCAATAAAAGAATCACTGAAAACTATGCTGGCATGGGGATGGCGGATTGAAAGAACACGGGAGGGAGACTCCATGGCTCTCTATAACCGAACACGTCGCATATCTCAAACCAGTCAAGTAAGTAATTTTGTATTACGGAAGGGTGCAGCAAAATATGTTTTCATTTTTAGGCTTTAAATGACAAAATATTCCTGCAGCATGAAAACACATGGAAGCACTTTCTTGCATTGAACATGTAATACTGGTGTGAGATTTGGATTTCTATTCATAGAAGCTATAATTTTCTGCTTGCTTACCTTTCCCGATTTAAAAATAATGTTCTAATAAACATTTTCAAATATGTCTACAAAATTGAAATATTAATGTAATTTTCACTTTTTAATTAATTGCATTATTTATGAGAATTATTTACATCACTAGTGAATATTAAAATGATTTTGATTTTTTTTTGTGGAATTTTGTGTAATTATGAATGCTTATAAGCATGTAGAGAAATAGAGGCATTCTCCTCCCCTCCTCCCCTTCTCTCACCCCCTACATTCCACTCCTCTCCATACAATTTCCATGCATGAGGGTGCAATATGCATGTGAAAAAGGAGCAGCTGAACCTGCACCTCCTGCTTTACTCATGCTGGATACCAGCAGGTGTGTACCATGTGATTCGATTGAGCAGTTGAGCTGAGGTGCAAGTTATAGTTCACAAACTACAATTCTGTTTCAAAAATCCCAACTTCCAAATTTCCGGTCTTTGGGGTATTATGATATATTGTGCTGTCATCACACACACACAAAAAAAATCACCATTTTTCCCATCTTCAGCTGAAAAACTTCAAGTGTATTTAAACAATATCTTCATTATAATGTAACAAGTAACAGCTTAAACTGATTCACGTCTCATTGATATCGTTCTTTGGGAGTAAATGACAGTGTTTGTTGTAATTACCTCACAAAAAAAATAGACCTTTGCCTAAATCTAACTTCTGTTTACCATCTTTAATATTTTTTTGTTTAGACAGAAATTTGCATGTTATTTAGGGTCTTTTTGCTCTCTAGAAATAGACAAGCATCTCTTTTTCCTTCTGTTCTTTCACTACCTTCAGTATCTTGTTAATGCTAACTTCTTTACATGCATGTTTGTCATTCAGATCTCTGTAGATACAGCCCATGGTTACAGCCCTCGAGCAATTGACATGAGCAATGTCACCCTCTCCAGAGATGTTCATGTAAGTCAGAAACAATATGCCTGCCCTTTTTTGGCATTTTTTTCTTTTTTTTTCTAGTTTATTTAAGTCATTTGTGTCTTATTTGTATTATTTTCCTTGATATGCTTTTTTTTTTTTTTTTCCGGTCTGTTTCATCATTGCATTTTAATCATTTGTTACTTTAAAAAACATGGATAAAGTTATAAGGCTTCAAATTTTATTTTTGTCTTGGATTGTTTTTATGCAGCCCTCTTCTGTCATCTTGAAGAGTTTGCAGCATCAGTTTTTTTCTGTTTTTTTTCTGTTTACTGTTAATTTCTGTGCTGTCTCCCCTCAAAATTCTGTCAATGCTCTTTTTTTTTTCTACATTGAATAAATTAGAGTCATGAGATAATGTTATAGCAAATCTTTTGAGAATAGCAAATGAAGTCCTTGGAGGTAGGATTTTGACTGTTCATCTATCAGTAGATTGCTGTTATATGGAACAAATATTTTTTAATTGCTAAATGAATGATGTTAGTCTTAGAAAGACTTTGGTTTTGCCATGGAGTTGTTTGAAATGCTTTTGTGAGTGTGATTGCAATATTATGTCTAGGATAGACATACACTAGATGATTGTTTTAAGCAAGTTAGCATGAGTATATGTACCAGTATAGTGATGACAACAAGGTCTAGAGCTCCCTTGAGCTCTATTGCGGTTTGGTGAAACCAAGCAGCAAGTAGTGAGGTAACTGGCTAACTGTGCAGTGTATACTGTATTGTAATGAATTTTTCCTCCTTGGTTCCTACCCCATGTTTTTCAGCTTTATATTTCTAGTCATTGCAGATTTCTGACAAGGTTTAGAATGACAAGAATTTTCTCTCAATTATCTGTGATTTATACTGTTCAGTAGATTGCTGATCATTCCAAAGAGTTAACAAAGTTGATAATTGACTTACACTACTTCTATCACAAGACTCTTACCAAGCTGATGAAACCGTATCATTATAATTGCAGAATTTGAGATTTACATTGTTAAAAGACCATACTAACTTGTATAATGCTCATGATATGCCTGTATTGTGAATATCATCATAGTATTATAAAATGGGAAACTAAATCCAGAGAAAAGTGACCAGCCGTCACCAGGCAGAAAAGAAAATGGGATTAGAACTTGAATTACTTCCTTGTTTACTTTTTATGCGATACCACCTGAGATGGCCGTTATGACCCTCGGTTATGAAACAGTGATGATATGCTTTATGATTTCTTTTTCCTAAGTTACGATCAGAGCTATCTCTTGAGAACAACTGCAAATTGCATACAGTAATCACCTGGACCAGGCTACATCCACAGTTAATAGGTATTGCTAGCAAAGGCAATCCTGGTTTGTTATCCTTTGTTTGCCTCACCAGGGCCTGCTGTAGTTTCTCATCAGCCTTGCTTTGCGAATCAAGTCTCTTTTTGATATTCTAGTGCTCTTTGCAGACTATACTCCTGTCTGTGGTCCCTTTTTGGTACTAGCAGTTTTCTCTTCAGCAGCTGGTTCCCAGTTCCTATGTCTATTACACTTGACCTACCCAAGTTCTATATCATAATTTTTCAATTAAAATGATGTTTTCAATGAACCGTTAACAAAGGAATTGCATTGGAAATCAAGTATGCTACTGCTTCTTTTTTTTTAAAAAACGTTATCTAATGTAGACTAGACATTTGCTGTTCTTTGAGGTTAACTGCTGCAGCACACATCATTAAACTCTCCTTTTTCTAAGGCTATGGCTGAGATGATGGCTGAAAACTACCATAACACATGGGCAAAGAAAAAGAAACTGGAGCTTGAAGCAAAAGGTAAGAGTCAACTAGTCTTGACAATTAGTCAATAATCTTGATGAAAAAGAAATGAGAAAATATCTATTCCTAATTATAGTTTTCAGTTACGTATTTCTGATTTTCAAAGCCTAGACTTTGCTCAGACCTTTTGTAGGTCTGAGCAAAGCAGTACGAATGCATCAAAAGAAGGGAACTCAAAAGTTACTTGCTGTATGAAAGTAACTTTTTGCTATATGAGTACACTTTCCTCTATGAGTAGTCTTTTAAACTGTTGCCTGGTGGGGTTTAACTTTATTTGAATTAGTTTATTGGAGGAGTATATACATTTCATATATTGCATTGACAAATGAAGTAGATTCTTGATTCCACATGAAAAGTGGCACGTGCTCTGCTATCTCTGCTAACCTAAATGACAAATATTGTCTTGTTATGTGTGGCTTATTGTTTTTAAACTATATTTTTATTTACTTTTGCTTATTTTGTATTAAAACTAACTTTTTTTGCATTTAAAATTAGATTTGTACATGGAAAAAGCAGGAGTTGGAAAGACAGCAAGATTTCATTTGCAAATGCTGAAGTTAGGGTTTTGTCTTACTGAAATTTATCAAGTCTAAATAACACTTGCCAGACTCATCTGGGTTTTTTGTTTGTTTGTTTTTGCTTGTTTTATTTACTTGTAAACTTTCAGCTAATATATAGTAGCTCAGATTTTTTGAAAAAGAGAAATTTCACCTGTAAGTGCCTTTAGTAAATCACTATGAATTTCCATATCCTTAATTATATTTCTCCTTTTTACAGTTCATACCAATTTTTATAGACTTTTTAAAGTTTCAGGATGTGTAGCCATAGATCCAGGAAGCTAGAGGCTGCAGAAAGACTGGATATTTAAATGAATCTGCTATATTTGGAGGCTTTGAAAGCAAAATTTGCCTCTGAGCAACACTTTGATGAGAAACCTTTATAGTGTTTGTAGTGTTATGCAAAGGAAGGCACTACTGAAAAGGCTAAAACTGGCATAGTGAATGAATGAGAGGTTTCCAGTAGTTTGCTCCTTGGTATGGAAAGCAAATGTATTTGTCAGCTGGGCAAAATCTGGCCATTGAGGATGTGGGGGTTTTATTTTCATTTTTCTCCAGTACGTATGCCAGTCTTCAAATTTTTTTTTTATACAGCATATGTATAAAGACCAGAACAATAATGACAGTAATGCAGACTTGGGTTACAGGTATGCATATAAGAATTGTATTTCTTATATAGACTCTTTTCATTTCTTTGGTAACATCTCAGATTATCATCCACAACTGTTTTTTGATGGTTAAGTAAATTCAACAACACTGACATCAAAATTCTCAGTAATATGACTTTTGATTTTTTTTTCCATTTTTGGAAGTGACTAGGCAAACTTCACTTTCTTTGGAACAGATGTATGACTTAAAATAGCTTCAGTTTGCTAGAGTTTCCAGAAGGTTTTATCACACATTTACTTGGGAAGCTGGTCTCTGTCATGCGCACACACTGTCTAACATGTAATTTGGGATATTTTGAATTTAAAACACTAACAGGAATCATAAAAAACAAGTTATTTAATAAGATAATTTATATTGCTTTAAGACTTTGTAAACCTAATTTAAAAATGCTTGCTGTTGCAGTTTAAAATGACAAAATTCTGTAGTAAGCTAATGCGACAGTCTTGAATTTTACAGAAATCTCGTAGATAAAATACTAAACCAGTGGCTCTGATTTCACTGTTCATGAGAAAGGGCATCATTTTATTTATCATTGAATTCATTATTTCTGTTCAGATACTAAATTTTTAAAATGTGCATAACAAGGGAGTAAGTTTCAATGCAAAATTAGAAAACTTAAACTATTGTTGGCTCATTTTGTAAAGGAATTTAACCTTTTTAAAAGGTAAAGGGGAGATCTTCAGAAAATACCTGTGGTTGGCACTGTTTTGAACTGAATGGTTATTAATGTGTTTAGGTGAGGGCTTTTAAAGCATTTCTGTGTTTTTGTGAATATATGTTGCATCCATTTCCATCTGAAAAATACAGCAGAAGTGTAACTTTTTCATAGCTATTGATTTCTCTTCATTTGTGACAATTTAGTATGTAGGAATGGAGTACCGGTTGCAGAAAATGCATGAAGTACACACAGCAATTTTTCATTTGATATCTTTGCTTAATGGGGGAATAGAGAGTTCCTGTACTTGTCTGACCAGGATAGATATGAAAGACTGAGTACAACTGTAAAAGAAAAGTAGTTGAATAAACTAAACTAGACTAAATAGTTGAATAAACTAAATGAGAAAGGAACGCTCATATGGATAATGATTAGGAAAATAGGTATTTATTTCCCACTGACTTTCAAGAAGCCCAAGGTTTTATGGGTGATGAACAGATACTTGTCTGCTACTTCTTGTTGCAAATCAATGATTTAAATTTTAGAGAGAGGTATCAATGCAACACCTGCTTGTAAAGAAATAAAATGGAATTTATTATATTTATTTTATTTTCTCTGCAGCAGTCTTTTGTTCAGATTGGTCAATTGTCTGAACCAAGTTCCAATAATACATTCTGAATGTTTTTATACCTCTCTGACCTGAACCTGTAGCTGTAAAATACATGTATATCACTTTGTCATATCTGTTTAGATATGTTTATATTTTGCTGAATTACATGAACCTTTTGCTGTCATCAGAGTGTTTAAAAGCAGAACTCTGTTGGAATGACAGATTTTGATTTTCTTATGAATTACATTACATACTGCAAAGACTGTTAAGAAGGTAATAACTGCTTAAGTGTTAGGAACATAATTACAACTTGATTTAATGAAAAATGATTTTTTTCAATAATTCAACCTTTTTTTCTAATATTTGCAGCAGTTGATTTTACAATTATATATTCAGTCATATATAAATTTCTATCTACTTCAGACATAACATTGATTTGTGTATATGTGTTAAGACACAGAAAAGTGTATTGTTGACACTTTAGGTTAGATTATATTTCAGTGCATGCATGTGATAATATCACATTAGGATTGCAAATAGGGAATTATCACATCAACAAATTCCCATTAACTGTCTTTTAATTCTCTTGACATTCCACTAGTAGGAGGAGGAAACCATCCTCTTCTGGTTCCCTATGATACACTCACAGCCAAGGAAAAAGCCAAGGACAGAGAAAAAGCACAGGATATTCTGAAATTTCTACAGATTAATGGATATGTGGTCTCCAGGTAATTTTTCTATTCTATTGCCACAGACAGTTTCTCAGTATTGTCAGCTTTTCTTCCATTAAAAATAAAAAGAGGTTTCAAAAACTGAGAGTAAGAATCATTTCCTTATATGCATCTCTGTAAGGATGAAATGCTTAATAGAGTTAGGACTACGGTCCATGTAATGCACAAGCAGAGTTCTCTGGAATCTGCGTACAGTCTATGTTTACCCATACACTCCAACTCTTAGTAAATTTGTTAACATCTTGCCCATATCAAATAGGGAAAATAGGTCTTCATTAAGAGTCATGCATTTGCATCTCTGTGCAGGAAATTCTAGGCATTTGTTTTGGTAAAAAAAGAGAATTTATTTCTAAAATTGGCAACATATTTCTTTGAACAGAGATAATTTGTGGTATTATTAAAATATTTTATTAGTCAAAAGTGAAGCTTTTAAAAAGCTTCTTTTGAAAAAATTTGCAATGTTAATTTAATAATTGTGAATAAATGTAATAATCAACAGAACATGAAAAATGCAGTAAGAATGCATGTTGTTTGCTGCAGAAAAATAAACATAATTCTGTTTGGTCTTAGTATGACTTTTTTTTTTTCATCTACTAAATACAGTGGGAATAAAATTTTAGTTAAATTGGAGTCCCGTTTGTCTCATCAGAAGGGCCTAAGAAATATGAGTCAGTATCAAAGACTGAAAGCCTGTCCGAGATTTGTATGACTTAATGAACCTTAGTAAGTGAATGAAACAAGGTGGATTTAAGAAATCATTATGAATTAATTAGCTTAGCATGTGTACCTAAAATATACCTATTTCCTTTCTTTAATATTGCATATAAAATTGAATCCATTTATAGAATCTCATTGTATATCTAATAACTCTTGTAGGATAACTGGAATAATTCCATTTGGTTGTCTTCAGTGGAATAAAATGTACAGAGAGGGAAGACATTCAGCAAAAGTATTTTTCCTCGTCCCAATGTCCTAATGGCAAAATTCATCAGCTATATTCAAAGTCACGTCTTTGGCAATAGTCCTTTTTTTTTTGATGATGATGATGGTGATTATTTACTTATGTTTGTCTGGAGTACAAATAAAAATGAGATTGGAATGGTAGATTGAGAGGGATGGTGATAAAATTGTCAGCAAGTAGTTCCTGTTTCATCTATAGCCTTCTGTGCTTTCAAAACCTAAGAATATCACCTGATGCAAACAGAGAAAATAATTGTCATTTTAATGAGCACACAAATACTATCAGAGGAAAAAGCTGTAAGGTATATGAAGTATTAATGATGCTTTGAGTCCTTCTTGCGCATTCAGAAATTCACTTGCTTCTTATTGCAGAGGACTTAAGGACCTGGAGTTAGACACACCTTCCATTGAGAAACGATTTGCCTACAGTTTTCTTCAGCAGCTGATCAGATATGTGGATGAAGCACATCAGTACATTCTGGAGTTTGGTATAGTAATTCTTACGTATTTTATTAAGCTTTGTTAAATAAGAAAGATATTTGAGGTTATAAAAAAAACTGGAACACTTCCAAAAGTGGCATATTCTTAGACAAAGAGTTCTTTTCTTTTTTTTTTTTTATGATGATGATAGATTTGGGAAAGCTGTATAGATGCTGTATAGTTTACATATTCATTCATGTCCCCCCAAAGTCATAATGGCTTCGGGTGAAAGATACCTGGCCAAATTTTGACCACTTTCCTTCTTTGAAGACCAAAAATAGTTCTCTGCTTGAATTTGTATACAAATTGATAACCTCTCCCATGTACACATTAGTATTTGCTACACACATGTAATCACCTTTTCCCAGAGCAAATTAAATTGTCATTTGTACCATTCAAAACTTTTTTTCTGGAGAAGGAGTTTGAGTAAAGAAGCCTCTTTAACAAACTATCACTGTAGGAAATAATCTTTAGCAGGCACTCAGCAGGCATTACCTGAACAGTGCTATGAAAGAGATGGTTCAACTCAAGCTACTTTTGTTAATAACAAAATTCAAGTTTGATTACCTAGATCAACTTCTTATGTGAGTTGTAAAATTAGGTCTTAGGTAGATGCAGTTTCTTTGTGAATGTGGGAGTTGCAGAGACGCATGACATATGCTATAGCTCATGCCTTGTACACTCATACTGTAATTTACAGTATAAATGCAGAAACAGCAGGAAGATTGAATAAGTCAAAGGCTTATCCAGAAACCTAATAGTTTTAAAGTAGAGATTGCCAAATTTATGAATGATCATATGCCATGGTTACTTACAGTAGAAAAAACCTGACCTTTCTTTAACCATAACTCATTAGGTTACTTCTGTTCCTAGAGTCTGGTTATCATGGCTTCCTTTTCTACTTAATTCTATAGGTTTTTTGCATAATGGAAGTATAATGAATAAATAATGGAATATTAGAAAAGCTGTTGGAAAAAATGCCATGCATGTACCTCAGTGGATAAGTAGAGAGAAGATAATGAATAAATGATGAATAGTTTTTCCTCTAAAATTTACTGCTAAATCATTTCTCAAGATTGGAAGTTGTATGAGATTATGTATTTGAGCCTTATAATACTGGAGGATGTGAAACAACTTCAGTTTTAGATAGATAGCCCTGTGATTAATTTCTGTTGGGCAGTTGTTCATTAATTTTATTCTTCAGACAGAAATTTCATAAAAATGTAATATAAAAGTGCTCATTTATTTTGGCTGTGGGGGGCTTTGGGCTGTGGGAAAGACTTTTTCCATCAGAACCAGTGTTCATTATGTTATTACCTCTCTAAGGTGTGCTGGATTTCTTTAACATAAATTCTGTGAAATTCAGGTACATGAGATAATATTGAAATAAGACTTCTCTCATGCCCTTCTCTTTTTAATATTTACTTTAATTTATTAAGTCTTCTAATGCATTTGTTTATATACTTAATTTATTTCCCTGTTGAACACGATCTTCCAAAATTCTTACAAATAACTACAAAAATGAGAAGGTAGGACCAGATTTTTATCTCACATAAACATCCATATCTCTGTGGACAGTGAGATGTTGTAAGACACGTTTATGATGATCTGGGCAATTACTCCTTGCCTGTTTTATTTGCCATAACTTTTGTTGTTGTGAACTAGTTGTAGTTTTGTTGTACAACTACTAGTTGTAGTTTTGTTGTAGTTAACTAGTGTGCATATGTTCCGTGGTATCTTAATTCTACATGTAAAGAAGAGTAGTTTTATTTGTTTACAGTGTATGCTTTTTAAGAAAATTAGAGAATAGACAAATGTTCAGATATGCAGATGTGCACTGTGGAGCTTATTTTTGTCTCCGCAGATGGTGGCAGCAGAGGCAAAGGAGAGCACTTCCCATATGAGCAAGAAATCAAGTTTTTTGCCAAAGTACAGTATATCTTTACTCATTCCTTTTCATTGTAAGCTCAAGTGAGAAAGTGTTGTTAGTGAACATGATTATTACTCTTACATTTTCACTTTTTGTGTAAAATTTCTATTAATGTAATTAAAATACTAATAATAGAATAACTTGAAAAAAATGTGTCATGAATTACTGCTGTGGAAAAAATACGTGACTGTATTATTTTCTCAGTGTTCCTTTCCTCCATAGTAAACAGTTATTAATAACATTACGTGATTAACCTCCTTACATTTTGTTTTACTGGCTAGTTCGGAAGATTATTTTCTTTTACAGTCTTCAGGCAGTTAAATGTGAGCAATAGTTATTGGAATGAACACAGCCAGGTATCCTTCTGTGTCATCTTAATTTTTTTTCTTTGTTTTAAAACTATGTCTTTTTGTGACAAGAAGGAATAATCTTATACAAATTAAGAAAATGTACTTGCATTTTGGCACTCAAAGTTGCTTGGTGTGAGTATCTCTAAAGTGCTTTTTTGATTCTTAAGTGAATAAGTAGAGAGGTGTTTGCAGCATTCTCTGACCCTCATATCCTTGCGGTAAATTGTCCTTGTGATACTTTGAAGTACCATGCAGTATCATCTGCAATTTCATCCACTGAGACACTAGCATTTTAAACAAAAGAAGAGTAAAAATAAATAACAAGCTTATGTGGATAAGCCTTTAATGAGGGAGCATGCTTTTGGATAAAAGCATTTTATTTAATAGAATGCAGTTTTAAATGTTGTTAGTGGGCTGCCAGATATAGCTGCATTTTTCCTAAACTTACTTCTAAAGATCTGGAGAGCACTGGTTTTGTCTGAGTATGTGTTCTACAGAACAAAGATGTGAAATAAAATTAAGTTGTACTTCTTGCTTTGAATTCCTTCTAAGGAACACAGATCAAGTTTCAGAGAATATGTTCAATTTTTGCATTTTTTTGGTAATGACTTTTTATGCTCTTTATTTGAAAACAAATAAATTAAAAGAAAAATAATCATTAAAGAAAAATGTAAAGGGAATTTGAAGCAGAAAACACATTTGAAATCTCTTGTCTCTAGTTGTCACTTTTGAAGAGTAATACAAAACATAGTTCAGAAAGTCCTCAGATAATCACTTGTTTCTGATGTAATTCCAGGTTGTGCTCCCTTTGATTGATCAGTATTTCAAAAATCATCGCCTCTATTTCTTATCTGCAGCAAGTAGGCCTCTGAGCAGTGGAGGCCATGCCTCCAACAAGGAGAAGGAAATGGTGACAAGGTAAAATATAAAATAATTGTGTATGTGTATAGCAGTTTGCTTACTTACGTGAGAGGGATCAGGCAGAGAATTATCTTTATGAATAAGCAAAATAAGTTTTTTCATTTTCTCTCCCCTTAGTAATAATTATAGTTATACTAGTATGCAGGAACTGAAATTTTCTGCACATGCAACAATAGGTTAGTTGCACAGACAATAGAAATGTGTATCAGTTCTCACTGTTAGGTGTATACAGGGGTCATTATTCTTTCTAAATTTCACGATAGATTTGAAAGGAAAGTGTATCAATAACTGGGTTTCAGAAAGTAGCATTACTACCACCCCCTGTAAAAATGATTTTTTTTTGCACTCATTCTGTTTGGTTTTCTTAACTCAGTCTTGCTTTTGTTAGAATTGAAACCGATGCCTCCCATTGGGTAAGGCACACTGCAAGTTTAACAAAGATCCTAAAGCTTACTTGCGCAGCACAAATATTGTGGTTGTGTTCTTGGCTGTTATTGCATACAAAACCATACAAAACTGAATTGCTGCTGCTTGAGGCAGCCAATTGACAGTCATACAGGCATGGAGGGTTTGTAAGATTGTATGATTGTGTAAAATTTTTAGCAGTCTCATTAAACATAAGTATGTAGTGGTTGTGTTGACCCTGTGTCATCTCATGGGCTTTTTTGGTGTGGCAGCTTGGCTGAATGGCTTCCTCAAGGAATTTAAAATCTATTAAAATGTATGTATCTAGATAATTTTCTGTTATATGAGCTACCTAGTTTTTGTCTGGAATGTCCTGGATAAAAATATATTTCCATTTGGGAGGTCATGCCTGTTCAATAAGTTCTATGCCTTTGGAATATGTCGTATCATTATCCAAGTTGTATGGAAAAGCCTCAGGACTTCTGCACATGTGCTGTGTATTTGTATACATGAGGTTCTTGAATGTGTAGCAGCCCAACAAGCTCTGTCCTGAACTTGATTGAACCTGGCAGCCAGAAATCCTGGACAAAAATGTCAGGTCAAAAAAGAAAACATATGCAAGTAAACCTGGATGAATGACAGCTGTAACCATTGCTGTTGTGCAGTTTATGTCTTAATTCTCAAAAATTGTGGAATCTGCATTATGTGATCCGTTTCCTGGAAGATGTTTTGGGCCATTTTAATAGCATGCCAACTTTTTGGAGTGTTTTTTTTTTTTTTTCCTCAGCATGGGAGAATAATTGCCAAACCTGAATTTTGAATTTTCTGTTTAGTTTCTATTTAGTTTCTCCCTTAGATTTATATGGGTGCAGCTCTTATGTACTATTTTCTTCAAAAGCAAGAACCATTTCTGTCTGCTTCCTTCTTCAAATAAAGATCAATTTATATTCATTAAGATATGGAAGAGTATCATTTTGGGTAGTGATAATGCAGTGACTACATTGGCAAATGCAGCAGCTATTACCTGTTCAGAAAATACATTAAATGCAGAACTATTTTGGAAAAAAATGGGAGTCAGACCTCTCCTGAAGGATCACAGAGTTACCTTACTTGCAAGCAGGCTCTTCAGAATTGGATTTTGTACATTTCTCCTTCAGTAGGCCATCTTACCAGTCCTTGTACTACTGCAGTGGTGTAAGATTCGTTCTGTGTTGAGTTGGTTGAGTATCGTTGGTTAGAAAGTAGGACAGAATGAGAGCTTTAAAATATCTTTATTTGAACTGATGCAAGATTTAGATGATGTTAGCAAGCTTCTGTACTTTTCCTTTCAGACTGGATGGGCCAGGTTCCTTGTAAAAGAATATGCAGTATATGCCTGTCTCATGGAACAAAAACTGAGCAGATATCCCTAAACACTGACCAACCAGACTGTACTCTGTTCTCAATGGAACAACATGTTCAGTTCTAATGGACCAACCCATCCATAAACTGCAGGCCTCCTTACTTTGTCTTTTGCTTTTAAATCAGAAGTTGATAATTGGCCCACGTGCCATAATAAAATGACATGATTTTATTCATGTCATTTGTGGCAGATGAGTTTCTTGGTAGCTCAGAAAATAACACCAGAATTAATGTTACTCTCCTAGAAAATTCTCATACTGAAGTGGATCATTAAGATTGAATTAATCTGTTGTTACAGTTGGAGGCCAGGTCAATTTTTGTATCCTGGTGTGCTCCTGCTTCTATTAATTAACATAAAGTTTTGTTCTCCCTTGTGCTGAATGGTGCTCTGCTCATCAGCAGAAAAATAAAGGATGTGAAATGAAATCATTGATCATATTTTTTGTCATTTTTAACAATTTAGGAAGATATTTCTCAGGTTAAATGTGTTAAAAATGAATGTATTTAAAATAAATTCTTACTATGTTCAAGATGACAAGGTCCAAATTGGATTTTCAAAACTTTTGCCATCAAACACTTCAATTAATCTGATTTCCTTACGTTTTATTTCCCAATTGTTGGTGATATTCCCAGTAGCCCTCTGACCATGTTTTCCTTTTTACAGCTTTAGTGATTATTTCCATGTGGGTTTTCATATAGGACGCTTTTATATTAATTAGCTTTGCTTTTAATTTTTTTTTGTTTTCTTAATTATAATATGTGCTTATTTAACCATGTTTGTTAAGGATATGCACTTAAAAACTCTTCTTTAGTACTCTGTCCCACATTCTGCTCAGATAATTGATTCTTTCTGCGTGACATCATGTTGCTTTTCCTGCTCATATATCAGCTGTTATTTTTTTTCTTTCTTCTCCCCTCCCTTTTTCCTTTTCCTTTCTCTTCTCTTTTATTTTTTCTCTTTTGTCTTCAGCCTGTTCTGCAAACTGGGAGTTCTTGTCAGGCATAGGATTTCACTGTTTGGTAAGGAGACCCTTGAAAAATACTAGCATGGCCATTGCTTGCTTTTTTGAATTTATTTATTTATTTATTTATTTATTTATTCTTCTTTTGCCATTTTTGCCTTGTGTTAGATGCTGCCTTGTTGCATGCTGCATGGCTGAAATGCATGGTCTTCAAAGACCACTAATGATCTTTTAGACTGATAGATCACAAAATTTATTAGATAAAATGCATTGTGTTTTTCAGTTTGGGGTTGCTTTTGGTTTATTTTGTTTAACCTGTAACTAATTATCCTACCAAAGAATTTCACCGTTGATTATGATTGCATATTCATTATTTTATTTGAACTGTTACAGACTTGCTATGGGAATAATACAGCATCAGAACTGCACATTCTTATTGGAAAGATATTAAGAAAAGTTTGTAGTGGGCTGAAATGCTTAGGGATGCTCTGTAGAACTCTTACATATTCCCAGATGTGCTTGACTCCACAAACGCATGTCTGCTATCTTTCCAGTATTATGTAAATCCACTGGGGGCTTGGTGTTTGTCTTATGCCATGTGAAAATCACTTAATTGAAGTCAAATCAAAGTAAAATTAAGTGTGTACATTATATGAGATATGTGTTGGTCATTTACACTGCAGTTTTTCTTATGTTACAATGATGAAAGAGCTGAAATCACACATCTGTATGCATATAAATACTGTAATAGATGCACTGAAAACTCAACATTCATAAGCATATCTAACTGGGTAGTTACTTAGATGATTAGAATTTGGTAAAAGTGATATATATTAACTCAGTTTCTAGGCATTTCATTCCATATGCTGATCCAGTGCAGTGCTCCAAAGAGCTTCAAAACCAGTAGACTGAGAAAGAGTGGAATTTATTTGGAGATGTTATTTTAAAATGTATTTTGGGATGAGCTGAGTGGATTTGCCTGTTAAGTCAAAGATCACAGGAAGAACAGAGTTATTTCTGCAGCTGTATGAGGGGTGGAGGAGTATGTTACAAACCTACCTGTAAACTCTGGTATATACCCTAGGCTATTTCTCCACAAGAATGAACTAGTTCAGGCATTACCAAAAATTATGAAAATTTTGAAAATTTTTTTCATTATTATGTGAATCAACTTTTCTGACGATTTCTAGAAATGAACCGTTAAAGCTCAAAATCTGAAACAGTGCATCTTTCTTCAGCGCTATAAAAGGGTTGAAAGGGCATTTTTCCGTTGCACTTCTCTGCCTGCTTCATTCTTGTTGTGTTGGGATGGTGGGATCAGAAGGGATGGGATCAGATGAGGATTCACTACCATGACTCTATATTTGCCAGGAAAATTTTATTTATTTATTTATTTAACTCAAGTTTCCCAGCATGCAGTAACTAACAGAATACAAAATTGTTATGCCAACACAGAAGTATACTGTAGATTTTCATGAGTTGTGACAAGGCTGAAGTCACACATCACCTTATCTTGACCGGGAGTTTTGTTGTGGTAGCCAATGTGATCAAAAGTACCGCACGTACTCCTGCAAAGACATTTTGGAAGTGCTTAGGTCAGTAACCTGTGAGAGTGATATGGAGTTTGTTGTTTTATAGGCATTCCATACAGATGCTTTATGCTCACTGTGAATGTGAAAGAGACTCTCAAAACAGACCTGCATGTGAAAAAATCACACAGGTTGAACTTGGTATAGCCCATCACGTAGGTATAGAAATCTAGAAATAATAGAAAGTTAATAATCTTCCAGGAACTTAAACAGGTAATCGCATCTGATATGTAAGACTGTCACTCAGGTTATGGAACTACTAGTCATCATGGAATTATTATTTCTTTATATTATATAACAAGATTGAGATCCTATTAATTTGCTGTTGGTAAGCTGTAGTTGTGCTTCATTAAGACTGTGTTGATTTACTTGTTTTACTTTACTTATTAGTGGACTGCATTTGATTTTTTTTGTAATTTTGGTGAATTAAGCACCTAGATTTATATTTTGTCAATTTAAAATGCAAATTTCTGTGACTCATTTTATTTGCTTTATCTATATTGCTTAACTCTGATTAGATATTTTTGCTATATTAGTATGTAAGTTTAACCTTTTTATCTTAGTACTAGTATTACATTTCCATGCAATCTGAAACAAAAATCAGCTGGATAAGTCATCAAATAAGAATGGCCTGCATATGTTCACTTGTTTTCAGGACCTTAGAGAATATAATCAGAGGAGTTACTGAAAGGAGACGGAAGACTTTCTCTGCCTAGTTACATCCTGAATCTGTTAGAGACTTTCTGAAGTATAGTACTGGATCTATGTAAATTGAAGGTGCCTGAATTCATGACGTTCGCTGAATTCTGCTCTGGTTGAAATCATGAAAACTCTTTCCTGATGACTGTACTATGTGTGTTGCTAGACTTTAGAGAAATGATTTGCTGTATTTTGGGTTTTTTTTTTTTTTTTTTAAAGTGGGTAGGCTGGCTGGCTTTTGCTCTTGTTTCAACACAGAAAGTGGCAAGTTTCTTCTTAAAATGCGTATGTACTCTAGTCTTACAAAATATACTATGGTCCTATGATACAGATTGCCTTACCATCAGAATTAGAAAGCTCTTTTGTGCAAACCCAGCTCCCAAAGTGATTCAGCTTTTGTAGAGTTTTGAAGTGTCAACAGTTAAGAGATCTACTTAAAAAGGAAAAAGTTGGTTTTATAGTGTCAAAGTACAACTTATGAGAGGTAGAATGATTGCTAGAGTTCTGGTTCTATGAGAGGTAGAATGATTGCTAAAGTTCTAGTTCTGTCTAGGAGAATTAACTGGCAGGCCATCACTACTCCAACTTCGATGTTGTCAAAGCAACGTCCAGTAAACTCAGGCTAGATGATTTCTAATAAAATGTGTGTTATAGTAACTGAAAGGAGCAGTGATTAAGTTTGCTGTTTGTGCCACAAAAATGAGCTGAAGCAGTGTTTTTTTAGGCATAGATTCAAAGCCCTTTTTTATCGTGCTTGACTTACGGTAGTCAGGTAGAAGATAGTGTTAGGTGTTTTTGGTGCCAGTTAAATAGGCCCTTTTAAAAACTGCTACTGTCTGCTACAGAGATACACCTAAAGCTTGCCTGGTTTTCAGAAGGTTTAGGTCAGTTTTTGTCTCTTCATTCAGAGCTTCACCATGGCAAGTACCTAATTCTTGATAAACATATGTCTCTTGAAATATGTGTACATAGGCCAAAGAAGTAAATTTTCAGGGAACTGGAGTGAGCATCTCTGCAGCGCACTGTAGCATGCAGCATATACCCCCTGGACTGTGACTCCTAGGGTGCTACTTCATGACAGCCTAAGCCCCAGTCTAATTAGGGGCTGCCTCAACTACCTCACTTTATCCTTGCTATCGTTTGCATGGTAATGACATGTCTACATGCCCCTCTTCTTCATTATTTCTGGCATGCCTGTTATCATAGTATTAAAATAACTCAGGAGCTGACCAAAACTTTAACCTTTGGGATTTTTTGTTTGTTTGTTTGTTTGTTTGTTTTGTTTTGTTGATAAGAGTTGCCTGGGCCACCTCAGCTTCCCCTGCTGCTCACTACAGCAGTGCATGGCCACCCATGCCAGTGCAAGGCAAGTGGGGCCGCAGGGCTAAGGGTAACCAGGGAAGCTGTGGTTGAGATGGGTTTAATCTGCTATGGATCCACACCACAAAAATTACTTCAGATTTTGATACCATAGAAAAACCTTCTCAGTGCTATAGTAAATCCCCACTCTGTCCTTGCAAATTGTTTTTTTAAATCTTTACTTCACAGAAACAGTTACTGCTTTTAATTCTATGCTCACTTATATTTGCAAGTGCAGTAGCCCACACTGATAAAATACAATGCACCATATGCTGAGGACAGGATTTTTAGGAACCCGTTTTAAACATTTGATGTGTTTGTTTTGAATAGAGAAATTTTAAAGGTAAAGAGAAGCAGGAAAATGATACATTCATTTTTGTTATAATTAAAATCAATTAAATAGCCCGTGAATTAAATTTATATAGGCTAAATCTGTCCTGGATTTAAAAAGTGAACTTAGAGGTGGCTTATGTATAACAGCAATTTAGTGTGTGTGGGTGTATACGTACAAGGGGGGGGTGTGTGTGGTCTGTGTGCTCTTCTTGCATACATACATATTAAAAAAAAATAGTGTTGGGAAGTACAGATTATATCAGAAGAGTTTTCCTGATGTGGGATGCACCTGATCCCACTATAAACATTTGCAGCCTTTTAGTGACACAGATGGGTTAGCTTTTTTGATGGCATTTTGTATAAATGTGTTCTTCTTGTCCGTGTTGTAACTTGAGAGAGTTAAACGTTTTATTTGATACGTAAATCGAATAAGTCAATTTTAATTTATAAAACATAAATGAAAACCAGTCAATACACTACAGCTTTAATTAACCTCACATTTAAGTGCTTCTTTCTTGACTGCCTCAGCTATTTTATGAGATGCTTTACTGCCTCTGGTTACTGCATTTGTGTAAACAAGGCTAAGACAACAAACTGCATGCTTTTAACTTGTCTGTTAAAAATATGCAGAGGTTGAATTGCTCCTGTAGTATGTCATTTAATCTTTTGTTAAAAATAGAGATATAGTTAGCAGAAGGTCTGGATATTCTAAAGTATACACAACTTAATTGGTTGATATTTTCCTTTCCCTTTAGGAAATGATGCAGCATCAATCGTCAACTGTCTTCATATACTGGGTCAGACCTTGGATGCAAGGTAATGCTGAATATGTCTTCTAAAATAGGAAGGAAAAATTTTAAAAGAGAGCTTTTCTCATGTGCATTCGCATTGGAGCTACCCATATAAGGCTACAGAATTTTCAAACTCAGGAAATAAGTTAATGTACGAAATCCTCCCTAGAAAGCACTTACTAGTTTTAACTATGTAGGAGTTGTTAGAACAGTCTTTTTAGGTTGCGCTTTAAGTTTCAGTTCAGATCAGTGGTGTCCAAAAACTGCTGTATCTTCATTCTGCTGATTTTGATTACATGACCGGCTTAAAAATAAAATAACACTGAAAACATTTACTCTTATGCTATTTCGTCAAATATTTAGAAGTTAAATGGAAATGGTATATGAGGCAGTATATCTGTCTCATAGAATGTCTTCATTGCAAAGCTAATTCACTCCCTTTTTTGAACATAAAGAGCCTTTAAATTGAATTCAGTCATACTTTTAAGTTGATTTAAATTGAGCTGCTTGAGTCATTGCAACATTAATGGATGAAAAAGACAATTTTGAAATATTAAAGAGTAATAAGTTCCTTTTCATCAGCTGCACAATTGAGTATTTGTATTGATATTGGCTTTGCAACTGTGAAGCAAAACATGACCATTTCATGTTTTTCAAGGTAATTATATATAACTATTTTCACTTTGCATTTACTTTCAAACAATTAAATGATGTCCAACATGCAGATCACAGAATCACAGAAGGACTGAGGTCGGAAGGGACCATTAGGCTGCAATGTCTTTATTTCTTGTCATAAAATGTCCATGCTCTATGCAATCATATAGGGCAATACAAACTTAGGGAGATAACCAACTTTGCTTCTGGTAGAGCTTTCAGAAGATTAAAGATTTATGTGGTAGTTTGAAAATATTGCCATTAAAACTGTATAAAATACTATATTTACTATTACATTAAAAAAGACTCATATCTGCCAATCATTAATTTTTAACCTGGATTTATTTCATATAGGGAGATACATAAATAAATTCTTTAATCACAGGATCTCTGCATTTGAGCCAAGTAAATAATAATAATTATTTAATGGAAATAATTCTCCTGGGTTATACCATTATATGGCTTACTATAGTTATGTAATCAACGATTTAATGTTTTTGTGATGTGTTATGTCTTCTTATTTGCTTATTTCCTTTTAATCTATAGATTTGGTGGCTTTCACTCCTTGCTCTCTGGCATTCATGTCTTAGAGACAGAAATATAACCTTCACGACTGGAAAAAGTTTTTCATAAACAGCTTGAGACTGATGAATAATAACTTTATTCATTTTTCGTCTTTTTTTGGGGAGGGGGAGGGGGTTTGTTTTATTCCTCTGGAGGCAAATTAATCTCTGTCTGTAAAAGATCTGTATTTTGTTCAAGTACATAAAATATCCCTGTGCTCTGCAGAGAACCTATGAAACAGTTTTTCAGTAGGTTGTAATTCTGGGAGATTTTAGAAGCTGGAAATATTTTTATTCAGATCTTGATTAATTCAGACAAGCAAGACTAGACTTTATTTCATACTTGTCTATTCTCTTTCTTTTTCCATAAATGCCATATGCAGGACTGTGATGAAAACTGGTCTGGAGTCTGTTAAGATGGCATTGAGAGCATTTTTGGATAATGCTGCTGAGGATCTGGAGAAAACAATGGAAAATCTTAAGCAAGGCCAGTTTACACACACCAGAAACCAGCCCAAGGGAGTGACACAAATCATTAACTATACCACAGTAGCTCTCCTACCGGTGCTATCTTCATTATTTGAGCATATTGGACAGCACCAATTTGGCGAAGATTTAATATGTATGTATTATTTTTTAGAAATGCCATGCTGCTAAAACACCTGTAATGTCAAGCACAATGTAAGCACTGCTAGGCTCTCATTTCTATTAAAGAAGGAAAATTCTTCGTTTCTTTGGCAACCTTGTTGTTGATTTAAACAAATATTTGCTGTGATCAGTTTAGAACAAACTCTACAGTCTTTATTGGACTTTGTATAAATATGAAAGAGGATATGGTCATGATTAGGCAGTCAGAAAGCTTGATTTTGTTTTTGAGACCACCATAGATTTACGGTGACTTTATGCAAGTTCTTGTATAAAAAATTACTTTGTATAATTTAATTCATCTTTGTAGCTGTTTATAGAACTATAAAAGATTATACTATGAGAACAGTTTGGTGCAAAATTAATGTTTGCATAGAGTTTTGAAGACAGCTCAAAAGCCTATAAAACCATCTTGTAAATGCCTCTCTACACAGTTTAAATTAACAGGGAATTTGAGTGCATCTTAGATTAGAAGAGAAAGCAGGAAGAGCTCCTGAAGAAAGCAGATGTGTGTGAGGCTCCAATTCTATAGAGATTCTGATTATGGCAGATTCAGTTTCTTTATTTTCCAAACCTCATCTCTATAAGACAAAATAGTCTGCAATATGGAATTTTAAGTTCAGATGATTTAGGAATGCCACAGGAATTCTGCTGACCAAACTACTCCAAAGGGAGCTAGCTGTTCTGCTTCTCTGTGACTAACATGGTTATGGGAAATAACTGAAAGAAGCTTTTGAAAAGAGAATATCATCTTTTTTTTTTTTTTTTTTTTTTTTTTCCCTCATTGCCTAACATATTATTTAAAATAATCTTAAAGGAACTTAACGCTTTTCTGAAGTTCAGTGGTTAATTGATGGATTTGAATGTGCTGAAATTTAACATCTATCTTTCTCATCATATTATTCCTATAAAGTTTAGGATTTTGACAGTATCTGGAAAAATATCATTAGTGGTGTGAAAATATGCCACTTGTCTGCCATTTGTTACTTGTTCTGGCATGAACACATTCATATCTAATTTTTGACCTACGATATTCCATGTATTAGAATTTAACTAACTTTGATACTTATTGATGTATTATTTCTAATCAACTATTTCTATTAATCACTTCTACCTCTTACTGGTTTCAGAAATCCCAATAATAATTTATGAACTGAGAAAGAATTATTAGTTTATAATATTCCAATTTTTTTTGGTCTGCAGCATGATAGGAAAAGCTAATTTTTCTTGCACTCTCTTCAGATCTTGTTTATAATACCATTATTTTATTTGTACTACTCTGATGACAAGCATCTCGATTACTGCTGAGAGCTATGCATATTACTACATTTACAGAGCTGTCCTGTTGTGTGATCATGTACACAGATATTTGTTATGGGTCTGGGTATCTGAAACTACTTTTATCACATAAAAATATACAACACCAAGAGATCAGTAATACTAAAAACACCTTATGGAAATGAACCAGCTCTATAGCTTTGATGCTCTTTTGTAGGCTTTTTCACTTAAAGTCTTAATTCGATTATAACCCCAACATCTTGTTTTAGAGGAAGAGACTAGAAAAATATAGAATCATACAATCATAGAATGCTTAAGGTTGGAAGGGGACCTCTAGAGGTTTAGTCCAACCCCCCTGCACACGCAGGGTCACCTCACTGCTAAGAAATTTTTCCTTATGTTCCTGTGGAACTTTTGATGCTTCAGTTTGTGGCCGTTTCCTCTAGTTCTGTCCATGGCCACCACTGAAAAGAGGCCAGCACCATCCTCCTCACTGCCTCCCTTGAGGTACTTATATACACTCATCAGATCCCCTCTCAGCCTTCTCTTCTCCAGGCTGAACAGGCCCAGCTCCCTCAGTCTCTCCTCATAGGGCAGATGTTCCAGGCCCCTGATCATCCTTGTGGCCCTGTGCTGGACTCTCTCCAGCAGCTCCACATCCCTCTTGTACTGTGAGGCCCAGAACTGGACACAATACTCCAGATGTGGCCTCACCAGGGCTGAGTAAAGGGGCAGGATGACCTCCCTCGACCTGCTGGAGTCACTTTTCTTAATACATCCCAGGATCCCATTGGTCTTCTTGCCCACGAGGGCACACTGCTCCCTCCTGGTCAACTTGTCGTCCACCATGACACCCAGGTCGCTCACTGCAGAGCTGCTCTCCAGAAGGTCAGTCCCCAGCCTGTACTGGTGTCTGGGGTTATTCCTCCCTAAGTGCAGGACCTTGCACTTGTCTTTGTTACATTTCATGAGGTTTTTTACCACCCAGTTCTCCAGTCTGTCCAGGTCCCTCTGGATGGCAGTGCAACCCTCTGGGGTATCAGCTACTCCTCCCAGTCTGGTATCATCAGCAAACTTGCTGAGGCAGCACTCTGTGCCTTCATCCAGGTCATTGATGAATAAATTGAACAGGACTGGACCAAGGACTGACCCTTGGGGGACCCCGCTAGCGACAGGCCTCCAACTAGACTCTGCACTGCTGATCACCACCCTCTGAGCTCTGCCATCCAGCCAGTTTCTAATCCACCTCATTGTCCACTCATCTATCCCACACTTCCGGAGCTTGCCCAGGAGGATGTTGTGAGGGACGGTGTCAAAAGCCTTGCTGAATTCGAGATAGATGACATGTAGTGAACATATAGAAAAAAATGGGATTGTTGTCCTCTTTGCTGGTACATTCCTGTTCTTTCCCTTTAATTTGATTAAACCACTTAGCTGCCTTGGAAAAACATATTTTCATATAGAGGTTAAGAATATAATTCTTACATTAGTGTGACTGAAGGGATGTCTGATAATCTCAAAATGTGAGGTGATTTCGTAAGTGCTGCAGACCATCCAGAAAAGGTTGATTAACACGTATCCTATAGGTATTAATGAATTATTAGATTATAAAATCATATATTATCCTGTATTATTTGCAGCAATATTAATGCACTAATGATGCATGAAATATGATTAATATTTTAGCTGGTGATTTTGTATTGAATTAAGTAGATGTTTTGATCAAAACCTATGGTTTTGATCGGGGGTGAATGGTCGGGGGACTATTTATGTATGTATTTATATATGTTTTTAAAGTGTTCTCGTGAATGGTCTTTGATAGCTTAATATTGCCAATGCAGTTTTTGACAAAAGAAATGCAATGAAATTAGCTTTTCAGTTATCAATGAAATTATTATGTGTTAATCCTACAGAAATGTAGTGAAAAGAATCTCTTCATACCAATCATTTGCTTTTTCTCTTTAGTGGAAGATGTTCAGGTCTCTTGTTACAGAATATTGGCCAGTTTATATGCTCTGGGGACCAGCAAGAGTATCTATGTAGAGCGGTAAGAAGAAAAAAGGTTTCTCTGTTTTCATCATTTTTGTTTATATTTAGCTTAATGATTATGCAGTCCAGAAATGAGTATAGGAACAGATTTTTGGTGAAAAAAACAGGAACTGGAAAAAAATCCTCAAACATTAAGCAGAATGCGGAAGCATTTATTATATCACACCTAAAAAAAAAGTTACATTTTACATTTCTCAAAATACATTTCTTAGTTAAAATAGAAACTGCAGATAAAAGGATCTGACTTTTGCTTTAAATATCACTTGATTTGAGTTCAGACTAAGGAACTGCAAGCCAAACATCATTTGGCTTAGCTAGTAATTGTTTTAATTATTCCTTTTTTATTGATTTTTTTCTAATTATCCTTAATTTACTTTATTTGTCACTGTTGTATCATGTTCAGTCACCTAAGGAAATGGGATTTTATAATTGCTTTTTGTTTGTGCATCTCTGTTATCTTCTCTCCAAGTTACTCCAAGTTACTTTTTAGCCAAAGAATAGGGGTTTCAATGTTATTCAGTTCTTAAAAGTTTCAAAGAAATTTGTTCCCATACAGTGACTAGTGCTGTTCTGAGGGAAAGCTGAGCAGAAATTCAAACATTTCATGTTTTAGTAGCAGTCAACTAATGAGTCAGGCTAGCAAATCAGCCTGTGTTTAATTCCAGACCAACCACTGGAGAGATTGTCTATTTCTTGGTGTCATTATCATGGGAGACAGAGTGAAGAATGCAGAGACTTAATGGCTATAAGTAATAAAATACACATCTGTGGTAAACCATGTCTCATTATTTCTACAGGATATGAGCAATTCATGGATTTTGGTATTTGTCAAGCACATTTGTTAAGCACATGTTTGACAAGCACATCTTTTGTAATAAAATAAGGCGGGTGCAGAATTACTCCAGGGTGTTTTCAGTCATCAAAAATGTATATATTTGCCTATGTTTGTTAATTCACAGGCAACGATCTGCACTGGGAGAATGCTTGGCTGCTTTTTCGGGTGCATTTCCAGTGGCTTTTTTGGAAACTCACTTGAACAAACATAATACTTACTCAATTTACAATACCAAGAATGCAAGAGACAGAGCAGGTATTTACAGAATCTTACATGATGACTTTTCAAGCACAGATGTAATTATAAGCGTTGCTTGCCTTATTAAATATATTTTTGTATACATTTTATAATTCAGAAATTTGTGTACTCCCTTGATTGTATTTCTTAAATGAGTGGGCTAAATGAGTACTTTATATTTTTAAAGATACCAGTGTTTTCATTTGGAGCTACTGGCCTTGTCACTTTGGAATTCAATTATTGATGGGATTTCATGCATTGGTAATAATTCGGATATTGTATACGTGATGATAAAAGGTTGTGTTTGTTTAGCAAATACTTTAGTGTTGCATCCTGTAACTCTTGAGATGTTTCTTATATGAAAACATAGCTAGGGAATAAGGACATACATACTACTTGTTCCTTTGGTAAATAGAAATAGAAGTTATAAAGGAAGTGTGTGAAGTGTAAACTGTATCACAGATATGTATAGACAGCAGAGAATTTGATGCAAACTCATAACAACATCATATTTATAGATTCATCTTAATTTTTTTAAAAGGGAGCATACTTGGCTTATACATCAAAGAACTCTAGTATCGTATTTTGGAGATATAACCCATGCTTAGTTATTTTATTTATCCTATCTTTTTTAATACATCTAGAAAGACTGTCAGTTGTATTTAGATTTTTAACAGAAATTGGTTTGTTTTTCAAAATTGCATGAGACTTTCTGAGATGACTCTGTAAAGTTTTTTTAGGGCACATTAAGAGGAGAAACTTTGAGGTAAAGGTTTATGCTTATTTTGGTTCCAGTAGTTATTATCAAAGTTTGCAAGCTAAAATTTCAATATTTAGATATGTGTGTATAGTACTGTGTTGCACATGTACCTAAGGACTTTTATTCAATAGCTGTAAAAATTGCCTCCAAAGATAAAGGCATTTGCAGTATTGTTTCAGAGAAAATAACTGATAATTAAATAACTTAAAAAGCAAATGCTTAAAATCTGAAACTAACACAAAAATCAGTTTCCCAGAATTTGCTCGATTCATTCAGAAAATGACTTTTTTCTCCTACTAGCATATCGGGTCTTATCTGATCTGTTGTAGAGAGGTATTTCATTCTTTCAATTTCTTTCTTCCACTGGAAAACTCATGTTAGGAATAATTCTGGAATTTAAGCTTGATTTTACATATAGAATGAATTCAGATTCTGTATTTCACTGTAATAATTTCATTGTTGGAAAATTACTTCTATTTTAGGATTATATTTCTATGAAAGATTACATATAATAAGTTTACTACTCTATTTTTTATACCAGAAGGAAATAAGCATAAATAGAAAATGAAAATGGTATGGTAAAGGAATTGGAGATAATTATTTTCCCTGTAATATATAGTTTATTTCTTCTTCTTTTTCTTTTAATAGTTCTCAATTTGCCTACTAGTGTAGAAGAAGTCTGCCCAAATATTCCTTCCTTGGTGAAACTAATGGAAGAAATTGTGGAACTGGCAGAGTCTGGTATTCGTTACACACAAATGCCACATATAATGGAAGTGATACTGCCTATGCTGTGTAGTTACATGTCACACTGGTGGGAACATGGGCCAGAAAACAACCCTGACAAGGCTGAAATGTGTTGTACGGCCTTGACATCAGAGCACATGAACACTCTGTTGGGTAACATATTGAAAATCATCTATAACAACCTTGGTATTGATGAAGGAGCATGGATGAAGAGATTAGCAGGTAAGATTAAAAGACATGTCTAAAACAATTACTATAGATTTACATAGAATTACTCCATATTCACTGTTATTGCTGGAGCAGAACAGTTCTCATATTTTCCTGATACTAGTAAACAGTACAATTTTTCATGAACCAGAAATGCTAAATATAAAGGAAAAGCAGTATATTTTAATTTCTTAATAAGTATTTTAAGAAGTTCATTGGACCTTTAAGAAGCTGAACCATTTAAGAAGTTCCTTTTGCCCAGGAACATGCAGTTACACATTTTATATTATACTGAATTAAAGGATCATAATTATTCTGCCTATTTTCCTTGTATCACAGGTGCTCCCTTGCAAGCATTAGGCCCTTTTTATTCTATATGAAAGCTTCATCCTTAAAATGTTGTTTTGAAGCTGTAAAACTAGCTTTCCTTTTGATGATAAATATAGATAAGCATTCATCATTTGTTTTAGTAACCATTATATTAACATCATTGGGATGACACCTTAAAATTTTGTTAAATTTTTGTTAAAGTTTATTTAGAAATATTACATTATGTAAAATTCAATCTTGAGATTTTAGCTTTTCAATTAGGCTTTTGTATGACTTTTCAGTAATTACTGCATTAGTCATTTTCAGTAGTCATTCATTTTCCTAGTCTTTTGATGGCTAGTGATATATTATAGATATCGTACTATATCATTATCATTATATATATAATATTATATATAATATATATCTCATTATATGGCATATTATATATCTCTATATATTATATACTGATATATATATTATATAAAAACCTTATTATGTAATATATATACTAAAAAAGTTTTTACCAGAGTAGGCCCAGATAAAGTGCTAATTTATATATTGTTTTTTTATGAGTACATTTGCAATAAACTTCTGGTAACATCTCAAATGACCGGTGCACAGTTACATCAGTCTCATTTATGTCTACAGAAGCCCTCCAGTGTTCTAATCTGTATCAGGAATACAAGCAGGCTCTTTCAGTGAGTTTGCAAATAACTACAGGACACATTCTAGTGCAACTTAATTCAAGTTCCTAAGCACCGTTCAAAAGAAGACCCAATGACTGAGAAAACTCTGTACACTGTGTATCGCTATATATATATTCACTCATATATCCCATTAAACTATTATGTTACTCAGTAAAATTACGCAGGCAAATAGGTCACCAAAATGCCAGTAAAGATGCATTTTAAACTTTATGATCTATAAAGCTCAGTCTCTTAATTCGCATTTTCTACCCGAATAGTGAGAAAACAAATTGACTGTGTGAAATCCTGACCACATTTAATTCATGGCAAAATTACTGCTGATTTCAGTGGGGACAGGATTTTACTCTGTAGCCTAGAAATACAACTTGAGGAGGAGGGTGAAAGGTACAAGTTTTTATTTATATTTTGTGGCCAGGTGTATGTTATAATATTGATTGCCTTAAATAGTGTTTTCCCAGCCCATCATAAGCAAAGCGAAGCCCCAGCTCTTAAAGACACACTTCCTGCCACTGATGGATAAGCTAAAGAAAAAAGCAGCAGAGGTTGTATCGGATGAAGAACACCTAAGAGCAGAAGGCAGAGGTGACATGTCGGAGGCTGAACTGCTCATCCTAGATGAGTTCACCACTTTGGCACGGGACCTCTATGCCTTCTACCCTTTGTTGATTAGATTTGTGGACTATAACAGGTATGTGGAGAGGAATAGGTCAATGAATCTCTTAAAAGACTTTCTATTTGTTGATACCATCTCTTATCCCTTGATACGCTTAGCACTGAATTAAAAGCCTGCCTGTTTTGGAGTTGATTAAGCTGTTTTTTAACTACACTTTTTCAAGTAGGTGGGGCCTTTTACAGAAGGAAGAAAAAGCCCAGTGCAAATCTACTGCATTCAGCTACTGTTGATGTAAAAGGATTTTAAAGATTTTGAAATAGGGCATCAAAGAGCAGCTGCGAACAGAAAGGATTAAAACACATGCATGCTTAGTTTTGTCTGTTTTCATTGTTCTAAAGTGTTGAAAACTGTTCTCAAAGCATTAAGCCAGTAAGGATTATGAGCATTTCTGCCCTTTTACCAAATTCTAGGGCAAAATGGCTAAAAGAGCCGAACCCTGAAGCTGAGGAATTGTTCCGCATGGTGGCTGAGGTCTTCATTTACTGGTCAAAATCTCATGTAAGTAATTCCTTGCTAAACAGGCAGCTTTCCTAGTAGGTGAGTTAGTTATTTAGAGGTTACGCTTGGGAAGTTAAACATAATGGTAGAGATGAAACTTCAGTTAAGAAGGTATTATGACTTTTCGTTCTGAAACCTTTCAATTACCTGGGTAGCTGAGAGAGTTGATGTTTGTTCTGTAGCTTAATAAAACTGAGTGTTTTTTTCATATAACTTCTGTTTTGTTTCTATTTTTTTTTATTAAACTTATTGAGGTCTATATTCAAGCCATTTTTTTCAGTCAATCTCTGAAGCCTTTTTATATCCTGGATATATGGCTACTAAATTAGCGTGGCTGTAGCTCACCACTGAAGCTCACCATTTTCCTCATCTGTACAATTTGCCTGCTTGAGCCTGTAGGCAGAAGTATAATACAAATAATTATTATGAATAGGTCCTCAATAGGACTAATGGAACCAGGAAATGTGCAGCCTTACCTATGGTGGCTTAATTTGTGGTGCAGGATAGTTTTTTATTTCTTTAATAATAGGTATATACTAAAATTATTGAGGCTAGTTCTGCAATTGTGTGTAAATATGTTTCAGTGAAGTCAGCTGTAAGCATAGAGCAAACAAATAACAAATATGTCCTAAAAATAAATGAAATACTTTTCTTAGATAATATTGGTTCTTATTTGATAAATTTTAACAGTTAAGGATTTCTTCTTCATTCCATTCTGACAAAATTTACTGTTGATTGAGAAACCTGATTCCTCTGCCTCATATGCAAGGTCAGAAAAAAAGAAGTGAAACACTTTCACACAGTGAACTCTTAATGAAATATTATTTACACTGACTTTTTCAATGTCTTATTTGTGTATTGGTACTTGTATTTCTGTGTGAGATCTGTTATGAACATTACTGTTCATAATTGAAATACACATTGCTCCCCACACAACAGAAAAATAATGACCTTCATAATATTGAAGTGCATACTGGTTTTTATTATGTAAAAATCTGGAATGGATGTTTTTGACATGAGAAAACACAGACAGTGTCTTTATATCAAATTATAAGAATAGTGATTTTTTTGCATCTGCTGTTCTGTAAAGGAAACAGTTCTTTATTGGATATGTTGTGTGTTTGAAAGTAAAAATGAATGATTTGTTTGAACAGTCTACCATAATTTTCATATAAAAAGTTTTTTCGTAGAGTCTGGAAAGTTTGCTTGTCTACAGTTGTGGGATATGGCAAAAATAATTCCATGTTCATTGCCATAACTAATTGATTTTATGCCTTGGTTGTTTTCTTTAAAATACTGTATCATTGTTTTACACAAACTAAACAATTTAAAACAGTAAAGGCGTCTATAATCTAGCTGCTGTCCTGTGTTGTGAAATATATTACCGAAAGTGTATAGAAAACTTACCAAAATAATTCAAAGTAACAATTGAAGCCTGTGTTTCTTTCTTTGTGAATATTTTAATGCAGGACAAGTTAGTACATGTTTGTGTTTCTATACTTGCCTGCTTACATTCTTTTAAGGGAAACAGAAGAGCTATGCTGTTTTCTCCAACACTCATTTTTGAGAGGTGTCTGAGCACTTTGGCTGAAGTTTTTCTCATCCATTCATACAGGAGATTCTTCCTTTTGTCTGCTTTCCTTCAACCATTAACAAGTTTCACCTTACCTATTGATAACAATAATACAATAATAAAATACATGTTTTCATTTAGCTTTTAAAATATATGTTGAGCTAATAGACAAAGAACTACATGAAAACCTGAGCTAGGTTATATGAATAAAATAGAAATTCAATTGGTCATCCATAAGATCCATCCATAAGATTTTTCTTTTATTTTGTGGATTTTACAAATTTTTAGTTATACAAATTTTAGTTTCATTTTACAAATTTTTGTTTAAGACTTGTTTAGGTAGATTTCTTATAAATGCTTTTGACTGAGATCTCCTATATATTATTTCAGAATTTTAAAAGGGAAGAACAGAACTTTGTGGTACAAAATGAAATCAACAACATGTCTTTCCTTATCACTGACACCAAATCAAAGATGTCCAAGGTAATGTAAAGATTTTCTACTCTGACCACATTAGCTACAGATTGTAGAGTAAACTGGGTAAAACCTCACAGCAATTTATAATGTTGTGAAAGGAGCATTGGGATTTTGTCAGGGGAACAAATAACTGCTCTACAACTGTCATTCAGTATATATATATATAAAAAAACTAAGCTGTTTCTCTTTTTATTAGTATTTTTATTTTTGTGGGGGCAAAAGAAATCATAGATTTTTCACTGATTGAATTTATCCAATGATGGAAATATAGAAAAAGAGGAAGAGGGAAGGTATATTGGTAATTCGTATCACATAGCTCTGGAAAATGCTAGGCTGTAGCAGTGATGAAAGCAGTATAACAACCTGGCTGAAGAATGGTTTGCATATCTTACTTCTAATTTCATTCCCTTTACCACTCCTCTCTCTAGCTCATTTCACATTTTTTTTTTCTCTAGTATTTTGAACTTTTGTAAGAGTATGTTACCTGGGGTATCCCATTTCTTCCAGTACTTAAGTTAATGTGCATCTACACATACGCAAGATGACAGTTATTTTCTTCTTTGTAACCATCTTAATGGGATTCTTTCACCTTTTCTCTCTCTTGCATCAAATGATAAAGCTAAATATCCAACTAGATATCTCTGGTTGAAACTAGATAAGTTTCTTATGCATATAACTCTTTATTAAAGCACTTACCACTTACATACTGTATTAAATCTTACCTAATTTGATACATATTGCCTGCATTTTCAAGTGCATTTCACTTATGTTTCTTTTTTGCTCTAGATTTCCTGCATCCTTCTTGGGTGACCTTCAGCTTTTAAGTTACAGAGATAAAATAATTAGGGTCTTGCTCTATTTTGCCATATTTAACAAAGCAAGAAAAAAAAAATATATATATATATATATAAAATGTTGCCTGGAGTACAAACTTTCACCCCAAAATCATGTATCAAATTTGAATTGCAGTATTGCCTGTGCCAGTCTTCTGACTACTTGAGGGGCAGATGTTTAGATTCTGACTACTTGGTGGGCAGACATTTAAATTCTGAGCAAAATTTTCTGAGAAAAAGCATATCTGTTATCACTACCAGTTTCTGTACTTTTTAATGTTTTTGGTGATCTCAGACTAAATGAGATGGGATACATACTCTAGCTTTTCTTCTGTTTTTTAAACCTGATTTGGACAATGAATAACTTGTGTCAAACAGGATGTTTTGTTCTTAATATCCTTTCTGCCTCAAAGAGTGTAAAGAGATCAAATCTATATTTTCATACATATAAAGAGTCAAGCATTTCGTATAAACAACCTATTTTTCATTTATCTATGGACAATGAATTTGTCTTCAGGCAAGAAAAAAGCACTGAATATGTTCCTTTGAAATGCATGTGCCCAACCTTGACATGCTCAGCGTTCTTTAAAATTTTGGACATCTGAAAAGTGTGTTTTCTATGTTCTACTGTTACTACTACCACTTTTTGATCTAGAATTCAGTTGTGATATACACAGTTGTGTTTCCTCTAAAGAAAAAGTGCTCCATCCAGAATGCTTCTGTGTTGATCATTGTCACAAAGAAAACAAATGAAAATATAGGCAGATTGTGCAATTAATGTATAGAAACAACTAAAAGAAGCTTAAGATTAGCTGCGGAAAATTGAAGAAATGAGAGATCTGGAGATGGGGGAGATATCTTATTTGTAGAGAGGAAGGATGCAGCAGAAATCTAAAGAAGCATAGTTTTTGAGAAATTGTATTTAGTTACAGGACATAAAAAGAGACTCTGTTGGAAAGAAAAGGTAGTTTGAGAAAGAGTGGACTGGCATCATAAAATGGTCAGTGACATAATGGGATTGGGCAGGGATGCAGCCGTATGGGTATTAAGGAAATTATCAAAGCAGAGACAAGCAAAAAATTGTTAGTGACTTTTTTTTTTTTCTTTTCTGTATGTTGCAGGCAGCAGTTTCTGACCAGGAGAGGAAGAAGATGAAGCGAAAAGGTGACCGGTATTCTATGCAGACATCACTCATTGTGGCAGCGCTGAAGCGACTGCTTCCCATTGGCCTAAATATTTGTGCGCCTGGAGACCAAGAGCTAATTGCACTAGCCAAAAATCGATTCAGTATGGTAGGTGCACTTTTTTACATTTCTAAATCTAGAAATATTCTTCTAACTGAAGTCTTGGAAATCTTTCTTGCCCTAATTTTTCAACATTATATGAATACTGTTAAAACTACTGATTTCCTACATGATTTTTCTGATCAGGAAACATTGGATTATATTTCATGATCAAAAGGACTGGATAGAAAACATTCCAGAGTTCCAGAAAAAATCCTGGAATTCCCTCTTCTCTCCCTCAACTTTCCAGGTGGAATGTCTGCCTTTGCTGTTTTTCCAGTCTCCTCGGTGTAGACAGTGAAAAAATAAGGTCCGAATTACAAGTGGAACATTCATATTAATTGTATTTGCTTTGTAACCTTTCTCATTTTAACGTTGCTCTATGGGAATATAGCGTTAAGAGTTTTTATTCATAGTCAAGACTGTATTTCTGTCATATAAAGGTACAATGGGTGACTATGGTTGATACTAATGTACATATCATTCTCATTTTCTCTGAATGAAATATTTCAATTTGGACATGGTTATTTTTCTAAAGGATAATTTAATTCAGTAATTACATACAGATGATGTCTTAAATTAGAACAGTTGTTTCTCTCTTGATTTTTAATTGTAAGATATGCTTGTTATATTTTATAAAGATTAAATTTAAAAATGCAAATAAGAATCAGATGTTTCCTATATAGTGTGCCAAATACAATAACTGAATTTCAGGTGAGTGCTGGAATTTCTGTAGGGCTAGGCTTTTCATTATTCAGAAAATGGTTCTTCCAGAAATATACTGTCAGAACAACAATATGGTTGTCATTTGGAATATAGTACCTTCTCAAGCTGTAATGCTCTTTACGTTCTTGCCTGCTGTATGATCTTCAGACAACTGAACTAAATATATTTGAAGAATAGAAGATCTCTAAAAGAACCAGAAATCATATCTGTGAAGACTTTGCTCTCCTGTTATGTTGTCAGGACAGAAAAATCTGTTCATGACATAGCTTTCACTTGAGCAAACTTTGGTCAAAGTGTATTTGTAATAGTGTTTTAAAATCAGACTTATATTTAGTATATTGAATTAATCCAGCCAAATATGAATGTTGCCATCTAAATCTTTTTCAGGGAGGTTGGATGTGACTAGCTCTGGTCATATTTCATGAAAAAGTCATTTCCTCTGAGATTTTCCTCATTTCTTACTTTCAGTTTTAGTCACGATTCAGACCAAGTCTAAGCTTGACATATGAACAGTATTTTTTCTTATTTAGTTGTTGTGTCTAATATATGACTTTTAATTTGTTGACAGAAAGATACTGAGGATGAAGTTCGAGATATCATTCGCAGTAATCTTCATCTGCAGGGCAAGGTAATTAACAGGCATTTTTGAACACACTTGTAATTTTTTTTTTAATTTTAGTTCGTTCATTAGTACCATGTAATGACCTGCTTTGAATAACTCATAATCCTTTTTTCTCATCCCTCAAGCATCTTTTTCTCATAAAGAATTGCCCAGAAACCTGGGCAATTATGCACCTAATGTTTGATGTCAAATGCTAAATGCTATGTCACATATAATAGCATGTGACCCTTTAAATGCCTGCCTATCGGTACCATTAATGTGATGTTGAAGATGTAAACTATGTCTATCTCTGTTTAAATGCTATCTTGTATTGTCTGAGATAGAATCTGCAAAATATTCATAGTTATTTTTTATCAATTGGAAGTGTAAAGAAAGATGAAACTGCCACTTGTGCATATGCTGTGAAGTGAAAAAAAAAATCACCACAAGGCTCTATTTTGCCCCTATTTTCCAGACCAGGGGAAAAAAAAGTGTAGATTTTTTGTTACACAGTTCCAGTTATTCTGTGTGAAATGAATAGCCCTAGGACAGAAGTCCTAAACTACCCCAATGTAGTGCTGTTCAATGCTTCATATAATGACAAACGATGAAGCTAGAGTATGAGTGCAATAAAATGATGTACTTCTCTACTGAAGGAAGAGGGGATTTGAACCACGGATAGTGCCTTACTAAACAACCCCTTCATCTCTCTCTCCCTCTTTCCTCTTTACTCTATTCTTTAACTCAATTTCCTTCTGGAAAAAAAGCACTGTTTGAGACTTGCCCTTTTAAATCTTCAGCTATAAATGTTGCAGTGTCTATTTCATGCCTTTGTCTACATTTGTCTTCACCTGGTTTCTGTCTTTCCTTTCCTTGCATGCCTGCATGCTGTTACCCAGTACTGAACCTTTTATTTCAAGAAATTAATGACAAACCTGCATTTATTTTGACATGGATGAAGCTCAAATCACCAAAATCTTCTTCCAACCATGCTAATTCACACCTTGAAATACCAACTACTCATGCCCTTACAAAACTACCTTTACAAAAAAGCTGTACCTTGATAGAATATGAAAAGTGCTCAGATCAGAAGACACCTCTGCCTGTGTTTAAAAAGTCTTTTGTGGACTATCCATTCATGATGATCCAGTCAAATGCTCACACAAAGACTGTGGATGTGACAGTTGTTAAGAAATGGAGAAACTGAAAGGTGGAAAAAATGTCTGTCAGTTATGGCTTTCTAGATTGTAATAAGCTATTGTTGAGCAACTGTGTAAGTTTATGATAATTTTTAGTACTTACAAAATCTGTGTATTATAAGATGATATGTGAAGGTGAGTTAGCATTATTGTCCCATTTCAGGCAGAAATTTGGATGCACAAAAGTGCTTTAGAAAAATAGATGTCAAGCTAAATTTTTTGGGGGAAAAAATGAACAGAGAAGATTTTGCTAGTAGTTAAATGGGAAATCATTGATCACTAAAACACAGAAAACAAAATGTAAAGAAAGAAGTGGGCAAAATGTTTTTTATATATTTCTTCATAATTTATAGGCTTACTAAAATACATTTTGAATTCATTTTTTATAAATTAACTTTTCAATTTTTAGCTTGTAAGCAATAAAATAAAAATTTGCAAACAATGGGAAAAAGCGAAAATGCAATGACTAATATCCAAGACTAAAAAGTGTGGACTAGGTAATCCCAAATAAAGTAATAATGCCATTTGTTGTTTGGTTTAATAACTAGAAAGAGAGTGCTTAAAATTCTGTCTGTCTACCTTATATGCATTACATTTCCTCAATTAGTTTGTTCCTTGCTGTTATTAGTGCTATTTTTTTGCTCCTTGACAAGCTGCTGACAAGATTGTTATACCTCTAGTCCTCTTAAATCTTTCAACAAACATTGTGTGAATCAATCTTTAGTTTTGTTTGCACATATTCTCCCAATGCTTTAAAATCATTGAATACTATAAAGTTATAGGTTAACTGTGCAGAGTTGTCTGTGGTTTTTATAAGTAGTTTCTGAAAATGAAAAATTTTGGCCCTGTATTTGAAACTTTAGCCTTGGTTACTTGTTAAATCTTTCTCCTGTAGCTTGAGGATCCTGCCATTAGGTGGCAGATGGCACTTTACAAAGATTTACCAAACAGAACTGAAGATTCCTCAGACCCTGAGAAGACCGTGGAAAGAGTTCTTGATATAGCCAATGTACTGTTTCACCTGGAGCAGGTTAGACATATTTTCCCAGTTCCATTGCTTCATATTACAAAAGCACCACATATTCAGTCTTTCAGTTATATTTTCACCCTTCACATATAATTTTATTTTCTTTTGTTCTTTCTTTCGGTGGCTTCTGTTTGCACACTTTGTCTTGTGTTCATAATGAACATAAAATGTTTCTGCAGCAAGTCCAACAATCATTTCTCTGGAAAAAGATTAAGAAAAGCATATTTTCTATATAGCTTGGGTGTGTCAGCTGGGGCAAAGAGATCACTAAGTTTGATCTCTGTCAGTAAGTTGGCCATGGGACATGAAATCTGAGTTAAAAAAGTAGCTTAATTATTGAAAAAAATATTTTCTCAAGGTATTTTTTCCACATTTTTTTGTTGATAGTAGTACCAAAAAAAATAAAGCTGCCTAAATAATTATTGCATAAGTAGCTGGATATTACAGCTGCATAAACTTGGCCAGGCAGATGAACTGGTAGACAACCTGCCTACTAATGGCTTTAGAAAGCTACTTACTGAACTAACACTGATTAAAAAAAAAAAAAAAAAAGAAGTTCATTTGGCAAAATTGATATAAAAACTTATCTATAAGGGGAATCTGGAAGTGAATATGCACATTAATTGAATCACATTGGCTGTGAAATACATAAAGCTCTTAATAATTTGGAAAGTTTAGCAATATTACAGTTTGCTAGGCAAGCAAAATGTTGGCATATATGATCTCAAATTCACTCTTGTGGTACAGTGGTGAACACAAATGAAGGTGAGCCTTTGTGGCTCGAATAGGACTTGCTGCATCCAAGAAACAGTGGAAGCAAGGTGGAAGAATGATTGTTCTAAGAAAGTTGAGGCAGAATCTTTAGCTCGTTGCAGAATGTGATGTGAAATTCCACTATTTGTATAATATTTGCATGCTTAAATACATGCACTCCCGATGTGAGCCATGGGAAATTTTGTTTGAGTTGGTTTATTTTGTGTCCTTCTTCCCACTAGTATCCCATGTTTCTCTGACTATACATGTCCCCAGGAATAAGTCAGTCAAGAATAAGTGCTGTGAAG
Organism: Tinamus guttatus; assembly: GCF_059628265.1. Lineage (NCBI taxonomy): Eukaryota > Metazoa > Chordata > Aves > Tinamiformes > Tinamidae > Tinamus > Tinamus guttatus. Next base: position 893,873 of record NW_028288545.1, read on the forward strand.
GTCACATTTCTTATCAATTGAATACCAGGTTCTTGGTATCCTTAATGTACTCCATGTGTTGATATAAATATTTGTGTCCCAGCTATTGTGTCATACGGCTCTTCATATAACCATGCTAACCTTTATACGGACTTCCTTCAAATTCAGCTGTCTTAAGTGTTTGATAGAAGACAAAAACATGTCACATTATACCCATCAATAACTGTCTATGGAGCAAACAAGAAAGGATCAAGTATGGAAGCAGTGCAACAAGTTTTTTATTTTTTCCTGGTGGAAGAAAACTAGGATCATGGACGACAAAATATCTTGGCTTTTACTTTTTTTTTTTAATCAAAGTTTTTTTTTAAAAAAAAATGAAGGAAATTGATTACCATGTACATAGTCATGTATTTCAGCTTTTGAGTTTCATCAGATGCACAATCCCTTAGAACCCTAAGGTATCATCCCTTGTGTTTTTTATGATTTGTCATAGTAGTACAATATATAGAGTCCAGCAGTAATACAAAACCGGTATGGACTCTATTCATAATACTGGGTCAGGATTTCAGATTAAATCTTCTGATCAGCTTGTAATGAAGTAATTGCTGGCTACTTTTGCTCTTTCTACTTTGCACATTAAAGTTTGGAGATTTGGCCTTGAAATTCTACTTCCCTTGTGTAGGCAATAACTCACTCAGGGATTTTTTGGTTCTTTTAATGAAATGGGTAATTCTGTGCCTTAAAAAATAATGAACATGTGAATAGCATTTTTGTTTGTTTTTATAATAGTCTTGCAGTTCTTTGCTCTCCATGTGCAAAACTGTGTCTGTTTTCCTTATGGCACTTACAAAGTGCAATACTGTACTTCAGTTAAGTCTCTGTATTTTCATTCCATGAGCAATTAATTTCTTTGTTTTTATTATTTTCAGAGATCAGCTTGTGTAGGCCGAGGATATTTCTTTTGGGAAAGTATAGAGAATTTAATATAGTTTCTGGAGATATTAATTACCTAACTTGCACATTTGGTTTTGCCTGACTTACAAATTATTAGCTCTGACTTCATTTTGACTGCAGTGGATACTTTTTATGTTTTCACATAACAAATTTTGCTAATTTTTAAATTTTTCATCTAGAAGATTACTAGTAGGTTCTACTAGAATGTCACCATTTAATCTTTCACCATGTGTAATTTTCCATTTTACTGAATGCTGTGCAGTTTGATTAAATATTTATCCCTTAATTGTTCATTCTTTTTGGCATTTCACTAAACTAACACAATCCTCTTGGATAACTATGTGTATATTGAATAAGGAGTCTTTATAAATATAATCCTCACTGCGTATTTTAAAATAAAATGCTTTATTTTGTTATAAAGGAGAATCACCAAGTCTTTCACGTTAGAGATGTTGACTTCTGTTGACTCTTTTGTTGATGTGGGGAGATAAAGGAGCTACTGATCCTCTAGCACAATAAATGAATATATTGACATCGATTCCCAAATTATTGTTTGTGTAGGATAAAAAATGGAGGCTTCTATAAGAATTATGTAGGTTAAGTCGAACCAAATAATCGTTATGGAGTACATGTTAAGTCATAAAAACTGTGAGTAGACGTGGGCAGGAATGATCCGTAACAAAGCCTGCCATCATAGTTCCCAGTTATCTGCTTAAGGGCTGTAGTGTGCTATTGCTCTTCTGGACCCTTCATTTTCTTTGGATGGAATCAGGATGGAGAAAACTGGAGAAATGAGGACATAGCACACCCAATCTCATCTCATGCTGATGTAAAGCCAGGATACAGTAGACTATATCTGACTCTATCTCTAGATAAACATAAAAAGAATGTAGCTGAAGTGTTTTGGCATATCTTATATTCACATTAGCTATTCAGATTAGTCAAAGCGATTCAGTCCCCATTAAAGCTCTGCACTTGTCTTTCATTTTTTAAACTTGATTTCTTTGCATTATAGCCAGTGTTGGTACATATTGCAAGTAAAAGATAATAGTATGCAAACAAATTTCTTTAAAAAGATTGGCTAAGCCAATATGAAAATATACAATTTACATAGTGTACATATGTCAAGAGTAACATACAACAGAAAAAGCTGAGGGTACTGTATATAAAAATTTAAGGTTTTCTGAAAAATGGCTTCAGTGACAATAATATTCCATCTAAATTAAAAGTTAAAAAGAGAAAATACCTGAAACTTACAAGAAAAAAATTGCCTTTTCATTTATTTTCAGTTTGTTTAATTTTTAGATTTAGATTTTAATTTTTCAATATTCAATTCATTTAATTTTAGACTTTGTTTCTACATTTAGGTTGATCACTTGAATTCTATCTAGAACACATTATCTTATCCATTGATCTATTATTTTTCCAGTCGATTTTTCTGTCATCTAACGTTTTTGTTATTATGCATATACAGTAGGGGAAAGATGTGTTATTTATTTTTTCCCTGTGTATTTTATATACCAGGTTGAGCATCCTCAGAGGTCCAAAAAAGCAGTGTGGCATAAACTGTTGTCTAAACAGAGGAAAAGAGCAGTAGTTGCCTGCTTTAGAATGGCACCATTGTATAATCTTCCCAGGTAAAAGCTATACTGTTTCTACGATTCAGAATTGTAGTTACGTTCATGAGATGCTATTTAGTGAATTCTAAAGGAAGAAAAATAACAGCAATAACAGCGAATTCTACACTGTAAAGTACACTATACACGGCAGTACAGTAATATATCTTTCAAAAAAATATCAGTTCAAATATGTGTTTTTCCCTCGTGTTAATCTGCCCATTATTCTTGGGATGTTTTCTTTTCTGAAAGCGTTTCATAAGAGATAATATAGAGATATCAGGATCACTTTAAGATGATCTTGAAAGAGAAATTTCCTCCTAAGATGTGGTCCAGGTCAGGAACTATAAAGCCGTTATTGTTATTAGACACCAAAATCTTCTAAATATAGGAAATAAACTGGTAACATTTATCTGAGGGAAACTTGTGTATTTACTGTGCATTTGTACGAGTATCATTCTATTGAGCAAGAAATATATGGACGTACTTTATGTGTTTCATGTCTCTATCTATCTTTTCCCCCTTCCTTCTTGTTCAAGAGAATAGCTTCTCTAGCCAGGTGAATCTCAGAATCTTGAGATCCTGGAAATAATGACCTGGCAAAAGAGAAAGAAAAAATCTGCTTTTTCACAGTAATTGCTAAAAATAATTTCCAGACAATTTGTATCAGATTTTTCCAAGATAAGAACATGCCCTGTTGTTCCAAAAGGCCTGCCTATTATCACTATCACTGTAGTTTTTGAGTTGAATTTAGAGTCTTTCCTGGGAAGCACAAGGGCTTAAAATAATATGAAAACTTTTCACATTCAGAATAAAACTCACTAATTTAACCAAGTAATTGATTTTATTTCCTACTTAAAATTAGTTCCCTAAAGTTGCATAAATTATTTGTTCCTGAAATCATTTATTGTTACATTTCCATATTAATTTTACAGATATTTAGAGGTGTGGCACATTTTTAAACAGAGAATATTACTGTAAGCAATATTTTTAAAATAGATGGTTTGGACTAGTTTAACCAGAGAAATTTTGCTTCCTCTTTAAATGGTAGTTATCATGTCTGGATATTTCACCAAATTAAGTGAAGTTTATATTGACCAAATCTTTTCTTTTTTAAAACTTACCATTTGTGATTTAAATTTCCTTTCTTAGGCACCGAGCCGTCAATCTCTTTCTTCAAGGCTATGATAAATCTTGGATTGAAACAGAAGAACACTATTTTGAAGATAAGCTGATAGAAGACTTAGCAGTACGTCTGGGTACAAAGGGCTGTGGGAATGTATTATGAATTAACACGAATATAATCACAACTCTAAATCTGGGAGGTACATAAGAAATAATCTAAACTACCTCCACATGAAGGCATGCAAGTCATGCTGATAGGCATTAATAGTTCAACTGGTGGAGATTTCAGGATCTCCTCAGACAGTCTCTTAGCTTCACTGTCATTTTAAAGATTTTTTGACTTTTGTCTAAGTCAAATGTCAGTTGCTGTAATCTCCTTACCTTCTGCTCTGTGGACAAAATAAAAAGATTTTTCCTTTTTTTTTTTTTTTTGTCATCAGCTTCTATGTTTTTGAGGGTATTAAAATCCACATTAAAGCCATTTGAGTCAAAAGGACAGAATATAAAGCTAAGGGAATCCATCATCTTAGACTAATCAGTTCCATAAAAACAGATATGACGGTGTTTGTCTTTATTTTGAGCAAAAGTGGCATTACCATTTATCCTGTTTTTGTGTATATCGGCGGGGGAAGGGAGGGAAAGCAAACATCACTTCTTTATTTGAGGAGCTTGATTATGCTGCTATGCAAGGTGTGCTTTGGGAAAGCTCATACAGATCAAGCGTGTAAGAAAACTAGGTTTTTAATGTATGAAATAAATATCATGAGATATTTAAAACTAACTTTGTACTATAAAAAGTATGCTTCGTCTTTAGTAAGACTATCTGGGCGCTTAAGTTTATGTGATATAACAAAATTATTGATTAGTTTTGTCAGTAGACATTATAGGAATAATACACTGAACAAATGTGTAACTAGAATGCATTAAATCTTTTAGATCTTCAACATTTACAAATGGCCACTAACATGCCCATGTCTTATATGCTTTATCCACTTATATTAACTTTAACTATACTTTTTATTTTACATTTAAATAACTATGGGGCAACTGTCTCAAAATATTAAAACTTAAGAATGTTTATTTCCCAGAAATGTGATAAAATTAGGTTGTTTTGTTTATGCTATACTTTAAAAATGAATTCTACTTAATTCATTTGTTGGTGAATTTGATCCTCCCTGTACTTTGAGTTAAATCTCTGAAATCTAATAACTTGGATAAAATGTTAACACAACCTCTGCCGTTTTGCTTCATCAGTTTAATAATATTAGACAGGTATTTTGAATAGTAACATTACTGAATACAGAAAGCTGCCATTTAATTAAAGAAAAAGGTCAACATCCTAAATGAGATTGAAATAAAGAACTCAGGGGGAGACTCCTGTAATGGTAAGAAGTAACTGCAGTTATAATCTGCATTGTTCAGAACTTTTTACAGATGCTGCCACATATTGGAGAAAAAAAAAAGTGATATGAACCTTTAATGGCCATCATTTTCACTTCTAATAATGGAAACAGACTAGCAAGTGAAGCAATCATGCATACATGTCAACTAGAAGCCTATTCTCAACTGCAGCCAGTTGTATTTGGTACAACTAAAGAAAGACGATAGATGTAACATTTTTATATTTGAGGTATAGTACACATAGATATCTATAAGTATTTCCATGGGAGCATGTTTAAGATTAGAACACCATCTCTTAGGCAAAAAGTCTCTTTCCCTTGTCACCTACCCTGTAGCCAGCTCTTCTTACTACTATCAGATAACTTGTCTGGGATTATAGTAAATTTTTTGCCTGCGCAATCTTAACAATTGCAATTCTTTTTCATCTGTGTTTTAGCATATATTGCTAAGTGAAAACTAAAAGGAAGAATGAGCATAATTTTTGCAACCATTTTTCTGTGAGCTACCAGTTGTAATACAGAAAAATGTGTCTGGATGAAGCAATGTTGTGAATAATTGATTTGCAGAATGCTATTATCCAAAATCTCATTTGGCAAATGACAAAAGTCAGAGGACAGATTCTACTTAAGATTTCCAAAGACTCTTCAAAACACTACTCTAATAATTGCTGGTTTATCTCACTATTTGGGTCTATATCAGTCTATATGTACCTATATTAAATATGTATATATATTCCATATAAAGCTGTATCTATCCATATATTAATGTAGTGTATATATAATTGATTGCTACATATTATTGATTTGTCTTTTAATATCTACATTCCATCAACATTACTACTGTTGGTGGATGTGGCTCCTCATTTCTGAAAACACTGGCAAGCTTCAAGATTCTATTTCTTCTTCCATAAAGCATCTTGGTATTCCTCTGGCAACATCAGGTCTGGCATAGCACTAGGAACAGAGGAGTATAATTTCCAGCTGATACGTCTTGTTATTGTAGAGAGGAACAGATAGTATGATAGCTAATAACGCAGTCACCCAATCTGGACAATAGCAGAAGAAGTTGGAAGTTGTTTTCAAAATCTAGAGAAGAGGAAAGGAACCATAAAGCTGTGAACATAGTATCATCCTGATGCTCTACGTGGTGTGTTCTGAACACAGTCAAGATTCAGGTTTTTGCTGCTTATTCTGCTTGGAACTTCATCCTGATCATGCAGGTCAAAAGTGTGTATGAGATTGTTAAATATTTAAGAAAATGCACAGAGTGAGACATTTTTGCAGTAGGTAAATGAATATACGTTTTTTTCATTTTATTTTAATTTTCTTTCCCTAAAGAAACCTGGAGAGGAACCACCAGAAGAAGATGAAGGCCTTAAAAGAGTTGATCCTTTACATCAACTTATTCTGCTATTCAGTCGAACAGCATTAACTGAAAAATGGTAGGGATGTTGCGGAGACTGTGAAGTATATATAGATTTTGAGATTACTTCTATATTTGAAATTATTCATGTTAAGTTAGATAGTATTGGCTAAGTCAGAACATGAGCTTAAGCATGTATAGTAAGTTTGTTTAAACTTGCACCAAAAGCCCTCCATGTAAAGAGATTTTACCGTGACTGAGAATGAGATGTTGGGAGTTTTCTAAGGACAAGCAGATGCCCTTATAAACTTTGATGTCACAGCAGGAGGTACCATCCTCATTATACTCAGGACTATCGCTCAGGAGTAGACACACGGGTATCTATCACTCCTGTCTGTTTGTATTCCATATAGAAGTTATATTCCGAATAGGAAATATATATCTAGGCATAATTGAAAAATTAGCTATGTTATCTTTGCTGGAAGCTGATTATTAATTTCTGAGCCCTTTGTAGTTATCTTGCCTTTTTGAGTTGTATTAGTTAGTTCCTCATTTCAAAAAGACTTTTGTACTTAATTATTAGCGTAAAATCCCCTTGAAATATTTTTGAAGGAGCTTAAAATTATTTTGACATTTGAATTCTACTATAATTGCTCAAATCTTCATCTTTTTTTTATTCCTCCTCTATTACCCAGCAAATTGGATGAAGATTTCCTGTACATGGCCTATGCTGACATTATGGCAAAGGTATTTACTTTTTCATTCGCTCCTACATTTCCAATGTTTTAATAAAAAATAATGAGGCAGACTAAAAGAAATCATGTGTAAACGGAACCAAGGCTTAACCACCTCACCCTGCCCCCATTTCTATTAATATATGCTTTCTTTTTTCATGGTTGCAGAGCTGTCATGATGAAGATGATGATGATGGTGAAGAGGAAGTGAAGAGCTTTGAAGTAAGATTAGAATTCTGTTTTATTTTTCTTGTCATATTTGACATTGTTTCATAGCTTCCAACTGACATTTATGTTTCTTGGTTCATGGCTTACTGCAGCTTATTATGTCAGTGAAATGCATGTCAGAATTTGGATTGGCAAATACGAGTCATCAGTTTCATGATAGTAAAACAAAACAGTGTCACATAATAGAAGATTAAATTATCAGAGTAATTGACTAGCTTTCCAGTTTCTAAAGAGAAATATGGGTAGCAAATAAATCTGAAAATCTGATGAGAATAGGCCATATCTTGCAAAGTATTAGGTTCTGTTTTAGTTTGGATGGTTGAAATATTGAATTGTTTTTTTTTTTTTTACAGTAGTAATTTACATTCAGTACCAGTAAACTAGATGATATTTTTATGTCCATATATATGTATATATATGTATATTTTCAGAAGTGCTTCTTAGTAAAAAGTCAGCTTTAACTCCTTGAGACTCTTATGTTGAGAATAGGAAATGTGTAATTATTGTTAATTAAAGTTGATTTTCTAATAATAATCACTGTTATTAGGAAACACAATTACATGATTTAATAGCAAGAATGAGAGATTTGTGTTCTTGTTATGTGTTTGCTCTAGGATCTCTCTCTTTTTTTTCTGTTAATAAAAAGGAAATTACAAGAAATTTGTCATTCTGAGGGACACAGAGGGAATTAATTAGCTGATTAATATCTTTAAGCATACGGTAATCCCTGACATTTAAAGTTGTCTAATGTCTTATCGATAAGTTAATATTAATATCTTTATAAAACATAGAAACATAAAATACATGCTTTAATATTGTTTTATTCTCTCAAGATACTGCTTTATTTGATACAAAAATATCTGTGCTGCTTTGATTTTTCTGTATTGTTTGAGGGCATGTTTAGCTTTTATTCACATTGTTTTATATATATCAAATGCAGTCTGTATGTTTTTTACGTAGTGCTACTTGAAATAGCACTGATTTTTTAAACTGTGTCTTCCCAGTTTGGCTGCATATAGAAATTAGAAAGTTTCTATTCTTAAACATTCATAAATATCTAAGATTAAATACAAAGTTGAGTGTTCCTTTTTTTGAAATTCCAATATGATGTTTCATTGACTAAGAATATTTATTTCTTTAAGCTTTTGTTGGTTAACTCATATATGGTTGTTAGACAAATAAAACTCTTATCCTTATAAATGTGAAAGTTATAAATAGGAAGATTTGAAGTGAATTAAGAACTTTATCAATACAGAATTTTAGTGCTCCATTATCTAAACTCTAATGGGTTCTTTGTTCAACATTAACCTTATCTTGTGAGAGAAGATCCTATCCATTTGTTTTTCTTTATTATTTTTCCTGTAGCTCTGAAACTTATATTCAAAATATGTATTAATCTGTTGAAAAGACAGTTTTGTGTATGTATGTTTTTGGTCAATCACCTACAGAAAAAAAAATGGACGTCTTTTTCTTATTGCTATTTCGCTTCTTGTCCTTGCCCTTCCTTAAGGTCACAGGATCCCAACGCAGCAAGGTAAAACAAAAAAAGAATGTATGTGTATTTGTCTGGGTCTAATTTTGTGAATTTTAGGCCCAACATCTTGGATAAGTTCATCTAAAGGGTCCTGAAAACATTTCTAACATTTCAGTTCCAGCATGACTTATTTCTACCAAACTCGTTGTGTATACAAGCTTTTTAAAGGCTCCAAGATTTGTGCAAACTATGCCATACAAAAATACATTGCCATTGTGGGAAATGGAGTGTCATTTGGCTTGTTCATGTTTTTTTAATATTCCTGCCTTTTCTGCATCAGTTACTTTCTTTACAGTTATTATTTAATTTGGATAATTAAAACTGTCTTTATTTGGCTTTGAAGGGAAGGCAGTCAAGCTTTTTTGCGTGTTACTGGACATACATTTCTCATAAACTAGCAGAATTCTATTTCCAGTGTGTGTCACAGTGTACATCAAGTATATCATAGTTTCTCTGTAGTTCAGATCCTTTGGGGTAGATTAAGTCCTTAGCCTGTGCTGTGGTAGTATTTGCTAGAAACATCATACCTAGGGTTGTATTCTGAAGCAGGTATAAGATCATTCCTAGTTGTTCCTTTTTTTCTCTAAAAACAAGCAGGCAATTGCTGTGAAATATCACAGAGTTAATTTTTATGCCAACTTTTTTTTTATATCTATGTATATGCATTCTTGGATATATCACCATTCGGTGCTAACGTGCTTGAGCATCAGCTGAGCTTTTTGCCTGCCTTATGCCAGCAGAAGTCTCAGTTCCCATCTGATTCAGAGAGCTTGCTGATAGTACTTCAAAAATGGTGTTTTGAGAAAATATCTAGTGTGCAAGGTAGGTATTTTTTTTATCAGGGTGATTAAATGCAGCTCTCTGTGCTGTGGCTGATAGAGGCTAACTTAGTAGAGATGATTCACTTGAGATTGGGAATGCAGAGTTTTAACTGACTGTCAGGCTCTAGGCAGTAGCTTTGAAGTTCTGTGCGTATGGTAATACTGGGGACGTCTATAACCTTCTCCACTAGAAGAAGAAAGATAGTTGTGTTTTTCTGTTTGCTGTTTTTTTTTTATTTTATTTTTTTATTTTTTTACTAACATTCATCCCACAAAAGACAGAGCTTACAATATGACTACTGAAAGAGATGATATACTGCAGGAGTATCTCTTACTCCATAAAAATATTGCACAGATCTTTTCCACTCTCATACTTCAAAAGCGTAATCCTAGAAGATAAATACACTCACAGAGAGTGATGAAATGTGCTTAATGCCATAATTTCCACACGCACGTATTATGAATACCCAAAAGGAAGTAAATAAGCAATGTAACAATGCAATGTAACAATTCTTCCATTAATCTAGCAGTTTAAACATGACATATCTTTCAGGCTGCCTAAATTGTTAGCCTACACTGAATGCTATGCACGCCACAGAAAACTTTCGGTCTTGCTGACGGAGTTTTAAAAAGGCAGAAGATACAATGATAAATAATCTTTGTTTCCTTCATGCATGACAGGAAACAGTCGTAAAGATGTGAGATCATATGTACCTCAGGTGCATAGCAGGAGTGCCTCTGTTTTTTTCTGTGTGTGTATATATTTATCTACCTCAAAATCCAGTGGTTATTTTTCCTCCCATGTTTGTATGCACGCAAAAAGATTGACTTGATTTTGTATGGAAACAAAACTGTATAGCTGTCCTAAGCATCAAAAAATATATGAAGTCTAAAATCCCACATCTTTACAGAATGAAAGCAATGGAGATACAGTAGCAATGATGAGTATATTTTTGCAGCAATATTCAAGCTCATGCCTCATGAAATGTAGTCTCATTTCAGTTATGAATAAGGTATATGGGAATCACTGCATGGACAGTGGGCAGAACACAATATAAATCCACAATAATATTGTTTGCACATGGGTGTGTGCCTACTTGCATTCGTTTGCTTATATTTCCTTTGAATTATTGTGATTATCTTTGTTCCTTGCTCTTTTTCTCTAAGGTAACTTGCTATCTTATTGAATAGACATGAAGTTTACTCTCAGTAGAGCTACTGTCAGTGTCAAACTGGCAGGAGTGGCTGACATTGCTGAGGGCTGTGCTACCATTCTGAGAGACCTAGACAGGATGAAGAGTTGAGCAGAAAGGAACCTCATGAGGTTCAACAAGGACAAGTGCAGGGTCCTGCACCTGGGGAGGAATAACAGATTAGAGGTTGACCTGCTGGAAAGCAGCTCGGCAGAGAGCGATTTGGGATTCCTGGTTGACAATGGGTTAACCATGAGTCAGCAATGTGCCCTCATGGCCAAGAAGGCCAATGAGATCCTGGCCTACATGAGGAGGAGCGGTGCCAACAGGTCGAGGGAGGTGATCCCCCCGCTCTACTTAGCTCTGGTGAAGTGGCACCTGGAACATTGTGTGCAGTTCTGGGCTCCCCCGTACAAGAAGGACATTGAGCTTCTAGAGAGGGCCACAAAGATGATTAAGGGACGGGAACATTTGTCGTATGAGGAAAGGAGAGCTGGACCTGTTTAGTCTGGAGAAAAGAAGGCTGAGAGGAGATTTGATTAACATGTTCAAGTACCTGAGAGGTGATTGTAGGGAGGATGGGCCCAGGCTCTTCTCTATGGTGGCTGGTGACAGGACGAGGGGTAACAGGTGTAAATTGAAACGCAGAAGTTCCACCTCCATATAAGGAAGAACTTCTTTACTGTGAGAGTGTCAGAGCACTGGAACAGGCTACCCAAATTGATTGTGGAGTCTCTTTCTCTGGAGATATTCAAACCTGCCTGGACGCCACCCTGTGCCACGTGCTCTAGGTGTTCCTTCTGGAACAGAGGAATTGGACTAGATGATCTCTACAGGTCCCTTCCAACCTTAAGCATTCTGTGATTCTGTCTGTGCTTGATTCCATCTGACAGAAACTAAGATTTCTCATAAAAGTGTTTCACTAGTCCAATGCAAACTAATTTCTGAGTCTAAGTCACTTGTTCTACTGGCAATAGGTGTTCTAAGTATGTGTAGGATGGGGACTTAAATAGAGGAATCAAAGCCCAACTCATCTATGAAGAAAAGAAATGGGGGAAAAGCAGCTTCCTTTGTTAAATGTCTTCATCCCGTTAGAAGCAACTCTGCTGTTAAATCTTTGTATTCACTGAATTTTTATATTAAGGATAAATCATGCTGTCACTTTTCTCAGACATAGAATGCCAGGTCTCAGTTCAGGATCTAATTCTTCTGAGATGATCCCTATCACAAAGCCTGAATAGACAGAGCAGCACTACACTGTTTATAATAAAGTAACACTGTTCTGTTAAAGAATAGTATGAATTGAGGCTGGTCTCCATAGCCACAATTTTTAGGAATTTAACATTCGAACTATTAAGCACTTTTTTTTTCCTGTTCATTTTTTTTCCCACCCATAATGGATTGGATTTTACTTTTCATTTTTTGATACATTAAGAATCTTTGTGGGCATGGTTGCCAAAACTCAGTCTTTGAGCAGCTGAAAAAAAGATATCATGCTCTGCTAAAAGGAGAGGACAGAGGAAGAGGTATCTTAAACGTTTAAAGCAAGTATTTGAAACAACTGTAAATTGCTAACTGTACTGCAGGGTTCTCTGTAAAAATGAAATAAACTCTTAAAAGCAGCTCCTATTTGACTTCACATTTTCAGAATTGCCCTCTGATTTCAGAAACTGACTTCAATAAACCACATCTACAAAAACTAATCTAAGAATAATGTGTTCTCGCAAACTGCGCTTTCATAATCTACTTCAGCAAAATCTGTGGGTGTGTTTTGCATTTATTCAGATCTATTGCTGTATCCTTTCGTGAACTTTTTGTGTGACAAATTGAAATTTGATCTCTGTATTAAATCTACCTTTGAGTCTAGGAAGGGAACTGAAAGTAAGTTTCTCTGGTCAAAAATCATTTCCCTTTCTCATTTTTTTAGTTGAAGGAATCATTATTCTGAAACTTGATTAAGTCTAACAACATTTTTTTTTTTTTTGTAACTAATGTTGGGATCCCCTCTGCAAATTAACCTGTGATCTTTTTAGTAGAGTTTATATATAGATAAGGAAGGTACCACACAAAAGTGTTCATTCTGTGATTGCTCATCAGTTTCACAAAATTTTTGGTGTTGGTTGGTGCAGTTCTTTTGGTTTCAGAAAAGTCATCAAATTACAAGCAGGAAATTTTGTCCAGTGGTTTTTGATGACAACTATAATTGCTACCATTTAAAATACTTAGTGGCATTTAGTGGCAGCTGAATTGACACACATCATAATGATGGGACAAGTTGATACCTGAAAATGCTTCTAAAACTATCGTCCAGCAGACAGTGATGCAGTGATTAAATATGAATCACCTTTGGAAGCTTTTCTGAACAAGACCACTGGAATTAGGTTTTCTATAAAAAAGAAAGTCTCATCAGTGCCTTATTATGACAGTCTCATCAAGTGTCTTATTTATCTTTTTGCTGAGCTGTTTACATATTGTCCTGCTGGATGGTGTAAGCAAAAAATTTCAGTTTCTCTAAAATATTCTGCAGTTCCTCCATACCTCCCTGTATGGTTTAGCTGCTGAGGACAGTCCACGAATCACAATTACAATCACAAGAAAATAAATAATTTTCAGAGTGATACTTTCATCAGTTAAAGCTCTTATTAAATTCAGTTAATGCAACTTCATTGCCTACAAATTTCAAGCTACTGCTTTGCCACAGCTACAGCTTTTGTTGTTAGAACAAGCTTTTGTGTTGTGACTTCAAAGATAGAACTCCAAGTTCCCTCATAATGGTTTTGTAAAATGATACATGACAAAAATGATCAGAAAGCACTATGACGACTTAAACTTTTTGAGTAAGTGAAGATTTCACCAAGAATTTATGTAGCATTAGATTCAGCAGTTAGAGAACTGCTGAAGTATAGGTTTTACTCAGAGTGATATGTGTAAATTTGTGGCGTTTTGTAACTGTAGAGTTGTGGAATCAGCTCATTGTACAACTGTTGGAAATACATATAATCTGTTTCTAAATCAAAACGATGTTAAAGTCATTAGAAGTCTTAAAACTCAGAAAACAAAAAAATAATTATTTTTTCAAAATTGTTCAAAACTACACTTTCATATTCTCTAGTTGGTCTTAAAAGAAGATTGCAGAAAACAAGTCAGTGTTTAGTCTTCTACAGATTTTATGTATGTGATTTTAGAAAGATTTATGGAGACCCAAATAATTTGAGGAAAAAATTGTCTTCTGATTTTGATCCTGTTGATAGACTTACTGTTGTATTGATGACTAATAACGGTCCTGAATGTAGAAGGAGAATAATACTTTGGAATAAACATTGATTTTATAAACTTTCTTAATGATAATTGCTGAGTTACTTGTACCTGTAATCCCCATAATTCTTAGGACTATATTATCTTCTATCATAAAACATATGGTAAAAATAGCAATGATTCTTGTAGACTGAATTAATCTATGTTGTTAATATAAAACTGATACATGCAAATCAATACTGTTCTCCAAGGATAGAATCTTCTTCACAGATTCACTACGATTCTGAATTCACTGATTCGTCTAAAAATATTTGTGTTTCAGAATGTGAATGTAGAGCAGGTCTTCTCAATCCTCTGAAAATCAGTGCAAATAAAAATCTAGCATATACTAACTAACAGCATACATCTTGGGTATAATTCTGAAAACAAAAAGTTAAGTTTGAGTGAGAACGTGTCTTCCAGCATTGAAAAGGTGATAGGTAACTCTAACAGTGTGAGCATTTGTTATCATAGATACCTCAGCTCAGTGATCTCAGATTTTTTTTTTTAATGATGACATAAATGCCTAGCAGATGTAGTATCCGCCTTGGCATATGGTTACTTGTTACTTATTTTTTTTTAAAAAAAAAAAGTGAGTTAAATAATCTTTAAAAATCTTTATACTTTCAGAGTGTGTTAAAAACATCCTACTTGGTATGGCACCTTGTTGGAGAATTTATTTTTCGGTGGAAACACTTGTACATTTCATTTTTTACTTTTTTATAAAAATTCTGGTTATTTAGTTACTTTAAATGTTTAATTTAGTTTGAAATATTTTTGCTGTTGCTGTGATGAGTCTGTGAATGAGGAAATTTAATCCACTGGCTGTTCTGGTAGTTTTTCTGACATATAGCAAGGCATAATAGAATGCAAGAAAACAGCAACAACAACAAAAAATCTAATAGTAACAAGTAATACTTGTTAACGCTGCTGAGAAAAGGAGTTACCTTGAGTACTAATTTAGTATACTCTTTAGTATAGACTGGTGCTGGCATATAGCAGGATCCCTGACACTCTAATTTCTCAACCAGACTTGAATATATAGCATCGCAAAGATATTTTCAGTTTGAAAAAGAAACAACCTCTTTGGAAGTTATCATGAACGGAAAGATTGCTTGTAGAAATGTTTTTTTTGTTGTTGTTGTTTGTTTGTTTTGTTTTGTTTTGTTGGTTTTGGTCCACTTTGTCACTGGTTACCTAGAGACCTTGATTTTCCCTGGGAAAATTCTAGTCTTCTGACTTCCAGGCAAGGCATCTTCCTACCATGCAACTGCAGTTGTGCATATACATTGGGTTAGTCCACAGATTATGAGGATGCTTACTACAAGCACCCCTATAAATTTATCAATAAAAATATTATATAATGAAAGTAGCATAGGTCACGTTAGGCTTGTGACAAACAAACCTTTCAGTGGAAGAAAAATGGAAGATTGTTTGGTCTATACCAAATGCAACTAGAAATAGGGGATAGTCTTCTAAAATCAAACACTGATCAGTTTTAATTCATGTCTTGAAGCAGATGAAAATATTTTCTTGTAGCTATACTGAACCTGTGGTGTCATGATCATCTGATGTTTTGTAGGTGTGTATGTGTGTGTGTATATGTGTGTGTATGTATGTGTGTGTGTACGTGTGTTTACTTCTGTTTTGTTTTTCCTGAACTCCCAGGAAGAGGTTTAAACATGAAGGCAAAACTTTCAAACCTCAGCATGGCTAAATAGAAAGCAAAGCTGCCATTTTTAATTTTTTTTTTAACATTTTTGTGCCTCCATCTAGATCTATCACATAATTTAAGGGAAAAAAAGAAAGACAATTTAATCACAGGAGAGTTAATAGTGTGAAAAAAAAAACCCTGATGAATTTTGTTTCCGCAGCACGATATTATCAAAGATTTAAGAAACAAATTTGCCAGCCTCGGCGAGAACTCTCTGGTAACAGCATAAATGTCTGTGTTGGTTTGCTTTTGAGTTGAAGGTTTCTTTTTTCATTCATTTGAACACATTTCTCTTTTTTACCTCTTATTTTCTAATTTATTATTCATATCCTCTATCTAGCAAGCCTTCATTTTTTAAACCTCTTCCATCTTCCAATATCTTTTTTCTGTAATTTGGATGGAAAGTTTATGGCAGCAAAGCTGTCACTCTGGCTACTTCTGCTGCAGCTGTTCCTGCTTTTAGGTCATACATATTTTGGGCGTTGTGTTTTTGGACATGATACTAACCAGTTGTGTCATGTTCCTTTGACTAAGCTTTCTACCACGCCATCTGATGGACTCACTGTCATAGGGCTCTATGCAACTTCTATTTTGCAACTTATACTGCTTAGTCATCCTCAATTCTCCAGTAATCTTTAATTAACTTTGTGAAAGCTCAAAGTCCTCTGGAATTAGCTGTGCCTTTATGTTTGCTTTTTATTTTTTTCTTTATGTTTTCAGTGGTAGTTTAAATTATAAAGAACAAACTTCAGCCATTGCTCAAGCAACGCCATGCAGTATTGTTTTTTGCCGCTAGAGAATGCAAAATATAAAAGCACAGTGCATTCTATCAAATATTCTGTTGGTAGGGTGGGCAAACTGTATTGTATCATAACAAGACTTTTGGAAAAAATTTCTCTGAGATGTTTCAGTTACTCTGGTATTCAGCAACAACTTGCAACTCAAGAATCATATGCTGAGCAGTATGAAGTTAAGATCACACTATAGAAGATTATTAAGGCTGTGAATTGTGCAAAAACAGAGCACATAAGTGCAAGTTTATATATGCAGTATATATTTACTATGAATATGGGCTTACAACTAATCTAACGATATACGATTGAGATAACTCTCTTTTCAGATAAACCACTAAAAGTACATTAAAGAAAAACACCAAGGGGTAATATTACTTGAACATGTTAAATATCTGTTCAGTATTGTTGTGTATATTAAATTGGTCCATGATGTTGTCATAGAGCCCATATACTAAGAAATAACAAAACCTTTGGAGAACTGTTAGTAACTAAGTCCTCATCTTAAATGACTGGAATTTGTGTTCAGGAAAAAGAAATGGAAAAGCAAAAACTTCTGTACCAGCAAGCCAGACTGCATGACCGTGGTGCTGCTGAGATGGTTCTTCAGACAATCAGTGCTAGTAAAGGTAAGATCTTGTTGTGCAGATTATATATTAAAATTTATCTCTGATTGTCTTTAAAATTATTGCATTTTTTGTTGGGCAAAAAAGCTAAAGCTGTTTGGCATTAAGATTTGTTTTCAAAATGTACCCAAAGTTTCAAAAAATATTGGGAGATCATGCAAAAAATGTTTCACGAGGTATCTGTTATTATCATTGTTTCTAGTGGTTGAGAAGTTCATAGCTTGAGCAATATGTGGTGATAAAAAGGCCCCAGATTCCAGGAGGTACACAGTTCTGAAGGAGGTATAGACTTTGGTCTTTTCCACTCCCCAAGTATTGCTTTTTTGGTGTACTTTAGCTATTTCTAAAGTATGAATTAGGCTGACATTTGATCTGTTCATCGTCTTTTCTGTGAACTGTTTCTACTGTAGTATTGATTTTTTTACCGACTTGAGATCATTATCCGTTCATGAAGAAATAGGAAAAATCTGTTGAAGGTAGCATACAGTAGAAAAACATTGTTAAATTTGAATGTTAGCTCTAAATGTTGCACTCATCCTTAAATAAATTACTGGATGCTATCCTGAATGAAAGAGAATTTTCCAAATGAAAGAGAATATATTCAGAATGTCTGCTCTTCTTGTCTTATATCATGTCTTTTTTGTGTGCAGTATACATATTACTCTATGTCTATAGGCACACATGAAGATTCTAAATCATGCTAGAGATGATGACAAATATGGTTTTCATGAGGAACAAAAGGGTCCTTCCTGAAAAGTTACCATTCAAGTCATCGCATGGATAAGTTAACCGAATATGCTTATTTTTAATGCAATGTTAATCACATTTTTAATAATTTTAAGGTGAGATGGGACCAATGGTTGCAGCTACCCTGAAGCTAGGGATTGCCATTTTAAATGGAGGAAATTCTACAGTTCAACAGGTAAAGTACTCATTTCTTTTTAACTATTATAGTCCGTATAGATTTTTATACCACAGTCCTTATTATTGTAATACTGCATTATGTAATGTGACTATCATTTGTCAAGTGCTGTTTGTCTTCTTTCTCCTTTCCTTAGAAGAAAACAGTGCACAGAAATGTCTTGTTTATGTACATATTTTTTGACTGTACACATCTAATTAATCATAACACTGGACTAAGAGAAATGGCTTTCGCACTTTCGTATGAGGGGAGAAAAATTATGTTAAATTGTAAACTTCTAGATAAAATTCAAAGAGATTCTGTGGAGATTACAATTGTCCTGTAGGCAGTAGAGCAAAATTACTGGTCCCAGTCTTCAACGCTAAATTTGTTTACAACTTCAGAAGTCCTTACCTTATGTGGTAGAGCTGTAGTGCTAAAAGCAGAAAACTTAGACTTCATTTGCCGATCTACAGGGAAATAATGTGAAGAACAGAGGACAAGTCTGCTGTGTTAGCAGTTTTACGTACTGTTGAAGAAAAGTGCCTTATACAGAGTGTATTCTGCACTAGCTGAAGATTCCTGAGTCCCTGTGGATTCATGCCTAATATTATTACATTGCTGTAGGACAGTGTGAATTTATACAGAAACCTGGTAATAATTAAGCTCTCCTGTAGTTAGCATTGAAGTGACCAAGTGCAGGCAAAAATAATATTATTTTCAGTTTTTGTTCTCACAAAGAGTAGTGACTGGAGACTTGTCAGTTGACAAAGTGTCTGTATGAACTATTGCTGGTTCTTTGTGATGTCGTGATTTTACAGCTCTTATAAGAACAGTGGTATTTTTACATACTTATTTATTCTGAATTCCCAACGTGTCAAGCTAAATTATTTTTAAAATGATTTGTTCCACTTTAAGTCTAATCAGAATTCAGAAACCATTATTACCAGTTCAGTTACAATACTACTAATACTCATAGTCCAAATTATGTAATTAAAGCATAAAAGCATTGAAACATCCTGTTTTTAACTTTCCTTAAGGTCCACCTAAAAAGGCTTAAGGTCAACCATTCTTCCTCAGGCAGAATGGCTGGTGTAGGGCAAGAAGGGCAAGAGCTGTGGAAATGGCAGAGACAAGCCATCAGCAGCCTAGTGTACTGGAGGAGAAGGGTGTTGAAGCTGTGGGAGGAGTTCTTTAATTTTGTGTCTGCTTGCAGTTATGTTGACTGTTGTTAACAGTCTGCTTCCATGCTCTTTTTTGTCATAGGCTGTTATCCATTTTTCTTATTCTGTCATCTCCAGAATGAGTTTTACCGCATTCACAGAATGAATTCCTGTAGCATTCCTGTAGAGATCAGTCTTTGGCCATTGTGATTTGTGTTTACAGCTGGGACCTCTGGTATCATCCTGTATCTTCACTCTACGACACATTTTGTTTTAAAAACATGGTTCACTCCACAGAGAATAACTTCTTGTTATTTCAACCTTTAACAGATAGGCATCACACTGTGGAGTTACATTAAGTTAAGATAAAACCAATTTAGACAATAGCCACCTGACTACTAGACAGCTAAAACTGCAGCTAAAATAAGCTAAACCTCAGACTATGATAAACCCATCCAAGTGCTTTGACTATTAGATCAATACAAGTCTGTGGCCTATAATTCATAGCGTCAAAATTTTATTTATTTATATATGTGTATATATATATATTCAACATTAATATAAGAACTCTGAATCATTGACTTTAGTGATTTTTTTTTCTGTTGTTACAACGAAATATCCAAATGCATAGCTTCTTTTTTTTGTAAGGGCAATGGGCATTAAATGTTCATTTTTAATACCTATTTTTTTTTTCCAACAAGGCTCTATTATCTAATTTGTAAATTATGATTTATGAGTTATTTTAAAACATCAGCATGATCAATAATCTAAGACTAAAACAACACGTAGTATATGTGTTAATTTTCTATGCATATGATTTTTGTTTATTGCAGAAAATGCTTGACTACCTGAAGGATAAAAAGGATGTGGGTTTCTTTCAGAGTCTTGCTGGTCTTATGCAATCCTGTAGGTAAGAAAATATCTACTTTACTGGTATATTACCTCATGGGTAGATTTTATTCCACAGGATGTTTAGTTTTGGAAAGAGCATCTACATTTTTTTTTTTTTTGCAAACCGCACTTCATCTGTAATGTGATGGATTTGGGGTAAAGGGTAAGGTTATGTTTGTGGTATGAAAATCTTCATATGACATGGATCTATGTTAATTAAAAAGAGCTCTTCTGACACACATGGCAAGTGTGTTTGTCTTTTTTTTTATGGATCAGTCATAAAGAGTTAACTTCTATTGGCATTTGCAGAGGAAAAAGTAGTGGTAAATATGTTGCATTGAATATTGTAATCTTGTAGCTAAGAAGTATTTGCATCTTCTTGGTCTAGTATGATTGTATATCTAGTTGAACTCATAAACTTTTCTCTGTCATCTTTCACATAAGGAAGTATCACAAATATTTAATCAGAGCGTATGTATAATTTTTCTCATTGCAGTGTTCTTGACCTAAATGCATTTGAACGTCAAAACAAAGCAGAAGGCCTTGGCATGGTGACTGAAGAGGGATCAGGTATTATTATTTTAATGAAAATAGTCTATCACCTTTTGCCCTTTATATTTTGTGGAAGCAAGCTGAATTTAAAGGAACACAGAAAATATATATCAAGAGGCTGAAGACAAGATTTGATTCCGGAAGGTGATTTATATTTGAATGGTCTGCCTAATCCTGAGCTAGACAAGCGTAAATCACTAGAGGAGTCTTACCATCATTCTAAAGAAGGGAAGAAGACACTGACTCTAAAACTGAAGGCAGATTCTAATTACGAACAGTAGTGTTTTTGCATGTAAAATACTTCAGAGATCCCTAGCGAGTTTCAGTATAAAATGAAATGAAGAGCTCCCAGCTGGTTTCTTAAACTGTGTTGGGTAGAATAAATTATAGACAATTTAGTAAGCAATAAATTAAACATCAGAGGTCAAGGGAAGTGTATTTGCTCCTTGGGAAAATTTTGTTTGGGATAAGGAAATATTTTGTTTGGAATGAGGAAATATTACAGAATTTTCAGTTGATATTTGATTTTTTGAACTAATTTTGTTAGATTAGATTTTTACAATCTTTTGTAATCAGTGTTGAATTCTTTCTTTTGCCTGACAGTAAGTTGAGTTACTCTGTTACTGTCATTGTCTGGATTCATTAGGCTTCTTCTTCTGTGACTAACAGAGCTACCAAAGCGCAATTTTTCCCCTCACTGTCAGTATTTTATAGCATATTTATGTGCCTTAACTTCACAATAAAGTAATCTTAACAGGCTTTTATTTTAGAAAAAAGGTATAGAAAACTTAACTGTGTAGTCATTATTGCACTTTGGAGTTCATAATTCCTACCTGCAGCACTGAATATCTCATTGGCTGTTGTGCCTTAGCTCTTTTATGTGACATATTTTTTGATTACTGAACTGCTTGTCTGAATGTCAAAACCCCAAAATGTTACATTTGGGTGAATGACTTCAAGAATAATCATAAATGCTGCTTGTCAAAATGTGTTCTTACATTTTAAATTATATATCAAATCCTACTAGATTTATATGAGCAAATGAAATAAAGTTATTCGGTGCTGATAAAATTTTGTCATGTGATGATGGATTGAACACTGATGCAGCTATCTGGCTTGCAAGGTTTTAACCATTGACAAGAATTTTGATATTGACTGCCTACCCAGAAAATCAACTGAAGGGTCTAATTCAGCAAAGCACATCGGGATGTGTTCCTCATAAGTTTAGTGTTTTATTTTTAAAGGGAGATGGATACCCAATATTTATTTTGTGTCAACAACAAACTCATGCCAAATCCTCAAAATCTTTGTCATTTTTTTGAGTATGAGAATGCAGATATCTGTACATTTCTTAGGTTATAAGAAGGTATTTTAAAATCTATTCTAAATCTAATTTTGCATTTGGGAAATATTCTGTATTTTTAAGAACCTGATTTTATGAATGGGAACAAAACCAATGTACTGCTTATCTTTGTGTGTAGTGCAGCACTCATGCTCACTAAAATAAAATAAGAACATGAAACAGGGATTATTTCTAAAATCCTGCCAAGCTCCTACTGCCACTTTTTGTATGAAGATCATTATGTTTTGTAATTTATTATTAATTTTATAAAATGAAATACTATCTGCCAAGCACAAGTCATATGTGTGACCTATTAGTGGCTATATTTTTTCTCTGTTTTTCTTTATTCTTTTAAATTAAATATGGAGATTTTCTTTAGGGAGACATAGGGAGTTACTTGCCAGACTGCAATAATTTGTGCTCCGTTTCTACAGGAGAAAAGGTGATGCAGGATGATGAATTCACGTGTGACCTCTTCCGCTTCCTTCAATTGCTCTGTGAAGGACATAACTCAGGTGTGTAGGCATTTAAGCCAAGGTGATGGTAACTCAGGATAAAAGCTGCACATTGCTGCTTTTGTAAAATATAATGAAAGATGATTTCACTGCTGGGTTGTACATGAAGCAAAGCATTGGTTTGGAATTATTATTATTTTTTAAATCCATGTAGACTTTATAGAGAAAATAATGATGGGTTTTGGATCATGACTTATTGGGAAAGGTAGATTATAGAAAAAATGAACATGGTTTATAATGTCTAGTCAATGACTGAGAGGAAAAATGAAATGGAAAGCCTTGTAGTATATTTACCATATCTTGGTGTTTGTAGACTTTGTGGCATGCTGTTTGTCACAAATGAAAATTAGAATTCTATGTATCATTACAAGGACATACAGGAGATCTTTTGGAAAGTAGCATGTTTTAAAAATATGAAATCAAACAATACTAGTCATTATGTTAAGCATATTTTCATTGTTTAATTTGTTTCCGAGAAGTCTCTATGGTATTATTGAAACAACAGCAAAAAAAAAAAAAAAAAAGCTCTTGGACTTGTTTATGACTTTGTAATGCAGAGTTGTATAATAATGGAACTTAATTTTGCTTTATTTAGCAAAATATAGGTGTAATTCCATTAGTATTTATTGAGCTCTAATGATAAAACTGGTCAGCAGTAATGCTTAGTTAAAGCTTTATTGGTGAAAAATATGGCTTTCTGGCTTATGGGTTTTCTTCTGAGTGATAGGTGGTCTCTGCAATAAAAAACAATAAATATCAGAGTTAAAACCTTTGCTGAAGCTAAAGCATACTTGTAAAAAAAGAAGATTTTTTTCTATTCCTTTAATCTATACTTTCCTGCATCATGTTTAATCAGAATTAATGTGAATGTGTAATTTTGTAAGTGTTTGACATATATACGAATGCAAACTAAGCATTTCTTTGTGCTTTTAGATTTTCAGAATTACCTGAGAACTCAGACTGGTAACAACACAACTGTTAATATTATCATTTCCACAGTGGACTACTTATTGAGAGTTCAGGTACATTAATTTATAGAGTAATGAAGAAGATAGCATTCATTTCTTGCATCTGCACAGCATGTACCACTATAATCTTTTATTCATTTTTTTTTTATAAGGCAGTATCTACTTTATATTTTCTTGTATATTTGGTGTTCCTCCTTCTCTAACTTATTCTATGAAACCTTGGAGCAGATGATACTATTTCATGGCCACTTTCTGCATTGCTAGATATAGGTCCTATGTCATTTTCTTGTTACTGAATGTGAGGCATATCCTCACTGTATTTTATTTTCCCAAGAAAAGAATTCTAGTAGGAAACACTGCGCTGACTTTCTGGACATTAAAAAAATGGCTGGGTCTTTTTGCTGCTTCTGTGGTATTAACAATAGCCCAGCTCATAGCCAGAGATGCTCAGCATCTATCTCTATAACGAAGCTCAGACCCCTTTCTCTTTCATATTTTTTTTTATCTATGTGCTTTTTTATTATTATTATTTTCTGTCCATTTGTTTTTCTTTTCATGATTCACTGGTCCCTTTAGCCATATCTTGGAATTTCCTTCACTAATAAGTGGTTTGCTGCCACAAAACATTTATTTACAGTAAAATTTCTCCCTTAACGTAAAATGTTCAACCACACCAGAGGAGCGCATTGATTTGTCATCACATTTGTCCTGCTCATGGTGCCCATGTTTTTTAAGAGAAATTCTGCAATTCTTTACTGGTTCTTAAAATACTGTTTATTTGCACTGTAAGAGTCAAAGGTGACAAAAGTGTGAAAGACCGATGTCAAACATTATCTGGAAAATATAATGGAGTCTTCTAACCAAACAGAGCAGGTAGAAAGCAGAAACATGCTAAACAAGAAGTAAACATCAGTGAGTATGAATTCACTTGAACTGTGGATTGAAATAGCAAACTTTTGATTGAAATTACTCTTTGGCTGTAAAGTCAAATTTTCTATTTCTCTGATTTCTCTGAAAATGCACAGAACTGCACATGATACTTAATCAGCTGTATTTGTTTTAAATGTACTGAGTTAAATTTTGCCTTTAGCATTTAATATATTGTGTTTAAGAATTCTAGTCTGTGAAAACTGGTCTTTTTAAAGTTGCTGCTTTTATCAGTACTGCTACTTATCTTTATAGAACAATAGTAGTAATAATGACAAGGAATTATTTGTATTGTATTGCTTATTTTGTTGAAACGCTTAGCTCTCCCTTGGCGGAGACAGAAAGAATAATCATGCGCACCAAGGGGCAGTTTTTTCTACTATTAATTAATTTGTTCAAGGAACAGCATGCAGAATTGAGCTACCAGTGAATACTCCTTTGCAGAATGCAATTATTTGTGTTTCTAAAAGCATATACCAACAGATCTAAAGGTTTTTCTTAACTCAATTTTGAGGGGTTTTCTTCATTTTAGTTTATTTCAGTTCTTATTGGTTTATCTTGAGATCAAAATATAATTCTTGAAATCATACTTCAGAAGGATCATTTAAACTTAAAACTAAATATTAAACTACTTTTCAAAATTCTGTAATACTTACATAAACTAAACACTTTTCAAAACTATATTACAGTTTAATGTCATTTTTATTATTCTGCTGAAGAACCAGTTAGAGGCAATTTGGCTACATAATCTCTTTGTGCTTCTTGTAACTGTTTTTAGGAATCTATTAGTGATTTCTATTGGTATTATTCTGGAAAGGATGTTATTGATGAGCAAGGACAACGAAACTTTTCCAAAGCCATCCAGGTTGCAAAACAGGTTTTCAATACTCTTACAGAGTATATCCAGGTAAATTAGTTTCATTATAATAACATGGATTTTGACAGAACTTCGTCTTACTTTTGGCAAAAAGATCCAATGTGAATAAATGTAATATCAATAGAGATATAATATAGATACATTTGTGCATCAGATCTACGTTATTTCTTGTATTTAAATAGGAAACAGAGTTTTAAAACTTGTTTAACAGTCACGACTCCTTTTGAACTTCAGCAGTTTAGTCAATTTTACAGTTATTGATAGATAATCTACTTTGTTGGTCTGCAGGTTTGATGGCAGTTTTTTTCTTTTTTGTTTAATTTGGAAATTAAATGTCCTATGTATTCAGAGGGCTTTAAAGAATGTGTCATTCACTGAAAGATTAATTTCAAAATATTTTTTTAAAAAATGATGATAAGACTTTTGAGATGTCATAACTACTTGTCTTTTGTGATTTTTAGGTAATAAGTATTTTATTCAATCTCAGTCATCGAAAGATTTTAGCTTCATGCATGCTTCATGCATGCACTCGGAATTTGGAGTGTATAGAAAAATGTTTCTTTAATGCTGTGTTGTGGAACAAGTAGAATATGCTGGAAAATGTATCTCTTATACCAATGTCACATCAAGCTTTTATGAGGATTTTTGTCTTACAGTGTAAAATAGAGAAGAATCAGCTTGCAAGTGTGTACTCCTTCTGCATTTGCACTTTAAAGATGCAAACAGATAAAATTTTTGTGGTTCTGAATTAGTATGTTTATGAGTAGTTGGCTAAAAACATCCCAATCTGAATGATTATAAGAAATGGGCACTGCTCAGAGTCAGTGGTATTGTTTGTATATTTGTGTTTCATAGAAGTTTCTAAAGGATAGCCCCCAACTATGCACTGCCTCTATGTCTTCCTTCCTGTTTTTATTGTTTCTTGCAAATTTAACCCTGCCTTTCTTTTCTTATTGCCTGAACAGGGACCATGTACTGGGAACCAGCAGAGTCTGGCACACAGCAGGCTGTGGGATGCAGTGGTTGGTTTTCTCCATGTGTTTGCTCACATGCAGATGAAACTGTCTCAGGTACCTTTTCTTGCTTTTTAATTTTAAGTTGCTAGCTCTTTCATAAAGTTCAAAATGACTTGTTAATATCTTTTGGGTTATTAATAATAGAACAGTTAATAGTGGAAGGATGAGAAGAAGT
This sequence comes from Tinamus guttatus, assembly GCF_059628265.1. Classification (NCBI taxonomy): domain Eukaryota; kingdom Metazoa; phylum Chordata; class Aves; order Tinamiformes; family Tinamidae; genus Tinamus; species Tinamus guttatus. The sequence continues at coordinate 920,572 of NW_028288545.1, forward strand.
AAAAGAGACAGAGAGATATTCAAATACAGCAGAATTGAGGGTATAAATTTTAGAAGTATAGTGCATGTGAGTAGCAGGCCTGTTAACAGAATTACAGATAGTGGGCATGAAATCAGGTATAGACAAATGAAGCATATTACCTGAATTCAGGAGAAAAAAAAAAAAAAGTCTTATGTATTCATATTGAATACATAGTTCTTTCACCATTTTTTTTCTGCAGTTTTGCCTGAGTCTTTCACGCAGAATCCATCTTTCATGTTTAGGTGTCTATTTCAGTACAGATATGTAAACCTCTAAGATTCTTCTCCTCTCAGTAATGAAAGAGGGTATCAGACCTTTTGGATGTTAGCACTCTTCTCCTGGAGTGTCGAATTAGTCTGTTATCTAAGGATATATAAATGGAATTTTATTGCTTTTAATTTTGAAATTGTATTTCAACTTTTCTTCTTCCTTCCCACTCCGTAAAAGTTCAGCAGCTAATAATGGAGTCAGTTATTTTTAAATCATGTTACAGTTTGAGCCTTGTATGCTAAAGCCATTGTTTTTACAGGACTTTACAGCTGTGAACTTGATTACGTAGATAACAGTATTAATTTAGGTGACATGAAACATTACAGAGGCATGATTTGTGAGCTTGACATATCCAGTTATTGCTTTAAAAATTATTATCTTCAGTTTTCACTTTGCCTCTGTTAAATTACTGTCTGCTACACTAATGATTCTTTACATGTTTGATCCTGTAAGAAGTCAAGCAATTAAATATATTTATATCATATTCCTTTTGATAATAATAGCCTCTAATTTCTAAGTCTTATTTTTCAGGGTGAAATGTGCATGCATGTATATAAATGTCAAAAAGTCAATAGATATATAACATACTGTGTTCATTATGCAGGATTCTAGTCAAATCGAATTACTGAAAGAATTAATGGATCTTCAGAAGGATATGGTTGTCATGCTGCTGTCTATGCTGGAAGGTAGTTCAAATTTGATTTGGAATTCTCTTTCACAGTTGTTTTACCAATTTTTTTACATTTCTAGATTTTCTTCATGTTAGAAGTAATGCGTCATTTTCCTTTTGCTTTTTAATTTTCCTTGTCAATTGTGAGGGAGCTACTAGGTCTTACAGTACATGCAAGATTTATATATGGTAGTTTAGATCCTATTTTACAATGTCAGAATTAGATAAAAAGAAGATTATATAGAAAAAGAAGTTTTATTTTCTTCCTATGAATTTTGTTTCCCTTTTAGCCTAGGTGAAGTTATTTACTAATGAAATAGAAATCCTGTATTCTATCTACTGAAACATTTATCAGTCATTTTATTAAGAGCATTACTGTTTTGCATTTATATTGATGGTGATCTTAGCCATAAAGAACAAGCTTTGATTTATCCAGGGGCTAGGTTCAAGGCCTGCTTTAGCATAGCATCGTGCAATTTTAGTTTTGTAAGCATACCCAAGAGCACATGAGCATTGTCCAAAGCTATTACTGTTTATTTATCTGTACTTCATGGTAACATATTAGTGCTCCTGAGAGTAGACCACACCAAAAAGACTTACAGTACCTCTATGATAAAAATGAAAAATAGATATTTGAATCATCTGTGTGGGAAACTGGGAAGAGAGTGAAGAAGGATTACAGTGATTGCGGTGTAGCATGGATTACGACTGCTGCCACTTGGTTAATAGGAGGTCTTTGCTTTGGAAAGCAAAGTGAATTCTCAATATGTGTAAACTGCAGTCTGCAAGTGGCCTATAGAACTATTCATCTTAACTGGTATGTTGCTAGTTTTGCCTATGCCACGCAGCAGTAAACTATTTGTAGTGTCGCTCTTAAAAGCTGCCACGGGTTTAGTGTATTATTAATTTTAACAGACGTCTCTCTATATGGTCTGTTAATTCCTCCTTGGTTTCCATGGTTACTACATGTTTAATGATACTGTTTTTAGTAAAAGATTTCTAATTTACAGATAACTTTTTTGTTTGAGAGTGCTAGTTAACAGCTTTTCAATTTTACCATGTGATCATTTCATGAGTTATAAAACACTTATCTTTGCCAAAACATTTGTTCCCATCAATATCTATTACTCATTGTCATCATGTCTAGGTAATGTTGTGAATGGAACTATTGGCAAGCAGATGGTTGATATGCTTGTGGAATCGTCCAACAACGTGGAGATGATTCTGAAGTTTTTTGATATGTTCTTAAAACTTAAAGATTTGACTTCCTCTGATGCATTCAAAGAATATGACCCTGATGGTAAAGGCATAATTTCGAAGAGGGATTTTCACAAGGCAATGGAAAGCCATAAGCATTACACGCAATCTGAAACTGAGTTTCTGCTATCATGTGCTGAAACAGACGAGAATGAGACCCTGGACTACGAAGAATTTGTGAAACGATTCCACGAACCTGCCAAAGACATTGGTTTCAATGTTGCCGTCCTCCTGACCAATCTCTCAGAACACATGCCCCATGATACCCGTTTGCAGACTTTTCTTGAGCTGTCAGAAAGTGTTCTGAATTATTTTCATCCCTTTCTCGGACGCATAGAAATCATGGGCAGTGCAAAACGCATTGAACGAGTTTATTTTGAAATCAGTGAGTCAAGTCGGACTCAGTGGGAGAAACCTCAGGTAAAAGAATCCAAGAGACAATTTATATTTGATGTTGTAAATGAAGGAGGAGAGAAAGAAAAAATGGAGCTTTTTGTTAATTTTTGTGAGGATACCATCTTTGAAATGCAACTGGCTGCTCAGATCTCTGAATCAGATCTGAATGAAAGGTCAGCAAATAAAGAGGAGAATGAAAAAGATAAGCCTGAGGATCAGGATCCTAGAATGGGTTTTTTCTCTCTTGTGACTATGAAATCAGCATTAGTAGCTCTCAAGTATAATTTAATGACTCTTATGAAAATGCTTAGCGTGAAGAGCTTAAAGAAACAAATGAAAAAGGTGAAGAAAATGACTATGAAGGACATGATCTTGGCTTTGTTTTCTTCTTACTGGAGCATTTTGATGGGCTTGCTGCATTTTGCCTGTAGTGTCTTCCGAGGCTTCTTTCGCATCGTGTACAGTTTGCTGCTTGGAGGAAGTCTGGTAGAAGGAGCAAAGAAAATCAAGGTGGCTGAACTACTAGCTAATATGCCAGATCCCACTCAGGATGAGGTACGTGGGGAAGGAGAAGAAGGAGAGAGGAAACCAACAGAAACTGCTCTGCCTGCAGAAGACCTGACAGATTTGAGAACTTTATCAGACGACAGTGATCTACTCTCAGATATATTTGGTTTGGATTTGAAGCGAGAAGGAGGCCAGTATAAATTGATCCCTCATAATCCAAATGCGGGTTTGAGTGATTTATTGAGTACTCCTTCCATAGTCCCAATGCCTGAGGTGCAGGAAAAAGCACAGGTAAGTGTATGTGTGTGTGTGTGTATATATACATATATATATATATATATATATATTTTCTGTCATATTGTTTTCTTTCCCATATGTTAAGTATAGCCTAGAAGCAGGACCTGGATCCCTGTTTGTTACTTATGATGTGTTTTTTTTAAAGAATCACATATAAACACAATCTAACTTCAATAGCATGTGAAGAATCACATATAATCTCTAAAGTTTAGACTCTCTCAGCTCACAGACTTGAAGCCTTCACTCAGTACTTTTTTTTGATTTGATGTTAAATCAGTGTTAGAATGGGTCTGCATAAATGTTGCCTGAAAGATAACTTTCCCTCAGTGTGTTTAAAAAAAAGTCTAGTCATAATGTTCTTTACTCTGTGTTTCCTTTGAACTAGATTTAAAGACTGTGTGCTATATTATAGTGCCTAGATACTTTTATTTTATCTCTATCCAGGAGCAAGTGAAGGAAGATGAAAAGGAAGAGAAGGAAGAAACAAAATCTGAACCTGAAAAAGCAGAGTATGTACACTCTAAGCTGTGATTCTACAAACTGTAGTTTGTTTCAGTGAAGATCAGCTCTTATTACACTTTCTACTTCACCTTTAATATTTTTGTCCAGTCTGGTCGTAGAATCTATTGAGAATCTTGTTGGAAGCAGTATATTTTGTGGAATATTTTAATCTGATAAATTAATAAGAATTAAGTCTTCTCTTGGACTGTTCTCACTGGGATCATTTTCATTCATTTGTTTAAGGTATTTTTGGTAAGCATGAAAGATAGAAAAAAAACTCTTAAAAATTGCAAGATTGCTTGAGTTCTATAGAGTAATTATGCAGCAGTGGTAGAGCCTGTATCTGTTTTGCCCATTCCATTTGTTAAGACATGAGTCTTTGAGTTATTTAGATTTTTCAAAATCTTAGTAGTTCAATTGAATTTTGATGAATTGTTCTAGTACTCTTATGTCTTTCTGCAGAACAAATGTTAAGTGACAATTTTAGTTTTTCAACAACTTAATATCTCACATTAAGACAGTAACTCAGAATAACAATAATGAAAAAAAAATCTTGGCTTTAAATAGTAAAAAACATGTCACTTAACCTCCTTATTCATGGTTCCTGTGACTAAAATCTCACTGTCCAGATTTCAAGCTGATTCCTTAATCTCAAACCCTGCCCTTCTGGAAGGACAAAAATTATTTTTAAACAATGCAGCAAATTTCAAAAGCAGCCAGTACAACTTTATGAAGAACTGTCTTGCTGACTTTTGAAGCTGACTTTAGTTTTGATTGGGGTGCTTGAATTCTTGAGTTTCAGCAACCTATATTATTTGTGAAGAGTGCCTTGCCTAGCACTTGTTAACTGCCCTGATACCAATCCTAATATAAGACAAAGTTTCAAGAGAGTTTCTTGAGTATATTCCAGAAAGAAGAGAAGTAGAAATCAGTTATTCTGTTTGTAGACAGATACAGAAAAATGAATAATGTAGATTATAGTTGCCTCTCAGTCTGGCTTGTCTTCAAATGGGCTTCTGTGTTCCTTTCATCTAGCATGTGTCAGATCAAATTAGCTTCCAGGAAAATTTACAGTTCCTTAGATAATGTGTTTGGGGTAGGTAACCCACTCCTAACTTTGGCTTTCTATAAGTGGGATACATTGTAATAATCACAGATCAAAACACTGTGAAACTTTCTTATCTGTCTTTCTACCTGGAGTGGGTACTTATGAAGTCCTCAGCTGTTGGGGGCGGAAATGCAGAATTTGAATCTTGAGGCTGGCCTTGTAAATACAAGAGGAACTGAAGTTTTCTGTAGCCTATTTGAGAACCAGGTGATTCAAGTGCATGAGGTGAGAGCTCTTCACAAGCTTCCAGACATTTATCATACAAGTGTTAGCTTCACAATTATGAGGCAGAGCTTCAGTTCATAAGGTTGACAGATTCTTGATTGCCTGCCTGTACCAGTTAGCATCCTTGCTTTAGGATAACAACCCAGTAAGTATAATTATCTGCAGACTTGTTAGATTATTACCCTCACTAATGTTTTGGGCTGAAGAGGGATAATTCTTGTTATCCATGTCAGTGTGCTGCATGAATCATGATTACTTAAGCTTCATGAGAAGATGTTATTTTTTCTTTATGAGTCTGGCTATAATGTTTTGCTCATTAATTTTATTAATACAATGTTCTTTTGGTTCATTTGTGCCCTAAGAGGAGAGGATGGGGAAAAAGAAGACAAAGCCAAGGAAGACAAAGGAAAACAGAAACTAAGACAGGTTCATACTCACAGATATGGAGAACCAGATGTTCAGGAATCAGCTTTCTGGAAAAAAATCATTGCATATCAACAGAAGCTTCTTGTAAGATGTGTTTAGATGTCTAAACTGTTAACTGTGTTTAGATTTTGGGAGGGATGTATACCACAAACATTCTACCAACCTGAAGAAGACAAGTTTATGTCCAATAAATTGCTCCTTTCTGTGCATAGTCAGCCTAAGAAAACAAAATGCAAAAGCTTAATGAGAATGACAGAGGCAAAGAAATAATTTAATAGACATGATATTAATTAAGACAGCTATTATCAGAAACACAGGCCTTCAGAGATAGTTGTGCATCACTGGAAAAAAAATTCCATTTTTATGTGAAGATGAGTATTGTCCAGTCCAGAACTTTTGCAGCAGATGAAAGTCTCTCAGTTCCCTGAGACACTTTTTGGGAAGTTATAAGCTGTCCTATATAAGAAATTTATTTAGATAAAAAGCTTAGCCTTTTTTTCCCTAGATTTAGGCTAAACATTCATTAACATTGGATAGTTTAGTTTGTTACTTAATAAAAAGTTTCCTAACAATTTTAGTAAACAAATAGAAGATCATGCTATCATTACTAAGCAAATAACATTGATGTTTTATTTTCCCTTTCAGAACTATTTTGCTCGAAACTTTTATAACATGAGGATGCTGGCATTGTTTGTTGCCTTTGCCATCAACTTCATCCTTCTCTTCTACAAGGTAAATTTATCATAGTATAACCTTTCAATTCATATATTGAAAATCATCTGGGTTTCATAGCTGATATTCTGTGCCATAAACTGCCTAGTTTACTAGATTAAATATCTACTTCATATTACACTTCAGATATCCAGCAAGGAGATGCTCTGTGTGTGTGTGTGTGTGTGTGTGTGTGTGTGTGTGTGTGTGTGTGTGTGTGTGTGTGAAGTAGTAGTCTGAAAATACCTCTCTTAACAAAGCTCTTAACAAAGTTCTGTGCTGTGGCAAGAGTAACAAAATGAATGGTATTCCCATTCCTCAGATGCTCCATTTGGCTGCAGGATGGTTTAGCCTGAAGCCAGCTTCACTGATTGCTCAGGCTAATATGTGTCAGCTGAGATTTTTCTTCAGCTGTCATGCTCATCTGAGGGTGTGTATAGCAAGGAAAAGTTGTAGGTTAAGCTGTCTGTACTGTTAGTACAACTCTAAAATTATCAAACTTAAATCAATTTCTGGCAGAGTCTTACTGAAAGATCAAATGCAGAAATGTCAGGAGTTCACTGAGCTTCTTCCAAGAAGGCAATGCCCTTTCTTGGATTAGGGAAATTCAGTATGGACTTAATTTGCTAGCACAAAATACATATATATATTTTTTAAAAAAGGTTTAACAGGATTAAAAGATTAAGTAGTTCCTGCAGACTTTTTCCTGCAAAAAAAAATCTTTCCTCATGGTGGCATCATCCTTGATATGATTATCCTTAGTGCAAGTATGAAACTCTGGTCAGAAATATATAACCACTACATTAATTGATTTGGTCAGGTCTCCACTTCTGCTGTGGCAGAAGAAAAAGAAGTTCCTGTGGTCCCTGCTGGTGAAAGTTCCAAGTTGAACAGCCTGGAAAGTGACAACAGCAGGGTCATTGCAGTGCATTATGTCTTGGAGGAAAGCAGTGGCTACATGGAACCCACCCTGCGGATCTTGGCCATCCTACACACAGTCATCTCCTTCTTCTGCATCATAGGGTATTACTGTTTGAAAGTAAGAGAAGCTGAACATCGTTTTCTTTCTAGCTCCCAACTATCCACCAAGTGGTGAAAACTGGGGCATTGTTCTCATTACTTTCTTTAAGCAGATTCAGGGACATGTGAAGAAAATCTATTCTGTTAGTATAGCATCAGCTGCATCTGCATTTTTGAAATGGATTTTTGAATGTCATCCAGCTAATGAAAGCCAGTTGTCTTCTAGAGAAAGTCTGATCATAACTGCTCAGCTGTCCCCAGTATTGGCAAAAAAGCACAAAGCAAAGAGCAAATATATAGAATATGCATGTGTTTTAAAGATGTTCTTTCTGGTCTTGATCTTTCTTTGCTCTCCACATTGTGAAACATTAGGAATACTTTAACAATTGAAAAAAAAAGTTTCTGGGTGCCAAAAGTGTGATCTAGATGATCCCAAATCAATATTTTTGGACTGGATTTGCTAAGGTTCTAAAGATTATTTTCATTTTATTCCTTTCATTTGGTTAACTCTAATAGCTCTGTGGACTGTGAGAGTCTTTGCAACTGAAGGTGACATTTTATTATGATAGAGCAGTACAGTGTAGCTGTATTTCTATGAATGATCTGGTCCTTATTTTTTTATCCCTTCAGATTATTCTGAGCAGTAGCCAAGACTAATGGCTTAATGGTTTGAAATATTACTTTTCATTTTGTTCAGTTTTTGCATTTAATTTTTCCTAACAGACACCTGTTCTTAAAAAAATTCAGATATGTCAACATATTTTAACAAATTCCTGATATTTTTATTGTTTCAATTGCAGGTTCCATTGGTTATTTTTAAACGGGAAAAGGAAGTGGCAAGGAAATTGGAATTTGATGGGCTCTATATAACTGAACAGCCTTCGGAGGATGACATTAAAGGGCAGTGGGATAGACTTGTTATCAACACACAGTGAGTTTTTACTTTTTATAGCTACAATCTCTACAGTTATTTAGTTGATTATCAGACTTATCAGAAGTGAACAATTATGGTGACTATATTTCCAGCAAGGGTATACAAATATTTAATGTTTAGTATCATGTTTAGTCATTTCCATTCTCAGTTTTTTGCTTTGAAAGTATTTTAATTCCTTAACAAAAAGATCACAATTTATTTTGCAAGCGCCGTGATCACAGAATCACAGAACAGTTGAGGCTGGAAGGTACCCTGAGAGATTTTTGTGTCCAACCACCCTGCCCAGGAAGGGTTGGCTAGAACAGGTAGTCCAGGACCTTGTTAAGTCAGATTTTGAATATTTCCCAGGACTGGGACTTCAAAACATCTCCGGGCAACCCTTTCTGTTTTTCTAACCATCCTCACAGTAAAAAATAATAACAGTAAAAATATTTTTTAATGTTCTAGTGCAATTTCCTGTGTTTCATTTTGAACTCATTGCTTCTTATCCTGAAATTATTGTGATTATTTTGTCCTGCTGTCAGTTGGAGAGTCAACTATGCTTTGGATCCTTGAAGTCTCTTCCTGGTGGGACTGTGTGACCCAGTTGCTTCATAACCCTGTCCCCAGGCATCAGCTCTGCCACTGTTTCTCAGCCAAGTTAGCATGACACTCCCAGCTCCATCATTCCCTGCAGAGATTTCACAAACAGCTGGCTCACAATAGCAACAAAGAGCCTCTTTGTAGAAAAAGCTAGTAGTTAATTCTTGGGATATCTTATTATCTGCTGAGTCTCCTCACAGTCCTCTAAAATGTAATTTTTTTTCCCCTGTTTTTTTTCAGGTCTTTTCCAAACAATTATTGGGACAAATTTGTGAAACGAAAGGTAATGGCTTAGTTTTAAAAATGTATATGAAAATAAATTTGGAGTTATTTTCGTGTTTGTAGAAGTGTGGACTGTACTTTGAAATATTAGTTTTGATCCATTGTAAATTACTATGTTTACCATTTTAAAGGGAATTCCGTACTCATCTTGTGCTTTCAACTACTTTTTTGTTGTTAAATTTGGATATTTGTTATGTGTAACTTGTTCCAGGTACTTTACCTTTACCTTTACTTTTTACTTTAGAAAACTGAGAAATTTCAAATATGTGTACGTAATTCTGTGGATACCTGTACATTTTTATGTTTGTTGCAACATATGCAAATTGTTTTATTTCTGTGTATGTAAGGATACATCTGTCTCTGGAGAACAGTGCTCCATAAATAAGGAGTTTTGAAGCGTCAGTCATTTTCTCAGATTCTTCTGAGTGAAATAAATGTTATGCATCGTACCTTAGAACAAAAATCATCTTTCTAATATGTTTGGACATTTTAAAAGCAGGGAAGGAGTTATGTTGCTTCTTATTTCATACCATTTTAATACTAGCTTGGAATCACACTTTTGCAAACATATCTCTTTGAATACTGAATGCTTTGAAGAGACAAAAAAGTGTATGCTAACCTTTTTGTTTTCAGAAGCTAAAAACAACTCGTTTATCCAATTGATTTTCTTGAATATTTTTCCCAACCTTAGGTCATGGATAAATATGGTGAATTCTATGGCCGTGACAGAATAAGTGAGTTACTAGGAATGGATAAAGCTGCTCTTGATTTTAGTGATGCTCGAGAAAAGAAGAAACCAAAGAAAGATAGCTCCTTATCTGCTGTGTAAGCATTTGCCTCTGATTTTATGTGTATGTGTGTCTAAGTTAAAATCAAGCATTCAGAGTTTGTCATTCAGCTCTGAATCTTCTTACTGCTCTTTTATGTATTGCTATATAAGATAAATCAGTTGTTGAATTGGATGATATAGTGAATTTAATTCATTATAGACACTGTAACATATATGCTGGATTCTACTGTTCTGTGTGAAGATTTAGTTTAGTGTGCAGCTACTCGAATGTACATTCCCACTGTTCTGATAAAAATGTAACTACCCTGGAAATTCCTTTTCATAGTTCCCTCAGTTCAACTCAGACTGAAAGAATCAACAAAATTGACACTATTCATTTTGATAAAAGAAAAAAAAAATGCTCATCAAATACATTTGGGTGATCAAATAGTGACCAGTAAAATCCAGGAAGTTAGATGTTTAGGCTTCTCATCTTTTCATAATTTGTTTTGCCAAAACTACTGCTCTGCCTATCGTCTGGAAGACAAACTTGGAAAAAAATCATTCTGAGATATTAATATAATCACAATAATTGTATTAATTTTCCTTTCTAGGAAAAAATAGAATATCATCAGTTTCTTCTGAGCACTCTAAAAATCTCTTTTCCAATTATGCAATGTAAAAAAAAAAAAGAAAAAGGTTTTAAAATAAATGGACAGAATGAATATATTTTAACAGTTGAATTTTTAGTGCTACAGAAATTGTGGTGTAAGAATTTTTGTCTTTAGTACTTATTCAGTGGATTTTCAAGGATTATGTGAGGTATGGGGCAATGGGGCTTCCAGCATCTAAACATTTTCTGTGAAAAGTAAATGAATGTATAAAAGATTTGACTTGAAGTAAAGTTGAAAGCAAGGGTCAAATATTCATAGATCAGAAAACTTGCATTATTTTTCTTCTGCATTTCTCTTTGGTTCAAGTAAATTACTTGAATTCACTTCAGAACGAAAAAAGTACTTCTTTATTAAATTAGACAATATACTTTTTGTAGTAGAGAAGCAGACTTCTAGTTCTAAGTCTACATCACTAATTTCTAAATCTATAATGCTGGGTTTTTTTCACCACAGCAAACTCCAGTGATACTTGTGTAGTATTTTTACCTATATACACAATATACAGCTCAAATATTTTCCTTTTTAATTTGATCAAGCTATTTACATCATGTTAGAGACCAAGGTAGTAGGAAACTTGTGAAACAGATGATTTCCTGGAAGATAATAAAGAAAAATGAAGAAAAGGAAGAGAAATACAACATACAGATACAAACTTCATCTTTAGTACTTCATATGGCTGTGCAACTGTGTAGTGTATTGCATGTTTTTGTGTAGCATGAGGAGACTTACTGTCCTTATGTTTAGTGGAGTTCAGTATTAACACATGACTTCCCTCATGGCAGGGTCACTTTTTGGAGAAGTGAAATAGGGTAGAGCCTGTTGAATATAGGTAAGCAGAGAGGCATCTAGTCTACTGCATAATGTGGAGAGGTAAATGATCCAGGGCAAGCCTTTGAGCTTGGAGCTCAGAAAAGTGGGAGAAGGCGGCTGCTTCACTACTAATCATTTAGAAACAGATGAATTTCTATACTCTGCTTCTAAGGAGGTCTGGAAGTGTGTGAGTATCACATATGCTTCAGAGACTTGCATTGACTTTCTGCTTTCTTGAGTTAGAGCTACTCTAGGACTTGCCTAACAAATGTGCAACTCGATGCACTGCTGGATAGATTTTTTTTTTTTTTTTGTATAGATGATGGGCACTTGTTAACTCAAAGCTCTTCTGTTCCTGAGCATGCTTTTTTGTATGCAATGTCATCATCTTGCCTTACCAATACTCAGTCTCTTTCATTGCCATTTATTCCTGATGCCAGTAAAGAAAGGACAAAACTCGGAGATTCATCTCATTTCATTTCATCTGTCTTTAATGTGTTGTAGTAGTGTCTGAGAATGTCACCTGAGGTAGGAATTAGCATTTTGAGGTGCAAGATGTGTGCCCTTTGATGACATCTACGTTAGGCTGAGATGAATACCATAGAAATGCCTATTTCTCTACACTGACTATGAAGGGAGCCCGTGTAACTGACATGGAGATGATTGTATTGATCAGCATTAGGTCAGATGAATCCCCACCCGTATTTATTTTTTTGTTTCAGCTATTTTTTCTGTCTAGTCTATACCAGACAAAATGTATGAAATTGAAATATATCAGAACCTTGTTCTGAGTTCCTAAAAATAGCTGTGGCCTCCTATATTTGTGTCTTAATACACGTTTCTATAGATTGTGTTGTATATTTTCCCAGTGTGTTTTCATTTTAAGTGCAATTCATGTATTTACTTTTTTACAGGCTGAATTCCATTGATGTTAAGTATCAGATGTGGAAATTAGGAGTTGTTTTCACTGATAATGTAAGTTTATCATTTATATATGTGTAATTGCCTTATAAAAAGATATTGAAGTGCTTCTGAGGGGTTATAAAATACTCTAATTTACATGTATTTTTCTATATAGATGGAAAAAAAATGAAAAGGGATTCCTCAAATGTTTTCCAGGTTGCATGCATATTAGTCTTCAGAATTTCAATCTTATTTATTAATATGAGATGCTTATTTATTTGGGAGCCACAACCAAGTGCTATACTGTGAAATTACCAAACTGTCTATGACAATCCTTATTCCTATTTGTTTTGTATAGTATGTAAGCTTTTTATTTGCAGTCCCTTGAATATTGCTGGAGCACAGGTAGATCAGTATAGCTTATGTGTGTGAAATTACTATTATTTATATCACTGAAACAGAAGAATGTGACATAACAAGTCTGATAATTCTGTTCTTCTGTCTGTGTGCCCCCTCCTTTTTTTTAATAAAAAGAAGAAACAATAAACAGTACTGTGCAAGTTCAAGTTCAAGATCTCACTTGTATTGGTATCTCGACTACCACTTCCTGGAGAACAAACAAATTTGGCGCTAGGACTGCTGGAGAATGAGTGTGAACTGACTTCAGCAAGGAAGAGGGGGATTCCCAAGTTAAAGTTGGGATGATAACCCTCCAGAGTACACAGACAGCATGACCTCTAAAGAATCAGTTCTTGTCTAAGGAAGGGTGTGAAATTTCACTTATAAATATATAATTGTCTTTGTCATTTTTCAGTGAAAAACTAAAAGATGAGAGGAAGATTTAATTAACATTTTTGTAGTAGCTAATTACTTAAAACAACTTTTAAAGTATTTAAATGTTTAAATAATAAATCAAAGTTTGAATTAATTATATAATTCCTTTTGCTAGTTTCAGAGTGCATTCATTTGTCGTTTCAGCAAAGGGCGTTAATATCTTCATGTGATTATTCAGAAATTTAGAAACTCCAAAAAAGTTCAAATCAGAAAACTTTTTATTTTTGAAACTTTAACAAATAATGTTTTTATATTTTAAAATTAGCATTTAGAATCTGTCAATTTGAACTATTTCCTGTGAAGTCTGCATTTGCTTATTTAATATTCTCATACAATAAAATTCTCAAAGAATGTATAGTTTTTTTTTTTTTGTAGTTGTCTGTTTAAATGCAAAGCACATTCCAGCAACTTTTACTTTTCCTTAACTGTGTGAATAAATTGACCAAAATGGTCATGAGTTTTATTTTCTAATGTACTTGTTTGTTTCTGTTAGTCTTTCCTTTACCTAGCTTGGTACATGACCATGTCAATCCTTGGCCATTACAACAATTTTTTCTTTGCTGCTCATCTTCTTGACATTGCAATGGGATTCAAGACATTACGAACTATCCTGTCATCAGTGACTCACAATGGCAAACAGGTATCAAGAGCGTCATCTTTTCTCTCTTTTTCTCTCTTAAGAAATGCAAACCAATAATCACTCTTAAGACTGAATTTGGTTAAACTCTGAAAGCTGTACTGCAGGCTTGACAACAGAATTATTCTTTCATCATGAAGTTTAGAACTTGTGTCCATGGGAAAACTAACTAGTGGGATTTATAACCACAAGAAAATGGGATTAGATCATATAGCATTAAATTTATTCTCTAGCTGTTATGGATAACTGTCATAAAGTCACTGTTCATAATTTTTTCAAGGTTCATCTAAAGAAAGAAAGAAAGAATAGTCCACTGTTGGGGGTTCTTTCAGAAACTCAGTCTTTTGATAGTAAATCTTTTCGTATGGAAACTATAAAGGCTGAAGTTGTTTATCTGATTTTAAGCAGAGAAAATAGCCAAGGCTTACCATCTATTCAGGTCTGTTGTAGGAGTAATGCCTCATGTAATCTGAGATTTCTAATATTCCTTAAGTCTGGTAGCCTTCCTATGAGCTCTGTAAACAAATAGTGGTTTAAAAATAATAATAATAATAATAAACTTTGTCTGCTGGAAGAAGATAAACTAGGGGAAAGGGAAAACCTTTGTCTTCTCTATTTTGTGTACTTATTTGTAGTTGACCTAAGATAGAGCTTCAGGGCTATCTATGACTTTATATACTGTAGGTGCTAGAAGTCTGATGACTGTTGTCATTTGGAAATGTATTAGTAGCAACCATTATTTTTATTCTGTTCTAAGTACCTTGGATACTAGTGAAATGTAAAATATTTTGCAATTTTTTGTAAATGTGAGCAGAAAAATATGAGAAGCTTTCTCTTGCTGATTTAGTTCTGCCTTCAAATGCACTGTCCTTGTCACCTTTTTTATAAATTAATACATCAAAGAATGAACACAGTTTATAGTCCAAAACAGCTAATGAAGTATGAGACATAGAGCTATGAACATACCTTGGAAAACTCCTTAAAATCATGTGGTTAACTTAACATGTTTCATTTGTGCAGCAAAAAATGTCTTGAAAAGTTATAGAAATCAACATACTGCAGCATTTGTCCTTTGAAGAATACAAATTATTTTCTTAAATTCTTATTTCTAATTTATTGAAAGGATAAAAACAGGGAAAAACTCAGTCTGCACCTGAATCCAATTAAAGAATTCTACATTTTAGCTAGCACTGTATTTTTTGATTACCTGCTGCTTTTTATCTTAATATTGCAATCAGATACCTACACATACCCTAATGAAATTTTGAGTCCTTCTTGTTTTACATTATGTAAAGTGGAAGCTCTCTGCGTCCATGATTGTAGATTATGTATATGATTGCTCTGATGTCGCTAGGAATTGTTTCCAAAGAAATATTAAAAGCAGTTGTGTGAGAAGAGATCCATGACATGGATGTGCATATGAAAATGAATTCAAATGTCAGAAATTCCTTGCTGTTACTGACAAAAGCTTATTTGATAGGGTTTTATTGTTTCAATTGTCTCAAGTACAGTTATTTCCTTCTTAAATTTATATCAGCCCTCTATTAACTTCATCTTGGTATAATGCTGCCTGAGCATAAACAATAAAAACTTAGAAGCAGTGATAATACATAGTTTTGGAAAAGTAAACTCTAGTATAAGTTCCTATCAAGATTCACAAATTAGGCCTGAGTTGTTTTTCATATTCACACTTATTCTGATTCTGCAGAAAAATCCCCAAATGTATTTTTTTAACCTTTCTTCAGTGGTAGCACAGAATTAGTGTAACATATTATTTGTCAAAGAAAGATATATTATGATTGAATGGATGAAAAGAATTTGCCAGGAGTGGTACTTATATGTTTTCATGGAATGGCAAAATCAAAGCTGTTTGTTTGTTTGTTTGTTTTGCTTTGTTTTGTTTTCTTCCCTCATTGTGTAGGTCTTGTTTTAACTTTTCAGTAAACCTTATTTCAACTTCTCAGCTGTGCCCATTTAACTGTGCCTATATATTTCTCGCATAGAATTTGTTCTGTAGTCTCTAAAACTATAATGCAAGGGCTTTATTTGTAATGCCCAACTTTTTAAATCTGGCAATGATAGAAGTGAACTGTCAACACACTAGGCACGACACTTTGCTTTCAACTGCTTTCTGTAGGGCTCAAGGCAAAATTTTAATGATGCTGCAGTCAAGTGGTGGGGTAGACTGATGCTTCTGAGAGGTAGACATTAAACTAATGGAAAGAGCCTATTTTATTTGTGATTCCGTAGATGGAACCAAAACTGTTGTATTAAATTAGCAGGAAGTAATAAACTTCTAGAAATATTATACTTAGATAATGTGTGATATTAAATAGTACTAGGGTTATAATTAGGTGGAAAACTTTCAGGTCCACCTCTTTTCTGCCTGATTACATAAGATCTGTATGATTCTAATGGATTGTTTGATTGTGTATGTACGCACTAGATTTTGCAAGGTTTGTCTGTATAGTTATTTTTCTGAAGCATAGTTTTCTTTTGAAAAAATAGTTGGAATGTAGGTCTTTGCATAAAAATACTCATAAAAATATATTACCAAATGCTACAGATATACAGAAAGACAGAGAAAGTAAAGAAAGTTTTGCTTTTCTAAGGGTTCACTTTTTGCAAGGACGACTGTATGGGATACATGCATGGTGTTATTATATCTGTTCTATAATTTTGTTTTCCAGCTTGTTCTAACAGTGGGTTTACTGGCAGTAGTTGTATACTTGTACACAGTAGTGGCATTCAATTTTTTCCGCAAATTCTACAACAAGAGTGAAGATGGTGATATGCCAGATATGAAATGTGATGATATGCTAACAGTAAGTCTTAGTTTGCTTTCTGCTCTCTTTTTCTTAAAGTGACACTTTTTTGTCCTGTGCTTCATGAAATTCTCATTCATACAGTTTTGTATACGTATAATTATGTCATTAACCAATAATACAAAGTGAAGCTAAGTCATAAGTGAATGTCAAATAACAAAGAATATAGTGCAGATCCATAACAATACGACACACCTTCTGTGTGCTAAACAAGCATATCGATGGTAGAAGAGAATAAATTTGGTGCTAGTCTTTTCCATAGTTTCTCCACAAATGAAAACCAAATGAAAGCCACCAGAGAGTAGGCTAGGAGGCCATTCCAGAGGTGGCCCAGTTACAGTCAATAAATAACCTATATATATTGTGAAACCCTTTTTTAAGCTTGAAAATCTATTTTCACTGGCCTTAGCTGACATGATTTTCTTCTTTTGGCAGTTCTGTTGCTATGGTCTTTTCTGTAGTCATAAACCCTGACAGTAGTTTGTGATAGTATTGATATGGTGCCAGGTTTTGCAGTTGTGGTTGGTAGGATGGATGGTAGGGTACCAGTAGAATATGCTAAGCTGTGTTGATGTTAGTATCCTCTTAAAAACAAATATTCTACAACAAAATTTCAAAACCTTACACAATATTAATAGTTCTAGTAAATTACCACTGTGCAGATTAAAAACCCACTAATAAGATAAACTCTGAAATGAGCTTAATACTCTTTTATTTTTGTCCAATTTGGAGCTATTCAGTACCAGGAAGATGTAGATAAACTGGGGTATATTCAGCAGAGGGCCTCAGGATGGTCAGGAGCATGTGCTCTGTCAGGAGAAGCTTGGAAGAACTGGGCTTGTTTAGCCTGGAGATGAGAAGGATTCAAGGGGTCGAGGGCACCTAATAAAAACTGAGAAGGCTCTTCACAGTGGCAGTGTGGCAGCAGACAAGGAACATAAAGCGAAGCAAAGAGGTTCTGAGTGGTTTTAAGGAGAAACTTTTTCACCATGAGGACAGTGATCAGTGGAACAGGTAGCTCTGAGTGGTTGCACAGTCTTGGAAGTTTTGACCTGGCTGGATGAAGCCCTCAGGAACATTGTTGGATGTCGCAGGGTACCATGCCAACTTGAACTACAGATCTCCTGAAGTATTTTCCAGTGTGACCTGTTCTATTATTCTATGAAAATACTCTTTAAAAAATGTGTTCTAACAGGAATGAGTTTGAATGACATGTGGTGTGCTATACAGTCAATGTTTTCCTTCATGAAATCCGTAAGACTCACAGTATAATGCTACAAAAGTATTTCATATTTTATCTGCGGTGCAGTATGCTCTCATGTAATTTTTTACAGCAATGTCTCAGTTCCTATATGCAGATGTCAAAGTTAGAAGGAGGGTGTGCAGTTCCTTTTAATTCTCCTGGTTTATTATTCCTTTTATTGTTGTTGTTTATATCTGTGTACATACAGTTCTTCTCTATATGAAGAGTGATCTAAAGGAAAATCTGAGGATGAATAAAAATACATTTGTAAAGTCCAGGTAGCTTTCTTGAGCTCGAAGTGAGTGAAAGTGAGTAACTACCCATAAGGACAATTATTGCACTGTTTTTTTGTAGAGACAGAATTTTGTGCTCTTAGTTTGGAAAGACATAAAGATTGGCAGATCTCATTAAACTTGTGTCTGAAAAATTCACTTGATCAATAACAATTATTTGTTACTGGCCTCACTACTTCTTGAAAAACAGTGAGAGCCAAAAATCTGCAGTTTATAAGACTACTCAGAGAGACAGAGGAACCAATCCCTTTCTCTAAGCCTGTGAGGCTAATGTAATTTAATGGAAAATTACGATAGCGTGAGGGAGAGAGTTTTGTATTTTCAGCAGCCCACATTACTGTACTTGGCCCTATGGTATTGCATTTCACACTGTAGTTTTACAGCTTTCTCCATTATTGGTTTGTCTCTGCACAAACTTCCTCAAAGGTATTTCATTTTAGTTGGGAATGAACTATTTTATTAGAAATAGATCCCCCACCAAAGACAGGGAAAAAATGGAAAATAAAATTTGAGTTAAGCAGAAAAATGTTATTATAACTGCATTTCTTATATACCACATCCTTTTTATGTACATAAATTTTAAAATCATTATAATAATAGTACAAAATGATCATCATAATAAGTGAGATATAAAGACTGTTATTTGTAAAATGAAGTGATAACAACTCATCTGCAAACCTAGAGTTAGAATTTATCATTTGAACAAATTATTTGGACCAGCTACATAACAGTGCTAGGTTTTCAAAATTTGTAAATATCTGTGGCTTTTCAATTGTGTGTTATGCATCTTCTGTGTGAATTCAGAAGCATGAATTTGAATTTAGTTCCAGGCATATCTGTTGCCAAGGCTAGATCCAGTTAATTCAGTATGGAGTTGGGGAAATTAAAAAAGGGACAGACATGGTGGTAATCATATTTCCTACTTTCATTATTCCATGCTAAAACTTCTATACATTCATTCTGCTGTGCCACTGTGCTTAAGGAATTTGAAGCTTTGAGCTTTTGAATTGCTACATAATGATAAAACATGAAATGCTGCAATTTCACCTGTGCAGCAGCATTTCTGCTCCCTCAGAAGTATCCCTTTACTCAAAGGAGAGAAAAACATGTGTAGACAAAGCCTAGTTGCTGGAACAGGGACCAGTTCTGCTAATTACAGTTTTTGAAACAACGGCAAAATTTTTAATGTAAATTTTTTACTGCTAGCTTCAGGCAAACTTTGCTTTACTTTGTTTTGTGTTTTCTAGTGCTACATGTTTCACATGTATGTTGGAGTACGTGCAGGTGGAGGCATTGGTGATGAAATAGAAGATCCAGCCGGAGATGAATATGAAATCTATAGGATTATCTTTGATATCACTTTCTTTTTCTTTGTGATCGTCATCCTCCTAGCGATTATACAAGGTACATGTTTGTAGCCTATGGTGAGACTAAAAGTGTATTTTGCCTACAGAAATCTTAGTTCTACAGTCATCTTACCTGCTTAAGATTCAACTAGGACACCAGCAGATCATAGAGCACAGATTTATATACTAAATCACACCCAGCTGGCTTCATCCATAAGTTATTCTTCCCGATCACTGTGTAATCAACAAACTCTACCTAGATGGTGCAAACAGAGGTAACGCTAGTTGCCATGAGAATACTGATTTCACTACACTTTCTATCTTCTCATTGCCCCATCTAAAAACCTGTAAATGATCAGGAAAGGAAGTGATTAGAAGGAATTTTGTGGACATACCTTAAAATTGCCTTCCAGCATGACTGAGTAAGCTTAGGTAGCCAAAATCAATAGCTTTACTTACATGCTCCTGCCTGCAAGGATGTAATGATTTGGACTGTCTGGTAGGTTTTCAGAATGGTGGCAGTCATGTCAGGATTCACACGTAGCTTTGAGATGTTTAACTTTGTCTCGTAAAGCTCTGTTCGATCTGCTGCCTACTTACTTGAATATCCTCAGTGAGTTAGTAAAGATGCCCAATATGAAACAGTTTGAATACATCCTGATTAATGACAGTGGGAAGCTAGACAGCATCAGACAGAGACAATTCTCTTTTTGAGAGAAATTTTGACTGACTATGTGGCTGTTGTATTCTGGATACTGGGTAATGAGTAATGGGGTAATTTTTTGGAAGTCATTTATTTTTCTAACATGTTTAATTTTTTTTTATATTAATATGATTGCCTAAGAAACTTAAAGCCCTATCTGTGTACATGGTGCATCTCCTAAAAGTTGTCAAGAATGCCCAGATGATCATCTTTTATTACAGTTTGTACGAAATAACAGAAGTCTGGAGCACTGATCCTGTTCTGGTTTTTCTTTTTGTATTTCCCTGGAATGATCTTCTGCTTTTGTAAAGCTCTCATAATTATTTTGATATTACTAAATGACAACCATAGTAAAAGCAAGATGCACAGAGCTCTGGGTCTCTTTACATCTTTTATGTAGTAAATTCCAGACCTATTAAAGGTACTATATTAAAAATTCTATTACATATATATAAATATAATATGAAATAAATATAATATAATATAAAAATTATATTATATTAAAGGTATTATATTAAAGTCTCTACCACTACAAAGTAACATGTGTTTATATACTATGTAAGAGTTAGGGTTAAAGAACTGTAAATAAAACAGAAATTTGCTTGTCCTTTTTTAATATAAATGAGTCATTTATGGGCCATGTTATGGGTCATTTTCTTTGGCTTATTCATTTTCCTTCATGTATTTAGTTAATTGAGTTTTTTGACACATTGGCTTCTACTAAAATTTA
Organism: Tinamus guttatus; assembly: GCF_059628265.1. Classification (NCBI taxonomy): domain Eukaryota; kingdom Metazoa; phylum Chordata; class Aves; order Tinamiformes; family Tinamidae; genus Tinamus; species Tinamus guttatus. Next base: position 941,546 of record NW_028288545.1, read on the forward strand.
AAAGATTCTCATTAGATATTATCTGTCAGAGTTTTGTTCTTCAGTTTACTATTGCTTTAACTTTAACCCTAGGTTTAATTATTGATGCTTTTGGTGAGTTAAGAGATCAGCAAGAGCAAGTCAAGGAAGATATGGAGGTAAGAAGTTTTATTGCTGAACCATTTTCTTTTTTCCCTTTTTCTGAAAATTCTCTAATTAAGATCAAAATTAAATTAAAATAGGATTTTAATAATCCTAATATTTTAATAGGATTAAAATGGGATAGGAAAAGAAGTGCTTCTTTAAAGGGCCCAATATCATATGATGTACAGGATAAGATTTTACTATCACACCTCAGTGCATGAGATGGAAATAGTAATTGAGAAGAAAACCCTTTTTTTAGGGTTGCCATAAAAGCTTATGTAAGCTTTTCTATTAGTGTCCAATAAAAGGTGTTCAGGCATTTTTAGGATGAGAAAACTGGCCTACATCTGGATTCTGAATAACATTTACTACTCTTTGCTCCCTCCTGTGAAAGAGGTGTGCTGTACTTGGCCAGGGTGCTACTTTTTATTTTTTTATAGGATAGCAACACAATTTGTCAAAAATGGTACTGTTTTGTGAATATGCTTTGGATCTATTTGTGCATTCCTTTTTTGTTTGTTTTTGACAGCTTTTTGCTGTTAGTGATAAATTAACAGAAAATCAGAAAGAAAGCCTAAGAGTTTATTTTCTCGTATCTTTTAAAGTTTATACTAATTTCTTTATTTTCATGTTTGTAAACTACAACAAAAGTCTTTGTCCATTTCTGTATGCTATGGTGAATTTCATATTTGAATCTTTTGGATCTTCAGACTGGAGTTTTCTAACACTCACTGTTGATGACATCATGTTATAGTTCATTTCTTGATTTTCTTCTGTTAATCTTTATGTGAAAATGTCAATGAAGCATCCATTGAAGTTTTCCCTAAATGAAAGGCCTTTTTTGTTTGGCACATACTGTATGTGATGAATGGCCATTTCTGAGAAACTTCTTACATTCTTCCTGAGCATTTCTCCAAGAGGTGCAAAGTCATACATAGTGTTGAAGTGTTCTGTTCTTCATTCTTTCAGACAAAATGCTTTATCTGTGGAATAGGAAATGACTACTTTGATACAGTGCCCCATGGCTTTGAAACACACACGCTACAGGAGCACAACTTGGCCAATTATTTGTAAGTCGAGTAAAAACGAACCCTTGCTCACTCATGACCCTTGCAGCGCGTGCAAGTATCTAATTCACTGTGTTAGGGAAGACTCAGTACTGTGTGGCTTTGATATGCACCTGTGTTGTCTGAATGAACAAGTGAAAGGAGGATAGGATCTGTGAGAAAAAAAAAAAAAAAAAAACCTGTCACTAGGAAAGCTGTTGTGACTTAGGGAAGAGATGTGGTTCTGTGGAGACAGGAGCAGAGAATGAACAAACTTCATTTCCCTGTTTCCTTCTTGGTTTAGTGTTTTACTAAGTTCCATGAAGTGCTTGAAAGTGAATATTTAGAAATACACTTTTTTTTTTGTCTAACTGTATAATAGATGTATTCCTTTCATTCTTTATAAACAAATCTCTTCTGCCTTTTGCAGAAATGATATAGGAATATCTGCCCTTACTAGTTGTCAGTCGCAGCTGATGGGCACATGGCAAAAGACCACTTTTTGCTATTTTTTTCTCAGATTTTCCCTGTCCATGCAGAAATGTTTAATAGCTTCATGTCTAATTCAGACTGAATATTTTTTAGAATTCCCACAAAAATGAGTGATCAGTTTTAATCCTTTTAAAAAATAACATTAGAGAGAAAGATGTTACTTGGAAACAATACATGGTACCTTTTTGCTGCAATGAAAGGATTTAAACTTAATGGTTGTTGTGCCAGACATAAATATCATATCCTATTAAAATTTATGTTTTGTATGAATTAAAAATTTTAATGATAAGAGTTTTGTAGTTAAGTGTGCACCTAAGTGTGTCAGATAACTCAACCCCCCAAACCTAATCTATTTTAAAAATTACTTTTTTTTTTTTTCTGCTCATGTTGATCTTGAGTTATATTTTCTAGTAAGATATCTCCATTTTTACTCATTAAAAAATACGTTTCAATGACTATTCCTTGGCATTCTGTTTCCACCTCCAAAGTAGTATTGCAAATAAGAGAGTGTCAAGCTTAGAAATCCTTCACTCAAGCTGAGTAGTTAACTGCTGGAAATCAAACTGAATCTCTTGCATTTTGGCATACTATTCATTGAGTGATGAGTAAATATCAAAGGTGTTGGGAAATTATATTTAATTTATCTGGGAATGCTATCATAAACATATTGAAATTTATAATTACAAGAGCATCATTATATTGTTGTATGCAACTGAAAATGAAAAATATGCATTCTCTATGCATATGCAAAAATACACATCTGTGAGTTGCCTAATGGTTCAAAACATTTTATTCATACTAAGTATTTCTTTGCTTTTAGGTTTTTTCTGATGTATCTTATTAACAAAGATGAAACAGAGCATACAGGTCAGGTAAGTAAACAACCCTGTGACTGCCAGAAGTTAATAATAAATCATCAAAATAATTCAGGTTTAGCAAAACTAAGAATATTCTAATGCATTGGTCCCTATATGGTAAGTAACTTAAAATCTTGTATACCAGATGTATGATACTGAAGGGCAAAATGTAAAAAAAAGAGAATCAACAGAGAGAAATGTAAAGTCTTGCTTTCTTGGGACATTTAGATGTTCTGTTGTCATTATTTTTGATTAGAGTTTATATTTTGGGGGGGAGAATCATACTTTACAAATAACAGATCAGAAGACAAACTCGGAATAGAAAGTACTGCAGAAGAGATGCTCAAAGATGGACAACCAAAGTCCAAAGAACTGTTTAGAAGAATGGGACTCTCCATTTTTCAAATAACTTCTCTCTTTTATTGCATATCTGTGAAAGGCAAACTGAGTCCAAATGAAAGAGCTTGTGCGTCTGTTTGAAATGAAACCTGTGAGAAATTTTTTCACAGAGCTTTTTTTTCCTTGCTGTTCATTGTTCTTTTAAGCTTCTAATGCTTCCTCCAGCTTCCTTTAGCTACACTTGTCAGTTAAAAAGGTAACAAATTTAGAGACTAGCGGATTTTCTAGTGAGAGCCTTGCAGCTATTCTGAGTGAATGTTGCAGCTCAGAAAGTCACCAGATGAAAAGCATCATATACCTAGTCACAGATCTGTATCACAGGGATGATACATTATAAATTTATATAAGTTGCTCTTTTTGAACTCCAGTGTATATACTACACAGCTATAAATATATTCCATTCCTAAATCTTCTTAGCTGGGTGAAGTAAAAGTTTGCATATATTTCCTTTGTTATTTTTGAATATCCATCTTTCCTTTGAGAATTTCTTATTAAAAAAGATAGAAATATTCTCCTTAATTTTTAAGGTATAATATTGCAGCATTTATATGTGCTTTTTTGATTGGTATATTATGTATGTAGTCTAAATAACTATACTCACCAAAACCAGAGTGTCTTTTCTAGTGATTATTCAGTTTTAATACTAAAATATAAGTTTAGAGATTACTTCATACTACATAAATTGAGAAACAGATATCTCTTCTTACATGAAATTTGTATACTAAAATGTGCACTTAGGTGTTGAATCTAAAATAATAATAAAGCCCATTTTACTCTGTGTAGGCATGTTTTTAAACGGCTAATAAAGAAATTTACATGAGTTTCTGTGAAAGAAAATATTCTGCTTATGTTGCTGTTTGGTCTTTTGATCAGGTTTACTTGAGCTTTACCATGTTCCTGCATGTGAAATGACAGCTAAACTGCCTGGTCTTTTTCTGCAGTGCACTTGAGCGGGTAACAAGCATCAAAAACCTACTCTAAACTGAACAAAATAATTTACATAATTTGAAGGTTGTTATACAGCAAACTGATATAAACAGAATCAGAAAAGTGCAGCAGCATAGAAATCAAAAAAAAAAAAAGAAAGAAAAAAAAAGACATGCTCGATACTATCTGATTGAATCAAGTTAATTATTTACATTTTGTTTCTTGCAGGAATCATATGTATGGAAAATGTACCAAGAACGCTGCTGGGAGTTTTTCCCTGCTGGTGATTGCTTCCGAAAACAATATGAAGACCAGTTAAACTAAGCAGAAATGAGGATTTCCACTCGAAAATATGTCCATGTGTTTCCCAGCTCTATTGGGAATATCTAAAAGATTTCTTAAATTCCCAAAGCTATGTACTTTTTAGAGCACCAAAGCTCTGTTTTTAATGACCTTACTGCGCTTTTATTTTCTTGTGTATTTGCTTTGAGAACACTGGAGTAAAGAACGATGAAAACTAACAGCAACTCTGGAAAACAAACCACTCACACATACACACATGCACACAAAATATCCGTATGCATAACATGTACACACAAAAAAAGAGACTTAAGACAGCTTATTTCTGAAACTGCCAGATGACGCCCTTATCTATGAGATCACACATGGGGTGCCATGGTAGCAACACTCATTCAGTCTATTTATTTCATCATCCTGGAAGGAACTATATGTAGTTCACAGAGCACTGTAAAAGATTGTTGTGGACACTAAACTGTGGGGAAATAGTGCCTTACTATATGTGGGTTGAGCTATGCAGAAGATGAGTGCATGGTGACATCTTTTTTTTTTCTTTACATTTCTCCTTTTCTTCCAAGTAAATAATTATTTTGTGTTCTTAGTGTGTTTGAGAGGAACTGTTTTGGTTGTGCACATCTTATTAAAAAGACTGGAGTGTCTCAGGACAAGAGTAGGTTATTCTCATCAACATAATTTCACCTTCCTCTTTAGCTCTTGCTCTTATTTTGGTAATGCTCTGATGCAACACTGCAACTTTATGAAATCTTTGTATAAGAACAAGAAGACTGCAAAAAACACTTTAACAAGAAATGTTTCATTGCATGTTTATTATGCAAGTTTAAAACAATCAAAAAAACAACCTTCAGAAGCAAGTTGATTAACATGAGAAAAACATTCACAATAATATATTCATAGTAATAAAGTGTTGTGGGCTTTATTGTACATTTGGAACGAGTGTCATCAGCCAACAATGTATATGTTATGAATTTGACAGTAGATTTGTTTTCTTTTAGTTTCTTTCATTTCTGCCACCTGTGATCGACAGTGGAGTTGAAGATTTTCTCGTTAAATTATTTTTTAAAATCAAAGCTGAAGCAATATCCATTCAGGGATTCCATCAGTTGCATCATGAAACACCAATGATGTGTACATCACTCCATTTTGAGTCCTTTTTGATTGTAATGCCAGTCTTTACAAATAAAAAGACAGATTCAGAATGGAATCAAGTTGCTTTGGGTACCATCTGAGATCTTTCTTGGAGTATTCTTATTTTTAGGAAGTATTTTTATTAATCTCCTAGTAATCTAATTATACCCATTTCAAGATAGTCTTAGCCTGCTGGAAGATTTTTTTTTTTTTTTCTTCTCCTGGGCTTCATGCTGTTCTGTCTCTCCACCTCATTTCCTTACAGGCTACAACTTTATCATAAAAGAAACTGTGCCAATATTCAAGTAAGATGCATTGAAACAAAGGAATAATAATCCTAAAGTCTTCTATCCTGCTCAATTTAGCTGAGTATGAGCATTGCTAGTGTGAAACTGGGATCCCAATGAGATTCAAGTTTAAATTTCTCTCCAGTCCCCCTTGAAGCCAGAGTGTGGGGTTGGGGACTGGCGATGGAGAGATGGCATAGGCTGGTGCTGCAGCCTTGGTTTATTTTCAAATTTAACCCCACCCAGGTGGGGAGGTTGATCTACTTTTCTTGGGTGTTGCATATTTGATCTGGAAATCAGAGAAGGCAACAGCATTCCTTTTTGGATGTAAATCATGAGAAGAGTCTTCCTATAACACACAGACATAGACATGTGCGTGCACACACACGCACACACCATTTTCTGTGTAGAAGATTTTACTGAGAAATGTTTAACTAGTTATTTTGACTGATGTTTCAAGACCTCTTTGTTTTGGAAACAAATTTAAGTGAGATAAAGCAGCATTTTTCTTGAACCTCAGCTTTCATGTTACATGGCTTCTGAGGCATCCTTGTGGTTGAATCCAATAATCTGTATGAAAAGTACATGTGAAGCCACACTTAAACATTATAGTCTTTCAGGATGAGATTTACTGATTGTACAGTGAGATATAAAACATTTCCTTTTAGGTATGAAATTTGTTTGTGGAATGATGTCACTTATCGCTTTCCCAGAACCAAGTTGCCTCCTAGAGATAGGAGCCAGTTCATTACTGGCAAGATCACTATTGAAAATGGATGCATCAATGATGGGAACTGGCTTTGATAGACCCTCAGCCCCTGGTTGAGCAGTATGGCTGTGGCCTATCTGTGACTCTCTGGAACTTTGCATTTTTAATTTTTTTCACAACCAAAAACTTGCTCCTGAGTGCCTCTTTAGGACCCAGTCTAAAATAAAAAAATCAGCCCAAGTTTTGGTAGTGTCTATTTTAAGATTTCCAGTGACTCATGCTGATTTTGACGCTACTGTTCACTTTTTAACAGGAAAGCACTATTCAGGCAAGTCACATACTGCATGATGCAGAAAGGGCTACCCAAGCTAATACTTTATTTTAGACTTATGCAAAGACAATTCTTAGGTTTGTTAAAAAATAACTAAATTTATTGTGACAAAAATAGTATCTTAGAATTTTATTGGATAAGCTTCTGAAATAGTATGTTGCAAAGCGCTCAGTAAAATAAGCTATTTGTTTCCACAAACACAGCCAACAAATACAGGCAATTAACTACATTTACATTACATTAAAAGAGCATTGGCATAAATATTCTATATACAACACTATAAGAGCAGATAATAGTATGCCTCTTGAAAAACACAGCAATTTTAAATTCAAGAAATTCAATTATAGTGCTTATGTACTTAATATTTAAGATATAGTGATACTTATGCTAATGCTTTCTTTTTAAAGCTGTTGTCATAGGTTGATTTACAGATTGTGATAGTAAAACTGTAATTTTCAGGAGGATTTATTACTCTTTATTGATGCTATTGGAGCTTTGCAGATATTTGCAGGTGAATGTCAAGCATAACGAAAAATAACATCTCTAACACATGGTGAACATCCTAGTGTATTCATGCTAATCTCAGCAAAGAAACCAAGGAATGAATAGCAATGGAAAAACAAATTAAAATGGAAGAATCATTAAGGTGTGATTGAATTATGAAAATTGAATCACCCATTCATTTTTATCTATAATCCCACTTACTTAGAATTGATTTAGTAAGGAAGAAAAATTTCACATTTTTAAACCTGCTTCTAATATTCTCCGCTGTGTCTTTTTTTCCACTAAAACTTAGAAGTCTGTGTGTTTTACTGATTTACAGAGAGGCAGAGAAAGATTGCTTTCAGAAGAAGGGTTGCTTATTTAATATCACTGGGCCATGTGTTGCTGTAAGACTGATCACTGCATCTTGGCCACTAACATGCTATTTAAACTGTTTTTGAATATTTTCATTTATAGTATATCACTACTATCAAAGGATTTTTAGTAAAGAATATGACTCACATTTCTCTCTATAACACCTTTAATAAATTTTCTACCATTTTCACAGATTCTGAATAATTCCCTTCACTGTCACTGGGAAAATATTTATAGATTCTAGTAGTTTTTTAGTCTTTTATTTTCTAAAGTAGTGTGCATTCATGATTTTCTTGTTCATTAGTGAAAACAAATCTGGTATCATTTCAGTGTCCAAAGCATCCTCTGTCAGGATGTCTCTTAAAGAGCAGGGGTGGGTTTGTTCTCTGTCTAAGTCTGTCTAATATTAGTTCTCATCTGTGTAGCTCCTTCAGTTTCTCTTCTTAATTATAGCCACTTTCATTAATAGACCTATTTGCTTTGTTTTCAATTTGGTTTATTTTTTCCACAGCCATGCTAAACCACAGTGAGCTAGTTAAAAACAAATTCCAATTAAATCATCTTACAATGACAAATATTATAGATTTGTAAGTTATTTAAACATTTAAATCCATTTCTGTGCCAGTTTTCTTTGCAGCTACCTCATTTATTTTTTTCCTTCTTATGAATAGCCCAGATTAAGATTTTTCTCCAATCTACATGCTGTTTTAACTGTACCTATGCAATTTCTTCTCTCTAACTTTCTTCATAATTATGTCTTTGTTTTGGATATTTGTAGATATTTAAGAAAAAGATGTGTCTGTCTTAAGTGATAAAGATGACCATTCTCAGCCAGTGTTGAAGTTCTCTGGCAGGTGAAGAGCATCAGTCTCCTGTGCAAATGGAGGTCAAGAACTGAGATTATTTTTGATATGCACAGCTTGCTTTTGTAACCGTATTGCCATGGTCTGATCTGCAATTCCAGAATTTTGATTAATCTAGTTGGATTCTAGGTAGGAAGACTTGAACTAAAATTTGGAATACATTAAATAGTGATAAGCTTTAGAACACTAGATAGTGCTGAATCATGTGATTCAAGACTTGAAATGAATAAACAGATCCTGATAACTTCTTCCTTTGATATTGATGAATGAGATGAATGCAATAGAGAGAGAGAGAGAGAGAGAGAGAGTGTGGGGGGGAAAGCAAGGGAGAATTATAACATGGAAAGTACTGAAGCAAAAGGATAAATAGATGAAAAGATAATATGAGAAATAATGGATATGAAAGGAGTGAAATAATTTCAGGGAGACAAACCAAGTGGCTTTATGCATATTAAGCATATTATTGCTTTATGGCCTGCTAGTATGTTACTGCTGCATAAAATAACCCAAGCTCTGTTTCATTCTAATGATTTTTGCCCTTCTTAATATATTTTTTTTCTTTTTTATTCAGTTGTAAAGCTAAAATGGGACTTTACCTGTGTAACCTGCACAGTATTGTGATGAAAGGTAAAATGGAAAGAGTAAGCTGTTTTGAATTATAGAGGTTGTTTCTTGGATAGAAATAATAATCTTTTATATCTCAAAGAGTATGATGCAGTGATCTGTATTTTCACAAAAGAGTCAACCTGAACCTGTTCCCAGTCCTCCTGCAACCCAACTACTCAATACTGCCTTATAGTTTTCTCTCTGTTACATTTTATTGTTTGGGGTTACCATAAAATGTAGTAAACCAAGTCAAGTCAGTTGTGGTTTTTGACAGCAAAGCAAATGCTTGAACTGTCTGTGCCAATGAAGAAATGAGTGGAGCTATACCGTGATCCACAAATCTGCAAAGAACAAGCACAAATTCCAAAGAATACAAAAAATGGACTTTTTTTTCCAACATAGATGGAGGTAGTAGAGAGAGTCTAAATTTCTCTTAGTCGCTAGTTTACTTCCATCTCAAGAGAAAGCTTTATAATTGCATAAACTAACTGGCCTACTGAACAGTCAGAATGGAACAAAAACGGTGATACGGTGATATCCTTTGAAATAGCAATGGCATCTGAACACCATAGTTGGAAAGGAATTTGTAGGTTAATAGATTTTCTTAAAAAGAAAATTGTTCTCTCTGTTTTCAGAAGATGAAAGAAAAGTGTAGGATTGCAGTTCTGTTTGTTTCTTTGGTTCTACAAATTCTTTGTGAGCAAACTGTGTGGCAGGCCTGAAGGTATATATATATTAAAAAAAAAAAAAAAAAAAAAGACAGCCATGTGAAAGTAACCTGATTTGACTGGAAAAAAACTGCTAAAAGTTAACCTCATTGTTATAGATGAATATGCATTATAAAAAAAGATAATTTGGAATGTTTCTAAATGTTATTATGATTAAAGTAGATAGTGAAGTTAGGTAATACCCATGAGTATTAAACTCTTTAGAGAACTTATAGTACTATGTACCTTGTGCTATGTTATGAAGATAACATAGGCATCTTGCTTCATGCCGTTTAAGGAAAGAAGAAAACTAAAAAGACTTGAAATAATTTTAAGTCTTGCAAAAATTACTAGTAGATAAAACCATGCTATGAATGAAAGGAATAAAGGAATGCTATGAAAGGAATAAAGGTTGATGATTTCCCTTAGAATTTCTGTACAGATTAATAAATTGTGATAACTGTGAAGAAAGTATTACTCTCAGCTTTGAGTCATACTGTGCCATAGTGCAAATCAAAATGAAGGTGTCAGAATGGATAACATCTCACTTAACTAGTGACATCCAATGAGTTTGTTATTCCGTTCAGGGATTACATGCCCAAATGAGGCTAAGTGCATCCAGTCCACAAGGAATCCTTCCCCATCTACCTTAGTGCCACGGAAGGGATGACAAGTGGCCATCTGTCTTGTCTCGGTTGCATTAATGGCTCTGTCCCCTGGCAGCAAACTGCATACTGCTACAACTGCTGATACATAGACACTTGCAGACACTCCTCGTAAAAAGAAATGAAAGTTAAATTAATGAGACAGTTAGCTGCTCAGTGCTGACAGCAAAGCATAGGCTTAAACATCTGGTCTATCCTACTGGAAGGGAAAAATAACATTCACAGATAACTGGGAAATAAAATAGTGGTATGTTTGCAGAACAGAATAGGAAGCTGATTTTGGCTCTCCTTAAATAAGATAAAATTTCAAGCACCGAGGAAAATATTAACAGCATTTTATGTAGCTGCAATTTAAAATAGAACAAGTGGCCTCAACAATTTGCTTTTGACTACTGGTCAGTTTTTATGTGCTTAAGAATGTTACCCTAAGATGTTAATGAGCCAAGATCCTGCTATTGAATATTAATATCATGTTAAAACCTAAAACTGAGCATTTAAGAATTTAAAAATTTAAATCTTAAAAATGGCTATTTAAAAGCATTATTCTTCTTGATACTCATTCATGGATCCTTCTTTAAGCCATTTCAAATGATAGGCAATATGACTAGTTGTCTTTATGTGGAGAACAATGTTTTCAAAAAAAATGTTTTCTGATATTCTGTACACACACACATTGTGGCATAACTTAATGAGTATAGAACAGGATATTTAGATACTGAATTTCATTTCTTCACTGTTTCTGTTGGCTGGTTAAGTGCAGAAAAGATAATCCAGGTATCTAAGAATTTACCTGTCTCTGGATAACCCTTCAAAGGTGACCTTTCTCTTCATCATTCTTGACTGTAACTGGTCATGAGACAAAAACAAGTTTATTTTCTATTTGTTCAGATGTCGGTCCCATATCAAGAGGTTTATATCACATAATTTGAAGTTCTTGGAAGCAATTATGTTAAAAAAAATCTGAATTATTTCAGAGAAAATGTAATATCTTTTTCTTAGCTGCTAGTCTTTTGGCAATTTAAAAAGTTTATTTCTTCTCATTTACTTTCTGTAAACTTATCAGGCATCTGACCACCTCTGCCTGTAGTAGGCGGTAGCATGTCTGAGTCCTCAAGTGAGGTGAAAGCCCAACTGCATCCAAACTTCTAGACAGGGTGAGAGCCAGGTGTGCATCACTGCCTGGTTTCTGAGGACAATAACGTGGTTTCTCGGGCAGCATCTGCTCAAGTTCCTGATTTGGAGTTATTTCACAACTCCATGAAGTAAATGAGGCACATCGATTCGAAACGCCTCCCCACACTGTAGCAAAATGTGATCCAGTTATTTATAATTTAGTGTTTGCACTATCCTTTCAGAAAGAAATGTTTTTGAAAACAATTGTAGATTCTGACAATCAGATGTGCTGGTGTTATTACTTTTGACCTCTCCAGCTCATTTCTGGTTTGGTTTACTAGTGCAATAATGCATAAACTATCTGGTTTCTGAAGTAAAGAATATCCTACTAAAAGTGCAAAAGCATGCAGAATTGGGTTCATTTAGGATCCTTGGATTGGCTTGTTTCTCAGATCTCCATCTCAAGACAAAAGAAAACTTTTTCTAATAAGTGAATTTGGAAGGCAAGAGGATATTCTGAAAATTTTCAAGACCACTGAGTTGTCTGAAAAGGAGCTGGCTGTGCACTTCCAGAAATTACATTATGAATAGTAACAATTCTTCAGATGACATTTCCTTTCAAAAGGATTATCTCTTCCTCTATCTCTGTCAAAGTCACTACCAATGAAGGAAAATATTAAATATGAAATTATAATTGTTGTCTCAGGACAACTTCCCTGATTTGTGTTCACTAGAATGTAGAAACAATTGTTTTGTACATGATAATTTCTTACCTTATTGAAGTGGAAAAGCCTGCATTATTGCTCTTAAGAAATGAAAAAGTAAAAAGAAAAAAAAAAGAAAAAACAAACAAAAAAGTTACACTACTGTCACATATGGACAGCACAGTCATCTAATAATCCAAAATGCATCACAGAAATAACATAATGGATTTTGATAACAGCATTTTTTTTTATTATTTTTTAAAATTTAAAGTTTAATTTTGAAGCACATTTTTGAAATCTGCACAAAAGTGGAGAGTTGTTAATTTAGTTGTTAATTACGGTGAATTAACAAGAACTAGTAAAGTTGGAACATGTGCACGGGGAAAAGAAATGGATTGCATGAATCAGTGATGAACATCACATTTGCCTTTCAGGCTGTTCATCCAGAATATTAATCTGCAAGTCTGCAAATTAACCATCTACCTGCAGCCTGACTGGCATCTTTATCATCCTGATAGAAAAAGTATACACCCTTAGCATAAAAATTAGACTTTTCCAGAACATATGAGAAATATTATCCCAATTTTGGAGGAATTCTCTGCAATACCTGTTGTGGGGGTGTCTCCTATGTGAAGAATTTGCTAAGGTCCTTTTTACACGCGACAGAATTGCCAGTAGAGTTCTGTTGAAAATACTTTTTCACAGGCCTAGCTAAAGTATATTAACATAGCAACTCCAAATGTTTATTTTGGCCATGCTTCCCCTAAGCATTTGGCTGCTTGTTTTCTTGACAGCCCATCTTAGATCTCAGTTAAGGCAGAACCCAGAAGCAAGGACAACAAACCAATATTTTTAATTTCTGTTGTTGTATTTTCCTAAGAAACTTTTAAAAAGCTTGCTATGGGTATTTTCTTCCACAAATCTCCATTTTTTTAAGCAACACTTTTCTTCTTCCCTAAAACATATATGGTGGATTTCTTTGCTATAGTTTAGATCTTTTTTCTATGTTCACTTCCTGTCCCATGCCATAATTTTCAAGTAGGTGATAAAGGTAATGCATATATTTTATTTGCAGATCCATATTAAAAATATATTGTCATTCATGCATGGGTATATTTTTTGATTTATGTGAAACAAAGACTACTTTGGACTTGTACTTAAGAGGGGAACAGAAATTGTTCAAGTGCATATTCTCTGGTTGGGTGTTCTTGTCACAGACTCAGAAATTATTTTAAAAATCTACTTTAGATTTATAAAATGAAGCTATATCTAGGGGTCATCTGGGGCGAAAAAGAATTTTGTGTGTGAAAATCATTCTGTAGCGTATTGGTTCTTAAAAACAAAACACCATAATAATTACAGAGTGGAGACCTAACATATTATTTAATGACTCTGATGGAACTGCTTGATTAAAGATGCCCAGAGAAGATTAATGACTGCATCAAGTATATGACCTTATGGGCTTTCATAAAACTATTCTCTGAAAAGTTTAATATAGAGTTAATAAATAGTAATTATTCCTTGCTACCATCTGGTTGATTCCAGGTGGATGAGGGAGGAACCCATTTGAAGCACTATTCATAGCCCTCTGGAAATTTGAATAAAAACATAATTGGTTGTATCATGAAGTGTAAGAAGGAATGTTTCCTATTTCAGGCTACAAAAATACTGACTTTCAATGTCAGTGTGTGAGGATATCAAAGCATTTGAAAGATGAGTAGTTATGATTCCCATTTCAAAGTAAGTAACATGAAAAATTGAGGGCCAGAATACATATAACTGATCGCACTGGACATTCCTTGATTTTAGTGGGAGCTGTTCGAAATCTGTTTCAGTGGCAAGATAAATAACAGAACACATTCCTGGAAAAATGATACAAGTTATTTAAAACTGTCTGGAATCAGATTACAATATGCCATATGAAAACTGGAAATCCAAGCCCTTTAATGATGTAATCTGGGACCTAATGATTTTTTTTAATCAAGTTTTAGATTATTCAGTGTGGGAGAAGTAATTCAGAGTAATTAACTGAAGTAATAGAAGGCAGGTAGTCTGGAGGCCCCAGCTATAAAGAAGCTTGCCTTGGATTCTCTGACCCATTTCCTGGAGAAGGTGTTTTGCTCTGGTGGTGGTTTTATGGTCACTTTAAGTCCAGTATTCTTATCCACAAATTCCTTGTTATGTCAACATAGGTTTTTAACTCAATGGAGAAAAATATATCAAAATATGGAAAGATATGATATACAATACCTTACTATGTAGATGTGTACAGTTGTGCAATGTGTATAGTCAATAAGTATATACATATATAATAGTATAGCTTAGATAATGCTCATTCTCTACTGTGCTTGTTATTTATATTTTTCTCTCATAAAATGCTCTTACAGGATTTGCATTTCCTGAGCTTTACATATTTATTCAGAATCTCAGAAGGGTGAATGTCTGTCAAAATCACACTCAGCAAACCCTGTTAAGTTTATTTATCCTCATCTGCTTTCAACCAGGAGGTCATTTGTCCCACTTTGCTATTGTTTTCTCTCTTCTATTAAAGGTGTAAGGTTTTTTTTTCCCATAAAAAAATGAATTGAGAAATAATCTACTGAGCTTGATGTAATGCCCTTCTTTAGATAAATGCTCTTTTCAGTGAGTTTGTAAATACAAATTTAGCAGTAGTGTTCTGGGTTTGCAGTCAGAGATAATATGCCATGGGCTGATTCGAAGTGAAGACAAACTGCATCCTACTCTTCCGTTCAGCAGGAGCTAGGTGGGTGAGTATGTATTAAGAATGAACAGTTTGTTGTCCTTAAGTAGAGATGGATCTAGCTAGATTAGTTGGTTATACTCGAGTGTTTCAAAGTACTTTTTTTTCCATGTATCATTCATATGTGAGTTCAGTCTTACATGTTGATGTGTTTAGCTTTGAGAAGCCCTATGTAACCTTGCAATTAATACTGTTATGTAGAAAGTGAAAATAATTTACTGTAAAAACTCATCTTATTGTAGCAGTTTCTCCCTGGGAAGCAGACAGACTAAGTAAATGTCTTACAAGTTCTTCTTCCTCTTGAACATTTCGGGTCTCACTGCTGCTGATACTTCTGCTCTCCTTCCTTTGTGGTTGGGGCAGAGGGAAGACAACGTGTAATATTGCCAGATTTCAAAGCTGGCCAACTTGGAAAAGCCATGCTATTGTTCAACAAGCTGTCAGAAGACTTTTCCCTTCTCAACAAAAGAACTTTCCAGTTCTTAGTTCTTTCCAATTTATTCCAACTCAGTGATTATACCTTTATGCACAGTACTAATTCTGACCCTGTTTATCACTTCAGTTTCACATAATTGCTAATCTGACAATTTAAGGAGCTTTTAAGTAGTCATTCTGCTATGATTTTTCACAATAGGAAATGATACTATCCAACAACTGAGTTATCAACCTGCAATTTAACATCAGTGAAAAAGTTTGAACCTGGAACTTTTGCTGTCAGGAGGAAAAGTAGAGTTAAGGTGCAAGTTTAATAGCTACTATTTCTCCAAGTCTGCTTTTAAGGAGTATTTATTTATACAGATATAGATCCTACAGTGATGGATATATGGTGGCAACCTACACAAGAGAAAAAAAAAAAAGAGAATACTTAATAATAGTAACATAATTTCTTATGTTTCTTAGAGTAATTTTGCAAAAGAAATCTTTTAAAACATGCAGGAAGACATACTCCTGCAGAAAGAGGAAAGGGCACAATGACTGTTGTGCTGCTTCAGATACGTAGACTCACAAAAATGTTTGCATCTATTTCTTCCAAGTGATGCTCTGTTGTTCAATTCCATATACCAGCAATGCCAAAGCAACGTAGTGGACAGTTCATTAACCTCATTAGAAATGGCAGCTGCAGCCCAGGATAATAGTGAATGAATGACTCATAATGGCAAAACAGAAGGCAGACAGCATTGCTTCACTGGCTTCATTGCTGTTTTTCTGTTAGTTGTAGGGGTGCTAAATTGATATTTGGTTGGAAATTGATCTTGTTAGTAAAGATAACTAAATGCCACTTCCTTCTTCACCTCCTGACAAATATTCTGCTTTGTAAATTTTGTGTATATTTTGGAGGAAGAATTCAGTGGCAGAAAGCCATGGATTATGTTCCTACTGAAAATAGCACATACCTCATAAAAAAACTCCTGTTAGACAGAAAATGATTTTATAAAGTGGCAGTCACTCTCTATAAATTCCCCACTGGCCCTATAATTATCTTTGTTATTCAAATATTGATTATTTATGTGACAAATTATGGTTTTATTCAGGTAGACAGTGTAATCACTGGCAGGATAAGGATGCAATTTTGGGATATCAATACACCTCTTTTGCAAGAGCAATGTTTGCTTAAGGGAGAAAAAAGATACAGATGTTCTTTCTATTCAGTTTTATATTTTGCAGTAGTTGCAGCCACACATACACTGGGTTTAAACAACCAAGTGAGATATGATAGGCTGACAAAGATATGGTTCAGTATGTATGCAGCTTTATTTTACACCCATGAGATGCCTTTTTTTCAAACTGCTTGCTTAGATTTCAGAGAAATATTTTACATGAAGATACCAAGAATCCCCCTAAAGCTAAGGAACCATCATTTTCTTCAACCCGTACTTGAGAAACTATGATACAGGTCGGCAAAGTCAGACCATAAATCAATGTAAGAGGCAAAAAATAAAAGACATCTATCTTATTAACAACTCTACTTTGGGCTTTATTCTTGCTTCCTGTAATAAATGGAGTTAAAGCTATGTAAAGACAAATCTTTTTGAATAGGAAACATACTCTTCTTTTTTTTCCAAAACTGATGTGTTAAAATCCTATCTATGCTATTCAGGCTAGGAAACATCTTGTATCTCTGGGAAGATGAAGCCCATTTGTATTCACTTGTAGTTCCCTCTAGGATCTAATGTCACCTCCCTCTGGAGTTTTTGTAGCCTGTGTTGGATAGAAGGATAGAAAGTCTCTTATTCTTCAAAAGCTTCTCTGGGGAGCAGATGTTTGCATCCAGAGGATGCAACTCAAGGTTTTGAGGAGCTACTTTGCTTTCTGGGCCAGTCCAGCATGACCTTCTCCTGGGATAGTTCCAGTGGATTCCAGCATTCTCCTTTGGCAGCCTTCATCAGTTTAGATGCATTTGACGTGCCTGCTGTATGGGAAGCTTGAATTTATCCCATGAGATGAGCAGCCTGAGGATTCAGTGAGCATACTACTCTGCTTGAACCCCTGTTGTTGAGGAAGACCTGTGGTGGAGGAAGATTTTGTTTGCAGTCCTGGAAAACTGGTGTTTTAAAGTGTCTGTGCTCTGTGCCAACTCTGACTGCAGGAGTGAGCAAGGGCTTCCTTGTTTTACAGCCATGAGAAGGTGCCAGGACGTCTAATTTCTATGCAGCAGCATTATCTCGTCAGGACCCAGCTGAGCCCTGTTTCTGACCTTGCATGGGAAAGGTTTTTTTCTATGGGTCAGGAAATCTGACAGTGTGAGGATAAAACTGTAGATGAACCTCGCTTTAAAGTAGGCTTTAGGAAATCTGCATCTTGACCCATACATGATAGCCTTGGGAGAAAGGAGGATATATGTCAGGCAGGCAAGATGATGTTAACTCTTGTCAGTTGCTGTGCTGTTGTTAGCTGCTAATGCTTATATGTTTGCACTTACAACCCGTTGCAGCAGGCTGTTGCGGTAGCTCTCTGAGGGAAGGTGCAATGGAGGGCGAATGTGCTGGTCCGAGTGCCTGTTCAGACAGCATAGTTTAGGGGATTTATATGCACAATCTATGTACCCTTGCAGGGGTTGTAGGTGTTTTTGACACCTTGCAGGTGTTTTTTGATGACTGGCTCTCAGTGGCATAGGCTATAAAGTAGTTTGTGGCTATGCAGAGGTCAGTCAGCTGCTGCTTTACAGGTCAGTTGGCCAGAGATCTTGTCTTAGGATGTATCATGGTTTCCCTTGTGTGCAGGGAGTGGTGTGTGAGTTTCTGGAGAACACTTGCAGCCTCGTTGAGCTGTTACATTGATGTCTGTTTCCCAGTTGCCAAAGGTTGCCCATTTTATGACCTAGCATGTGAACCAAACCCTTGTACTTTGTCCTAGCTCCCTATAATACGAGTAACTATAGTAAAACATTTATCCAAACTCGTTTGCTGAATTGGACATTGGTTTTTTTGGGAAAGTGACCTCTCTGGCAAAATTTACTCCAGAGTGGATTTTGACCTTCCCTAGGTCCTCATTGCAAATACAGAGAGACATATGTTTGTAAAACAGGCATGAAACCTATTTTGCTTCTTACTAATCTTCTGTGAAACCATACTGAAGTCAATTTAATCAAAAGATAGCCAACCACATAGGAGACAAGCCATAAAAATTAATGTGTTCTTTGATTAGATTCTTGATTGCTTTTTTAGAATACAAGTAAGTCTTGCAAGATTAGTTTTAAAGTAAAGTTCATTAGAAAAAGAAACTACATTTTTTGGTGCTTCCTTTATATTTGGCTTTTCTGCACCTGATCTTGATATATAATCTTTTGGGTTTTAAGTCTTTACCTTTGTGCATAAATGTATGAAAGATAACTGTAGATGAAAAGAGCTTGTTGACTGTGATATGTGAGAACAAAGACTGGAAGCAGCTAGGGAGAGACCTGACAAGGAATGAACAAAGAGGAACGTACAATTGAAAAATGACAGCTTCCAAGAGCATTGAATGCTTTTCTGTATCCTCTGTTTCATAAAGCACATAGCAGGGCTAGAAGGGCAAGGCTGGGATGCTTCCATTCGAGAGAGAAAAAAAAAGTGAGAAGTGATGTTATTGAATGTATCAGAGCTGAATCATTTTGCGGTAATGAAGAAGGATTATTCCCTTTCTTCCCAACAGAGGAGTTAGTCATTGCTCATTGAAATGATGAAACTGTCGTTTTAAAATGCACGTTATTACATAATTAAATAAAATCATGAAGTTCTTTTGGTTTTGATAGCACACCATAGCAACTGAAAGGATGAGGAAAAAACAGCAAGGACCGGGAAAACTATGCTTTTACTATAGCTCATAGTTATTGAGCTATAAAGAGGATGCTGTAGACATGTGATCTCAACTGCATATACTTCAAAAGCTCTTGATCTATTCATTGATATAGGCCTAAATGTTCAAAGCATGAATTTATTCATGGCCAAATTAGCTGTTTCGTGTCTAGTAAGTGCCATCGAAGTTATTTTTATTACAAAATGGAACAAATATATAAATTTTCCTTAAATAAAATCGATGTATAAATCAGTAGTGCCAAAGTTCATATTCGGAATTTTATATTTAAGTGATACAAAAAAATGAAGAAGTGATGTAGAAACAAGGAAATTTATTTAAGTCTCTTCAAACGGATATAGCAGGATAAGAGAGCATTGAAACAGCTGCACTTATCTTTTCAAAAGGCACTTTTTCTGAGTCAGAACTGTGACGTGGCTTTTGACAAATAAGACTTTTTGTGCCATTGTTATCAGAGGAAGTTGCATAATTACTAAGGTTTGTAGTTCTCTCTGTTCTCAGTAATTAGCACCAAGAAAATACATTTCCATGCCACTGGTTTTGCCATCCTCTTGAGTTATTCTGGAAATTTTTCATTTAACAGTTCTCCTTTAACAGTTTAATGTATATGTGTGTTAAATTCCATTGATAGTTATTTCTCAGTGTGGAGAATCACTTTTTGGCCTTAGTAGCATACCACAGTGTTTCCAGTACAGATAAATCTCATTCATTTTAGAGCACAATATAGTTTTCTAATGTCACAAAAAACATACTTGTCTTTGTCGGTAGTTTATTACCAGTACTTTATGGTAAATAAAGTAGGTGTCCAATAAACACACAGGATTTGTAAGTAGGTAATTGTATTCTCGGTATATTTCATGTTTGTCTGTTATTTTATGCTTTGTTTCATTTATCACATTATGTCAGTAGTTGTATGTATCACTACTGATCAAAGAAAGAGACGTCCTATTTTGTGCTCATTTGAATCAGTTATTTTTCTGTTTGATGTCTAAAGCTAATTTTGCAGGATTTTTTTGACCTTCCTTATTTCTGAGTTTCAACAAATGAAGACTCCTTGTTGAAGTCTGTACTCTGGAAGAGAAAAAAAAAAAAAAAAAGCACTGAGCTTAGCCTCTTTGGGCTTGCCAGAGTCCATCATTTCCACTCTCCTCTTGGGTGCTGTGTTCCTGTGCAAAGTCAATGGCAAGATGAGTTCGCTTAGACTAGGCTCCACACCTGGAGACCTGCTGTGATGTTCAGAGCCTGACAGTGGAGCAGAACAGGCTGTGCTGCAGCTGCTTAAGGAGAGATGGGCATGTGTGGACGTGAATAGTGGGCTGCTCTCAGTTCAAGCTCCAGAGGGGATATGCAGAATCCAGACGGACTTCTTGACGGTTTAAAGTGATAACCCTTCTCTGCACTAAGCTCCTGTCCTTGGTTGCTGACACCTCTGCAAAGCTCCTTTGTCATGTCAGGGGACTTTTTTCTGCCCCCTCAGGGGCTGTTTTCAATCCTCCTCCTCAATCACGACTTGGTGATCTCTCTCCAGCACCATGTGCAATTCTTCAGTCTGGTCTATGTGGTTGCTATCTGTTCTTGATCATTTTTGTCAACTTGTATGTAACTTGATAAGGCCAGAATGTCCCTAGCTTCACTGAGGACAATGTAAACAGTCCTCCTAATCCTCCTGCTTGTTATTTTTGAGTATTTCCTATCTAGTTTTCTGACACATTTTCAGAACTACCATTTTCCTGTTCTCAGAGCTAAGGATTTGTTTGATAACCTTGTTCTCCCCATGATTGCAATGTATATGCATTCCCAGGAACCCATACTCACTGTTACTACTAAAATATCAGTGTACTAAACTTCTTCCTATATGTAATTTAACCTTTTAATTTCATTCTTTTCTGGTCCTTGCAGTGCTTTAGGTAGATATCTCCTTATCTGCTTCATTTCTATTGTTCTACCATTTCTATTATTCTACTATTCTATCCTTTTACTACAGAATTTGTTGAATTTCCCTTCCAAGATACATCTGCTCTTTGTGTTGAATTACTTTTTCAAGATTTGCCTGAATTGTGCTGCTTTCTGTGAATCATGTTAACATATACAAATCACATATTGTTTTCATCTTTTCTCGCATCTATCTGCTTGTATCTTTGCCCTTGCCTCATTTTGTACATCCCTCAATGTAGGACTAATGATTTTCTGAACGTTCCCAATGTGAACCTTTTTTTTTTTTTTTTTTTAAATTCCTGGTGATGCTTCTGCAATGAGCATGATGATTAGCTGACACAACAATAAGCATTAGCACCTTTTATATTGACTTAGTGTATATAGCTTTAATCTACAGAAATTACTGATCTGCTTGTTAAACAAGAGCCGATCAAGTTTGGCAGTAGCTAGGATTTGCACAAGGTTAGAGGTTTCATTTCTCTTATTTTTGACAGGCATCCTTTTGTACTTTTTCTGTACTACTGTGTGATCTCAGTCTGTGAAATTGCAGACCATTGATCTGTTTGTTTTCTTAATCTTGCCAGGGCGTGTGAATCTCCTTATCAAGTAGTTGCTTGCTTTTGGTTTGTGGTGTGTTGCATCCCCATAGCACTTGAGTCTTTTTATTGCTGTATTTTCTGTTTCTGTCTTGTGAGTCTTTAATGATATTATTTCATGCTCAACAGGTTTGTTCCTATCAGCAGCAAAGGAATTAGAATAGGCAGGGCATGGTAATGACTAAAAAATAATCTATGATGTAAAACCATGGGATTTGAAGCTGTTAGTTATTGTGTATTTTCCTTTCTTTTCCGTGTGTCATTCATCACTGTATACCCAATGGGACATAAACATCAATCAGTTCCATCCCCTCCAGTCCTAGTTCCTGTTAGTGACCTGGCAAGTACTTTAAAAGTTAAAGAAAACTAAACTAAAAAAATTAAAAAGGGACTTGGTCATGCAGAAGTAATATTGGACCTCTTTCATTCTTTTTTTTTTTTTTTTTTTTTTTTTATGGGCCCACAGGATTCTCCTGATTCATATTCATGTTTTCAAGATGATTGTGAATATGAAATGGCCTTCAGTTATCTTTTTAGTAAGGCTAAATATTAGTTTCTGTTTAGGACATTTTTCTGAATTTGGTATAAATTCCTCCTCAAATTAGTCTTGAAGAATTCCGCTGATAAAGCCTTAAGAATAATTTATATTAAGAGTAAATATTATAATATGAATAAGTACATAATATATAAGTAAATGTAATAAATAATATGTGCAAAATATACTATATAGTATACTTACCATAATTGCACTTATAGCAACATACAATACAGTACAGTAACTTATGCTAAGCATGCTTTGTTATATATAGTCACTATAGTAAGTATATAAGTAAATATTGTTGCATATATAACAATATATAACTGAGCATGAATAAGATATGCACATAGTATGCATATGTATATATGACATATGTATTGTGTATATAATTAGTATAAATGTTATTTCTTTTTTTCTTTTTGCAGTACTAAAAACTGTACAAAGTGCATTGTTTCTGATTAAATCTCTTGAGGTACATAGCTGCTAGAATAAGGTATAAATCTCAGTATTTTTAAAGGCATGCCTTAGGCAAATATAAATGCAGTATTTTTTCCTTGGCCAAATATTCATTTGATTATTATTCTTTGCTACTTAGTTAATGAGTTGCAATGATTTTTAGTAGTCTGTTGGAATGAATAAAGGTGCACAGTAGGCTCTGGCACTTATTTTAACTTAATTGTGGGTATTTGTGTGTTGAAAGGGTTTTGTTGCTGCTAATTTTTTGAAACTAGTGGCCCTGACATTTAAAATAATGCTCGGGATAGGGAAATATCCTTCCCTTTTGAAGATGCATTATGTGATAGGCCATAACTTTTAAGATAAATATTATATTAAGTAGTAGTTAAACATGGAAGGATATATGGAAGTCACTTCTTTATTTAAATTCTCTGCCGATGCAGAAATGGTTGCTTTCTCTCAGTGGCGACAGGCCTATGGCTGGGTGACACTTCTTTTCCTCCACCCATGCCAGAAACTTTCTGGTAAAGTTTTAATCTCTCACTTGCCTCTGCCTTGCTTTTGAGTGGAGCACACTTCAGCATCTTTCTTGCAGAGGTCATGCAAAAGGACATTTGCACAGAGATCAGTCTTGCTAGTAGGAATGGAAATTGAGAATAAGATATACTAACTCTACGGGAATCAGTAGTCATACGTGGAAAAAAAAAAGCATCATTATTTGGAGTTTGAGGCATTTGGATTTTAGCTCAAACTAACAGATATGTGAAGACAAGCCATCTTGTTGACTAATGATCTATCTGCAAAGGATGTTTTTCAGTGTACCCAGGCTATTCTGAGACAATGCATCTCCAGGTGTACCTATTCATCTGCAAAACTTTTAGCACAGATTGTTGTCTTATTTGTAAACAAATTATTCAACAATCCCAGTGTATCACAATGACAGATAAGCTGATGTGATGTGCTATCAGAAGTGGTAAATTTGAGATTTGATAATTCTTGTCACTTACTGACAATTAGCTCTGAATAGTAGAGGAATGCCTGACAGAGAAATGTTTCATTTCAAAACTAGCTGGTCTGCTGATGGGCCTTGAGAATCTTGTAAATCTTGATGATAAAATCAGAGAAATTTTTAATATTTTTTCTTTTCTTCAGTTCCAGACACCGTAATTTCAAAAAGTTCAGCTGATTTATTATGTGGCTTCTGGTC
The DNA here is from genome assembly GCF_059628265.1 of Tinamus guttatus. NCBI lineage: Eukaryota > Metazoa > Chordata > Aves > Tinamiformes > Tinamidae > Tinamus > Tinamus guttatus. The sequence goes on from NW_028288545.1 coordinate 965,462, forward strand.
TTACTGCAAATTTGCCTCAAACTTGCCTTGTTAAGGAACAAGGGGATAGAAGAGGGCACTCTTTAACACTTGTTGCTTACAAGGTATCTGTCATGCTCCTTTAGACCCATCTGTCCTCCATGAGAGCACTAGTCAGAAAGCTGAGTCACTTGTTTGTGTCTGCCTCTGTGAATATTCATGAATATCGATATGCATATGGAATTGCTCATAGCATCACAAAGAGAAGCCTCCCATCTCCCTAGCCTTAGTCTTGCTCCTTCAAGTATTTCTATGCTTGAACACTTTGTAGTTTACAACTCCTTTCCCCCCACATGTACTAGACATACTTTGCAGGAGATAGCGACAAGAGAGAAAGCCTTGTTTGTAAACTTTCCTAGGACAGAGGCACGGGATAGACATTAGTTACTTATTATGACATGCATAGTAAATGTGTGAGCAGCAAGCAGAAATATTTCCCATATTAAATCACAGATGAGTGTGAGTTTTGTGCATATAGAAGTGAGGCTTATGCTTTGTGCACATCACTTTAGATTCTCGAGCTATTGGTTGATCCAGCTCTCAAAGCACAATCTTGTCCGACCAAGTGATAATAATAGAAAGAAAAAAAATACTATTATCAGTTTTTTTAAAAAAAAACCTTTTTTTCTTGATTTTACTTATAAAGGTGTAAATGAGTAACTGAAGTTCAGCTTTCCAAGACTAGAACTCTAATTGAAATGAACTGCTGTAACTTTGTTGAAAACAATAGATATGAAGTAAGCATAATCATGATTTGCCTCTTTTTTTCAGCTAGCACTCATCTTGCCCTATTTATAGTAGCTACTTTTGGCAATGGACGGATTTTTTTTTTTTTTTTTTTGCAGTTAAACAATTAGTTAAAGAACAAATTAAGCCAGAGACTCTGGCTTCAGTGGAAATAATGTTAGTCGAGCATGACATACTGGAGAAAGTGGTGATGTAATGTTGTAAACTCCTTGAAAACAAGAGCCAGATTTAGACTGTCTGGTTCACTGGAACCAGCTTTGTTTCCTACTGCTTATTCTCTCAAATAACCAAAGTACATTCCATGCAACTTATTGAATGCTAAATTTAGCACTAACACTCCTACATCCCATTAATAGTTTTGAGGGGATTTTGTTGTTGATTTTGCCTTTTGGTAGACTCTTGATGGTTTCCTAAATGATTACTGGAAGTATGTATGGATCATTGGAACTAGTCATGGTATTTACTCATGATATGGACTTAAGAGCAGTCCCTTTTATGCTTCTTCAGAGGGATTTTTTTTTTTTTCTTTTAATGGAATATCTGCAGCCCCAAAACCCACTGATGTTTTGTCTAGGTGTTACATCTTCCCTGTTTTTTCATTTTTCTGCATAATTTTCTTGACAATCTGCTTTGACTTTAAATGACAAAGTAATAAGAGTTTGAAAGTTTATTTCTTTAGGCAGCATCTAGCAAGAGAAAAAAAAAAAGGCTAAAACCTCAGGGAACCATGAATTGCTTATTATTTACAATAATTAAAAAAGCATGTATCTCTTTGCTCTAGATCCACTGGACATTATTTTTAATACTATCATAATATAGCCATCATCTACTATTCCATCTAATCCTGAACAAAATGAGGAGCAGTGAAAGAAAGATTCTCCACCATGACCATCACTAACTACTTTCATTATTCTCCTGCTTCTTAAAATCTTGGGGAAAGGAGGATAAGGAATCCTAAAGTTGATGGATTTAAGCACAGCCCTTTCCAGAGCTGGTGTCACAGCCACTACCTGCTGTATCGTTATTTGGCTAACATGAGAAAGGGCACGGTGTGAACAAGTAGGCAGGAACCTACAAGTGTGGTGTTATTAGTAACAAGCAGTAGGGCTACCATGATTTTACCAACCTGACTCCCTGGATCCACAGGAAAAATATAGGTCAGTGGTCCTCTGCATCTTCAGTTTTGCCAGGTTTAGAGCCTAACTAGCCTTAAAAGTTTGCCATATTTATATCTCAACATCCGCTAGTATAGCTCAGGAAAATGTTATATCAATTTTTGCTTGATAAAGGGTGCTCTCAGACCCTAATCTTGTTTGTTCTAGACAGCCAGAACTGCATGACAGATGATATTCCACTTTCTGCAAAGTTTGCTTAAGTGTCACCCCAAAGGCAGATAGGATAGCTGGAGGCAGTCCCAAATGCCATGCTATCTACACTACTCGTAAGTATTCCTTGGAGGATATTTCAGGCACTGAATATGCCTTCAGTTTTCCAGTACTAGTCAGTGCTGAGGGCACATCAACATGGAAGCAATTTACTCAAGCAATTATTTTGGCCTGGGCGCATTCTTGTGCCATGCAGATCCAACACTGTTCTTAAATCTACCACTGTGCATTGTAGAAATCATTGTCATTGCATGCTAGCTAACCACATTTTTACTTATGGTGTATGTTTTGCCTTTAATTATGCCCATGGCATTGCGAACTCACTGGGGATAGGTGAATAGATACAGCCAAGATCCAGATTTCTATTTCACATTCATAAGTCATAAACCTCAATAGGAGGAAAATGTGTGTTCTTTCTTCTGTTGTAATAAAATGCTGTAGTCTATTACTTGAAGAGTATTCCCAAATTTGGCATTTAATTTCTATGCTAGCTAGGAAGTTAAAGGCATGACAGGAGTTAATGACTGTATTCTGCGAAAAGTATTTCAGCCCTTAAAAAACCTTCAGTTGTCACCATGGAAGTATAGTAGTTGTACAACTGATAAAGCTGCATTGCAGAGGAAGCAATCTAACTTACATTTTTCACATAGATTAATAAACTTTACTGCACTAAGGACTTTTGGATAACATTTTTTGCTTTCCAGATACTTTACTGTAAGTTTTAGCTTATTGTGAAAGGTGTGTTTGCTGTGATATATTTGTTTAATCTTTCCTTAAATAGCATTGATATAATAAATGGAGAACACTAATCTATTAAGTAGTGAATGTGTTAGCATAAGTAAGTGGGTACTGGAAACTTGTAATGGCCCTCCTAACATTTTAGGATTTTTATTAAATGAATAAAATTTCATTATTGTCCTCTTTTTTTTTTTTCAACATTTTCTTAGGGTGCTTGGCACTATATATTGTATCCTACAGTGGTTTGAAATTATTATTTTAGAATTTCATTCATCATTAGATGGTAACATCATTAGATGTTGCTATTTGTATGTGATCTATGAGTCTTGCTTATGCCTATTAACATGAAGAAGAAAATAAAAGTATACCTATATATATACTCCTAAAAGCAGGTATCACGAAATTGGATGATCTTGGTTTGGAACTTCAATAGTTTTTACATTTCATTTTCAAACCTGGGCAACTGCCTGTCTCTTTTCCTTCATTTTTATTTTCAAGTCTTTATATAAATTTAATTAGTCAATATATATCTTTTTTTTTTCCTGATATCATCATTTGGTAGCATTTCCAGCATCAGTGCTTGTTGGATTTTTTGACTGTGTTGTGTTTTGCTAAAAGATTCTGTGCTGAAGCTTTAGCTTATTTTGTGTCCCTTTTTTAACTATGTAAAAGTCTCACACGCTCACACTCGCAAAGAAGATCTGATTTATGGGTGGCTGGGCTTTTGATTTTCCATATGTATCTCCTCTTTTTAATGATTATAATGCATGCATGTAAAACATTTGGTATTGTCATGTATCCATTACCTATTACATTTGCTAATAATCCTATTTCTGCATACCACATAATCAGGCATTAGTGGATACCATTTTTCTCTCTATTTGTCTCCAAAATTTATGGGTATTGCTTTTGATCTTGGAGGGTATGACAGCTCTTGTACTGGAATATGACTACTAGTGAACTGGAATTCTTTTATTTCTTTTACAGGATACATCATAATGAATGTAGAAAGTCAATATCATATTACTACAGTACTGTCTTTAAATTGTCATGAAAATGCTCCTCAGCTTCAAACCTAACTTCTAATTTATGGGAATATTATTTAATTCACTCTCAACCATTTATTGCAAACTTCGTTTCTATTACAATGATTTTCCTTTTTTCCTTAAAAGTCACTCTACATAAATATTATTTCTGCTTAACTCATTATTCCCAGTTTACTTCTCTCTGTCTTTGTTTCTTCCAGAAAGAAGAAAAAATGAAGCTTTTTAACCCGGCAGTTCACCCAATATATCAAAGCTCAAGCATTCACATTTTTTTACATCTTGTCCCTTGTAATGTGTCTTTTCACTTTTGTATCTTGTATTATTTGAAACTGAATTTTTGTGACTGCTTTACATAGTCTAGTTCAGCTCTAAGTACCTTCTTGATTATTAAGTTTCTCTTAGGAAAGAAAGGTCTAAATTTCCTGCTTTCTATTTCTTCTGAACCTATTCAGTTTTGTTACTTGTTTTCCTGATGGCTTCAAACTTCTCTTTATTAATGGGATTGGTTAGGATCACGACCCTGACCGGCTTGACAGTTTGGGCTGCCTGGGTGAGCTGACTTGTAAAAACTGCTTGTTGTTAGTTTGATCTTATTCTTATCTATCTACCTTTCTTATGTAATGTTTTCCTTGTTGTTGGTCTAGTGAGCACTTTTCATTTCCCTTACTCCTGCCCTCTCAGTCCTGGATATGGGAATCCCTGATGCTGCGTAAAGAAGGAAGTCCAGTTTTTCCGTGTTCCTGCTGTGCCTCTGGAAATGCTGATTTTCCCTTGGCCCTATACTGTTCAGTTTTATAATCTTACTAGCTCAGGTCATAATATATCTCAAATCACTTCTTTGCCTACCTCAGCAATTTCTCCTGCAATAACCTGACAACTGTTAAATTGTTGGGATTTATTTCTATTCGCACTCTCTTTCATTAAGAATTCATTTAAGAAACAGCAGTTTTTAACTTTCACTCAGTAGTTCGGATTTGGCCAGACACCATTAACAATCCAGAGGGCCCATAATGTGCTTGACATTATACTGCAGAAATGCCTGTTAGAGAAATCCTGGTTCATGATGGATAATGAGTACAATGAACAAATGCCAAACCAGGCAATTTAAATGTCTTTAATATCACACAGCTTTTGTCCTGAATTCTGAACTCGTCTACTGGAAGAAGAGAGGCAAAGACGTGCCCCCCGCCACAAAACAATAACAAAGTTTAATAAATTTCAGGCTAGTAAAATGCACTTTTGTTGACAATTGTATTATGAGGATTGATGATACCATTAGTTATGTTTTTCTCTCACACACCTGCGTTCAGATTCATGCCAAAAGCTGACCCACAGTCCAGCACTGTACAGCAGTCACTTGCAGAGAGCCAGCTAAAGGCTTCTTAACAAAAAGTGAGCAAAATGAAATGATGCTGCCCAAGGATGAAATGCTAGGGGTGCCTGCTCCTGCCAGGAGAGGAGGAGGGGACAAAATGAGTACCTAAATCTGTCAATGTGGAGCAGCAACTGCTTGTTTTGGAATGGACCATTTAACTCTCTAGTGGTATCTACTGTTGTGCACTGTTCCACTTCTTGCTCTGGGGCTGAGGAAGCATTAGAAAGCCTGGCCTCTTGGTGATGTGGCAGATTCCAAGTAAGCTGGGGTGGTATGGATAATTTTTCTGGCCTAGAGTGCTCTGTTGTTTCAGGAGACTGCCTGTTTGGCCCATGAGTATACTTAATCTTGATATTCTTTCCTAATAACGTTATCCCACCAGAGAAAAGGAAGAACATGTCATGGTGTTCATACATTTGAAGCATTGACGACTGCAGTTATCAGTCCCTGATTTCTGGCCTTTCTGTGCCTCCAGCATAGACATTTCCATTCTGCTATTTTCACTCCTATGTCTGATACTGGGGTGGGATTTAGTTGGCACGAGTTTATTTACTTAGAAACACTCGCAAAAATTAAGTCTAATTAGTTTTCTAAGTGGATTAGTTAAGCAATGTTGAATCCCTCCATAAAAGCTCCAAGTCAGAATAGAAATGGTTGTAATGCTAGGCTCTCGCATTTATGTTAGAAATATGCAAGCTAAATTTTAAAAGGTCACTTCTTTAATTCAGAATCTTTTATCAATCAATGATTTAAGGTGAAACCTATGACTTTGTTTCAGCTTCTGACTTTGTCTCTTTGTGAACTGTTTTGGGTCTGTGTTGTTCTGGATTATTACAGTTCCATAAAGTACATTCTAGTTCAGCAGCTGTAGATTTCTTTCACTGCATTTTTGCTATATACTGTGCAGGCAATTGGGAAAATTGGTTATGAATATTTCACAAAGGTCTGGATGCAGTGGTCTCTTTTGGTGCTTCCTGTTGTGGCAGATGTCAGATTCAAGGTGACTTTTAGTGATTTTAAGAATATCAAAGTATTCAAGATTATTACAGTTTTATGATTATTTTATCTAGATAGTAACTATCTGCAAGGTACAGTGGTTTACGGAATAAGCTCCCTTATTCTTCAGTGTCTTGATAGAAAGATGTCAGATATATTCCTATATGATAGTAATGCAAAGTTGCTTTGTCCTTGCAGCTGTTATTTTAGCATGGGAAGAAATTTTATAGATATTCAGGAAAATGGCAGAAACACCCAGTTTTGAAATTCTTTGGAGAAAATAAGTACAAAGATCAAAAATGCAATTTGAAAGAAAACAACCTGAAATAGAAAATGCAAATATTTATCAATTTTTCATAAAAGTAAGAGTAAGAATTAGGAAGCTTTTCTGCCTTAGGCAGATTTTATCAAGATGATTAAAATTTTTGAAATGATATGAGTGAAAAATGGAAGTCAGGCTAATTTAAAAAATCCAGAAAATGTAAAAGTTATACAAATTATTTCTAGCCTCTTATGTGCAAGTATATAAATTCATACTTGCTGCAGTTTGTGTTAAATTAATCTAGGAGAATACTCTGGCATACAGAGCAGTGGCGAACACAGAAACTCCTGTATGTCCCATCTTCTACCAGTACGTATGTGCCCCAGCACCAAGAAATATATGTCTCATAATGTTAATTTTGCTTAATTTGCAGAAAGAAGAGACTTTACAGTTCAGTTATTGTATACTAGAGAGTCAGAGGGATAAAGATTTAACAGACTGAATGAGGTTATGTTAAGGAGTTATTGAACTGGTTTTCCCATCTGTTTCAGGTTGCTATGAACAGGAGTAATGATGCCATTTCAGTGGCCTGAATCACTTACTAAATGCAATATGTATGAGTAGTATGAAATTTAAGTAATTTATGGCTCACTTAGATGAAAGATGCTACATACATGTGAAATTATTGTCTTCATCTTGAAAAAGAATCATTACATTCCAAACAGTATAAATCTGAAGAGCGATTCAGAAGATTGTTTGTGGCCATCCAACTGAAATGCTTCTGATAGTCTCACAGTAAATATGACCAACAGACCCACTATATTGTGGCAGCAATTAGCTCCTCTGTGCTTAACTTCATTACTTTCCTTCCATCATGAGACATGCATCTATAAAGATGCAGTTCTTATTATTTGTTGACTTCTGCAGTGCTGAGCATTTCTTCATTTAGATACATGTTGATTGTAAGAGCAGGGAAATATATGTGGCCGTGTAGTCCCTCCTTTCTCCCGGGGCAGTTTTCTGTTATTTTTGAACTTTCTTATTGTTCAATCTAGTCCATGTACACAATCTTGGAGATCAGTGAAGGAAGTCCCTGTTCTGTAAATCCTGAACATCTAGTGACTCCGCAAGCGTGCTGACGACCATCAGGTGACTACAGGAAACTGCCATAGTAGCTAATTTCATCTTGGTGTAAAAAAGGATGCAGTATTGCCTCAGAACTAGAAACGCTGAGTAGAGGTTTTCACATGTGGCTTATGAGAGAGAATGGAAGTCAAACATTTAAAATCCATTTTCACCCCAGAATGGTCCATTAGCCTTATATTTGATCTCAGTCAAAAGCCAGTAAAGGACTATGAAAAATCGATCTCACTTTGAGACTTAATATCAAGTATATTTGCTAACGTTCAGATCACAGTGCATTACAAATTGTAAAGAGAGGATTTGCTTTGAAACACTAGTTCCCAAAGAAGGGAATTTACTGCTATACAGTAAATAACAGTTAAATACATGAGGTGGTACCTAGTTTCAGCATTTCACATGGTCAAAGAAGAAAAGCGATACTGCTTTTTAAGTGATGCTGCTTTAATTAATAGAACTGGATGGATCATTACTTGACAGACCTGGTACAGACTGTCTCCTAGGGTGAAACATTAATTCTTTCTGGTTCTGGAAGATTGCAAAGCTGGCTAGAAACACTAAAATGTTTCACCAGAAACACATTCTATTGAAAGAATGTATCTGGAGCTCCACCTCCCTGTTATTAATCAAAGTATTAAGGGTTGTGCTTGAGCCCTGGTGGTCAACAGGGAGCCTGTAGAGAACATAACAATTTTTGGAAGCAGAAAGTCACAGATCAGCAAGGAAGCAAGCCAAGGGCACTTACTCTTTACTGACAACTTGGCACATTTGCAAGAGAACCATTTCCTGCAGAATTGTCTTGTCTCTCATGACAGGGCTGTGAAGCATTTGGGGAAGAAAGAGGTAGCCTGTGCTCCGGCTGTCATCTTCTGCAGTTCAATTGGTATGTGTCTTTGCACTGGCCTTGACGAGAAAGGGCTCTATCAATGCTCAGTCAGTTCTCAATTTATATTATATAAATTTATATTTTTCAGTAGTCACCTTTTGTTCTTTTTATAACTGAAAGTAACTGTTTCAGTTGATACCTGAAAATTAGCATTCTGTAGAATATATTATTCAAACTTAGTGTTTTTCCTCAGTCTTCATTTTACTTTTAGTAGCTCTGAAATTTTGAAAGAATTAAAATATTTGAAACTAACATATAACCTAACCAACAGGGCAGTTAAGAATTGGCTTTAAACATAGCTTTTACAAATATAGTTATATATTTAATACTAAACGTAAGCGTGGCAGTGTCTCACATCATATAAGCATAATATGACTGATGGATATATATGTCCATTAAAGTCACAGTGCAGTACACTATAAGAAATAATTTAGAAAGAAAAATTAATCTAGGTTGGTAGCTTTCCTGCATGTTCTTAGCTTTTCTGTGCCTTCACTGCCCATGTACAATGAAAATATCTATTGCTCAACTGTAACCAAAAATCAGTAGATTTGTTCTTATTTTACAGTGTCTCAAAGCCTGCGACAGCCTGGTACTTTATAGAACAAACAGTAAGATGCACTCTGTGCTTGGAGGATTTATCTTTGTCTTTCATTCCAGTTAATATGGCCTATTTGAACTTTCTGAGGAGAAAAAAAAAGGAAGCAAAGTACTGACAGATTTTTCAAGAGCAGGGGAACAGTACTGGCCCTTTCTAAAAGTTAAAATCAAAGTTTAGCTAAGGAAATGAGAAGGCAATGCACTAAAAAAAATAATAATGTGATTTCAAAAGGTGAGATGTTTATACAGTTAACAGGGATAGCACAGTAAATAGTCCTCATATTCTTGTACAGATAACTAAGGAGTTATAATTTGGAAGCACCTCTACCCTCTGGAAATGACTTCATTTCCTACCTTAATTAAGGTCTAATTTATTGTTAGCTTTAGCAGAGGATGAGTATTTATATAGGTGAATAAGGATCTGTCCTGGAAAGCACTGTCAAAAAAGCTACAAAGTTAAATACAATCACTCTGGAATACAGAATAACTACTCCTTGTGCTTGTAATATTTTCTTTGCTGTTACTGCCATAATCACACTCCCCTCAAATGAAACTAGATTTTACATTAGGTCATCTGAAGCTGCATGCTAATGCTGTTAAAAACATTTTATTGGAACCTTGCACCACAACAGATTCCTTCCTCTTCCAATGCACTGATATTAATGTTGCTGTTAATGGTATGTTAATGTAATTTCTAGGATCATTTGTTATATAAAGGGGAATGATTAACTGAAGTGACAGCAGTCCATAAATCCTTTACAACATTATTTATGCTCAGAGAGTAGAAAAGAATCAACTTTGCTCAAACTTTAGCCTTATTCCAAGTTCTCCTGATGACAATGAAAGATTTTAGAGTTTTTGCCAACAATTAAATTTCACAGAATCACAGGGTCACAGAATGGCTGAGGTTGGAAGGGACCAACCCCCTTGTTCAAGCAGGGACACCTAGAGCATGTGGCACAGTGTCGCATCCAGACAGGTTTGGAAGATCTCCAGAGAAGACTCCACAACCTCTCTGGGCAGATACTGTAGACATCCATTGTGACTTTTACAGTTAAGCCTTTACAGGTAACAAAGTTTTTCCAATGCTTATTGCAAGGAATTATGAGAGAAGATGCATGAAGTTTCTATTCATATCTGTGCCTTGAATAAACACAATGTGTGCACCTGGGGCCTCTTTACTCCGCAGAGCTTCTGTGTCTGCTGGTACGTATTTGATAAAGTGTTAGTTACCTTCTAAAATTCATGGATGTCCTCATTTTCCTCATACCAAAGAACTGGATATTTCCTCTTTCTGGTGCTTATTTTTACACCAGTCATCTTAGTACAACAGTTTTCTTTTAAGACTCTGTTTGAACTTCCCTTCCCCAAAAGCAAAGAAAGGCAATATTGTCATGAACTTATAGGGGGACAGTGTTTCATCTGGTCTTCTGAATGAATGGTCTTCTGAAAGAAGTGTATATTCTAGCTTACAGTATGATTCTATCATCCCTCTCCTGTGATTGAAATCAGCTTTGAAATCCTCCTTTTTGATCTTTTAATTGAAACTATAAAGTTGAAAAGATCATGAGCACAGAGAGCACAAAATATTCAGGCTATGCTCTGGATTTTCAGGATTTGACTCTTAGGGCTTGTTTATAATTTGTTGTCATTGTTGTTGTTTGTTGTTTTTGTCATGACATCTAACCTTTAGGAACTTTGCTGTTTAATAACAAGGGTTCTCTATTAAATTTACTAAGAGAATACTGTGGACAGAGAATACTGATGAATATAGAAATGCTCCAGAAAGCTGGAAAGGAGCTGTATAAATCAAGGAATATGAAATACTACCTCCCACTACTACTTAGGTACCTTGCTTTAGGTTTGAAAGGTTTGCAGGGTGTCAGCTACTTATTATGAAGCTCCACAGTCCTGAGCTTTTTCCTGTAGTTATAACGTTTATGTAGGCACTTCTGGAGCATGACTGAAAGGAGTTTGTAATATTCTTGTAGTTGACTTCATCACTAGGCTAAATTGTCACACATGTACCCTCTCTCTTTTTCTAGTCCAAAATACAGTTAAGCAGGGAGTCTGCAATAACAGGGACAGAGCAGCCCAAAAGTAGAGTAGGAAAAGTTTATAACATTTATTCTCCCATCTTTGGTCAAGTCTTTTTTTGACTGACCAGAGAGAGACTTCTTTTCCTTAAATCATATATAGTACAGGACCTCACCCACCCTGTAGGTCTAGCTATTGTTTTCTATAGAGAAATACCAAAATATGTACCTGTGCCAAAACTTATGCAGATCTTTTTTTCATAGAATGAAAAAAATCAGTTTTTAAAAAGACTTATACTAAGGGCTCACTGGCTTCCAGTAGGTCTAGGAAAAAAGCAGAACATTTTGAGGATATAAAATTTAAATTTAAATACCAAAGGAGAGTTATGTTGACTAACCCAAAGAGCTTAAAGAGCTTTAGATAATTTTGTTTGGCTCCTCTGAGCTAGAATAAATGTAATCCACAGAGAAAGGCATACAATGAAATTGTGTTTATAGAAAAGTAGAGTCTGGAATTGTTTTAGGCCATCAGTGTAATGCAAATTATGATTCTGTTTATACTCCTTTTCTTTTTATAATGAGATTGTTTTCTGAAAATATCTGCTGGAAAATTAGCTTAATGACTGCACAGAGCTTAATATTAAGACATTTTCTGCTTTGGAAAGAAAACATTCTAAAAGAGCACCTCCCCCACCCTTCATCCCTAATGGAAGATAAAGTGATTGGAATATTTGAGAAATATTTTTCTCATCAATATATTTACAGAAATGCAATATCTACATGGAAATGGCATAGATCACTTTTTCTTTACTGCTGAGCTGGCAGCAGGTAAGACCTGAATGAGGTAAATAAAGTACATTTGCTCTTAAATCTATTCTCTTTTCTATGTTTATTTCCTCTTGTGAAATTTAAATACTTAAGTTGAGGAAATTCTTCTAAGTCCCTATGGAGCAACTAGTCATATATTTCATCTGGAAGGTTTTTCTGGATGAGGTGAATGCCATTTAGTCTGGTGATTTAATGTGTTGAATGACCAGGGTTTTTATAACCCAACTGTTGAGCCCTATTTTGGTCTATTTTAGACCAGTTCATAGGTGACTTTAAAAGTTCTAGTGGTACAAGGGAGGGGCAGTTCATGGGTGATTCTTCTGGTAATAATTCTTAAATCAGTAACTATATTTAGATTTCTTAGTCACAATATGGTTCTGATTTGAATTTAGAAAGTTAAGGATGGATAAATCATTTAACTTACTGATGAAAATTTCCTTTACTGATGAAATTGCCTTTAGATATGCAAGTTCCTTTCCCGTCAAAAATCCCCATCTTACACATGCACAGGTGTGTCATCTCATCAGTTGACTTAGCCATCTCAGTTAACTTAGTCATCCAAGCATAGCTGTGATTCCTTTTCCATGCTGTCAGACATCAAATACATGCCTCCACGAGTGCAGTCACAGCAGGGCCCCAGTCACAGGAAGCCTGCACAGATTTTCCAGGAACAAGGTTTCTGGAAACATAAGGTTTCTTACACATCTGAGTTTTACACATCAATTTGTGTGAATTTGAGTCTTCATGTTAATGTAGAATGTGACTAGAGAGGCAGAAAGGTTAGCAAACAAGATCAGTTTAATCATTTACATAACCTTGTCCTATGCATGGGAGACAGTAAACAGGTTTATGTTTTAGGACAAACATTAATGTGGGATATGGAATAGGCAAGTGACAGTACTGCCTACAGGTGCTCTCTGGACTCTGTGTAGCCTTTTGTGGGACAAGATGATTCTGAGATTATAAACTGAGAATATATTACTAATATTATTAGCCTTTCTTTCATATTCATCTGTGTTTGTTCCATCACTTTTTTACATACGGCTGCACTACATATCCCACTGCTGCAAAATACAGAAAAAGAAGTCTTATGGTCACCTGACAAGTTCCTGAGCAGGGTGTCAGGAAAGAGGGAATGGGTGACTGGAGGTTGACTGTGTAGGTAAAAAAAGAACTCTACTGTTACTCATGTTGCATTACAATATCTCTGATTTTTAGTCATTTTAGTCTCCAATGGCCTGTGTTAAAACCAATGGCTATTTTTTTTCTCTTCTGTCGTGCTTTACATTGGAGATGATAGAGTAATAAAGGTCACTGCTGTACTGTAAACATCAGTGGGTTTCTTATTCTCTCCTTCTCCATGCAATTCTTTTGTACCTCCAGGAGTTGTCAGTGCTGGATGTCCTTTTCATATGCTGCATTTCTCCTTGAAGGAATGCTTGAGGTGGTGGAGGAATGTTTAGATTGCTAGAGAGCGGGAGAAACATAGGCAGCCCTGTTCTCAAACTTTCCCAGAAGACCAGACAGACATTCATGCTCTGAGCACCCTGAAGAGAAAATCATGTGCTGTGTCAAGGAGCAGTTCCCTTCCTCAGCCGACAGGGTCTTTGTCCCTCTGTCCCCTCTGGTAGGGAAGGTGTGTGAATTGTAATACTCTTGAAGCAGATTGCACAAGAAACCTTTTCTCAGCAACCTCCTTATGCAAGAGTGAAATGATCTCTCCTCACCTCTCAAATGGGGAGAGTGTAGTCTTTAGAAAGTGGGAATTTGGACAGGCAACAGCCAACCTCTTTTATGAGTTTGAGGTCTTTTTGTTTGTGCAAAATGAGCAGAGCAAGGGAAAAACACGTGTGCCCTTAATACAAATCTTGCTGTTCCTCTTCCCTAGAGCTAAAGCTCTTTAAAACCTGGGAAAAGACAGCAGCTCTGTGATCTCTTCTTCTTCCTTTACAGTGTGCAAAAGGAGAACTCATTAGCTGCACTCAGCTGTATGAAGATGGTGCCTGTCTGAGAAATGTAGACAGTGTTTGAGTCAATTTGCAACTTATTTACCTCTTCATCCTGCTTTCTGCTAATGGCTCACCAAATCCATGCTGCATTTTGCTAGCAGCTTGCAATTTCTTCTTTAAATATTCTAACTTGTACTGATTTCTTACAATGTTAGGAACCTTTCTTTGCTTTGGTCTTGGACTTGCTGACTGTTGAGCAAATATCTGATCATATTTTAATTTGTTGGTAATGTTTGTATGGAATTTTAGGAATGATTTCAACATTTTATCTTTTATACTGCTAAGTCCTGACTGTCTGATAGTGAGGCCTTAGAAACAGAGACCAACTTGAAACAGTATTATTTAAGCTCTAGAGATGTGATTGCATATATCAGTTTCAGCAAAAATCTATAATCTAAATACTTACTCTGAGACTGATTTAATGGAGATTCTGTATAAATTAAGGGATAAAAAAGGTATTTTGGTTGTTAATATTGCTACATAATACATACCTGGAGACAGAAAAAGGAATCTGTATGAAGCTGGGCACCATACAAGTGCCCAACAAGTGACTACCCTGTTTTTTTTTTTTTTTTTTTTTTGGTTGTTTGGTTGGTTTTTGTTTTGTTTTGTTCTCATTTTTTTTTTAGGATTTTGCTTTTGCTTTTTTCTCCATAATGATGAGAATATCAGTTGCATATCTATGCCCTCTGGAGCTTTCTTTAAGGCTTAGTAGAAGACTCAGCATCCAAGAAGTTATTGGCATAAAAGAATTTTTTCTGAAACTCGCTTAAATAATTTTCTAAAGATGAAGGCTGAGCCACTCGCTTAATGCAATCCAGAAGTACAATGCAATGTCAGCTTTTCTCAGAGAAGAAATGGCATATGTTCAATAACCATATGCCATTATATGTTGCAGAGCCCAGAAATGAAAGAAAGAAAATAACAGAAGGAGAAAGGTTGCATATATCATACCCTACTCATCTCGTTAGGAATGCAGATGGGGTGGTCACTGAGATAACATACATCTGAAGACATGAATGTCTAAGTACTCAAAGTAATCAAAAAAATAAAATGCCCCAAATCAAGTATTATTTACCCACAGACTGGAAAACCAGAAGCTTTTTTTCTTTTGGAAGTCTGGCATCTGTGTCTGTAGAAATTAAAAGAACTAAAAGGACTACTTTTCAATGTACATGTGTTATTTTAGGTGTGCATACTTTGATTATTCAGAGCTGTGATTAACAAAGGCAAATGTGCTCTTCATTTCCTCCTCAAAAAACCTCCTCATTTATGCTGGTATCACCCTGCTTATTGTTAAAGTAAACTCAGTATTTCTTAGTATCACAATGCTATGCAATGCAGTCCTTTAATGTAAAACTAAAATATACACCAGTATCTGTCAGTGTTTTTGAATGACAGTATTTCTTTTTAATGAATCTTAATTTCCCACACCTAAAACTTAAACTATCAAATATTAAAATCTCTATTCCATTGAAAGTATTAAACGTCTGATGCTGCCATATCCACTATTACAGTAACTGCTCTCAGTATAGATACTTGTATTCACAATGTTAAAATGTCAGACTTCAGTTATATGTAAAAGAAATTGAAGTTATTCCACACACATTCAGAATTTTATAGTAATTTGAATTTTACTAACTAACTGGCTGATTGCATATACTCACTGGTTCCAAGCCTAACGTCATTCCAAGCAAGGTAAGCAAAGGAAGACTTTTGCATTGGTTTCAGTAAAAAATAATTTATACCTTTTGCTGGAAAGGAGTAAACCATTTAATAATAATTAAATACCATAGACACATGTTTAAATTTAGAGCCAAAAAAGTAATCTCCTAACTTTTAGGAGAAAGTGCTCAGAATGCTCAGAATATCTGACCTGTGGAAGTGTTAAGAACATATTTATTTAAGACAAAATATTTATCCTCTTTTTAGAAAAGTTGGATGTTTAAAAAGTATTGCCATGAATATCTTGTTCTGTTTAAAGCAAGTTTTACTGGTATAATTTCTAAAAATTTCACAGGTGTTACAGTGAATTTACTGATGGCATAACTGCCAGTTAGTTTAGCAATTAAATGTTTAGCAAATACATGAGTTTTACCAATGGATTTACTGCGCAACTTATTTCACAGTCTTCTAATTTTCACTAGGGCCATTGAGCAACATTGAGAGAACATCTTTTTTTTCTTTTTCTGTATACCTTCATCATGGTCTAAAAATGAGTAGATGTAAGAAAGACATCACTGTATTAACTTCTGTCAAACATTGCAACAGATTAAAAAATGAATTTATTTATTTCAAGTGTTAAAACTTTGAAAATAATAATAAAAAAACTACATTTTCATAAAGCGGAGTAATATAAAAAACATAAATATATAGATGTGTGCTCATGTGTGTGTGTGTTTAAAAAAATACTCTCTTATGTCATCTCCTGGATGGAGTTACCTTGTCTTGAATTATTACCTTGTCAAAATATAAGTTTATTTTTGTTCTAATGCTCTCAGGTGTGCCCTCGTGGCCAAGAAGGCCAATGGGATCCTGGGGTGCATTAAGAATAGCGGCTCCAGCAGGTCGAGGGAGGTGATCCTGCCCCTCTCCTCAGCCCTGGTGAGGCCACATCTGGAGTATTGTGTCCAGTTCTGGGCCCCACAGTACAAGAGGGATGTGGAGCTGCTGGAGAGAGTCCAGCGCAGGGCTACAAGGATGATCAGGGGCCTGGAACATCTGCCCTATGAGGAGAGACTGAGGGACCTGGGCCTGTTCAGCCTGGAGAAGAGAAGGCTGAGAGGGGATCTCATCAGTGTCTATAAGTACCTCAAGGGAGGGAATGAGGAGAATGGTGCTGGCCTCTTTTCAGTAGTGGCCACCAATAGGACTAGAGGTAATGGCCACAAACTGAAGCACCAAAAGTTCCAGAGGAACTTAAGGAAAAAATTCTTAACAGTGAGGGTGACAAGAGCACTGGAACAGACTGCCCAGAGAGGTTGTGGAGTTTCCTTCTCTGGAGATCTTGAAGGCCCACTTGGATGCAGTCCTCTGCCACATGCTCTAGGAGACCCTGCATGTGCAAGGAGGTTGGACTAGATGACCTCTAGAGGTCCCTTCCGATCCTAAGGATTCTATGACCTCTAGAGGTCCCTTCCGATCCTAAGGATTCTATGATTCTATGATTGCAGGAATGTTGGAGGAACCACTCAGATCCAGTTCTTGTTCAAGCCAAACTGAAGGTCCAAAACCACAGAAATGTCACTAGATAAAACTTCAGCCTCACTTGTGCTGCTGCTGCAATGTGCAGACTGTCATGTCTGACTAGCAGGTTTTCCACACGTATAGTGAATCCTGCTGCTTTTTGATACAGAGATCCAACCTTACTGCAGCTGTTCTCATTTTCCATCCTTGGAGGCAATAGTGACTGTATGACTTCACTCTCTTATATTTACAGAGGAATTTAGAAAACTTCTACTCAGAGGAAGATAATTTAAACAGAATAATTTAAAAGGAATTTTCTCCTAAGAAGAAGCCATTTCACTCTAGACATATAAAATTTTGTAGCATCCCATGCAAGAGGAAACTAGATGAAAGAAAAAGGTTGTAGTTTGGAAAAATAGGTATCTGTACTTCAGTGGTGGAAATTCAATATTTCCCCTTCTTTAATGATCCACTGTGGTCAGGAAGTTTATTTCATGTGAAAGACAATAAGTATACCAGCTGATCACATGATGTAGTGCTGTCTTCATATTGAATGAAGAAGGTACCAGAGGAATGCAGTAATAACATTTTTGCACAAAGTTAGCCACAGTTATTAATGACCAGCCATTCCTCACCCACACTCTGTATTGTAAGACCTTATTTTCTTCAGTTTTAGTCATGCATCAAATACTGCATTCATCTGTTATTTTTAGGTATAAAATTCAGCAGGATTGCAACTGTTTGATCTGAAACTTATGAGCTAAATGACAGTCCAAGGCAGAATATTGAAATATATTCAAAATACGCAGCTACTTCAGAGAATTAGGATATAGAGAAATGCTTTCTTGCACATAAGGAAAAAAAATGTTTAAATACAGTGATTGGGAGAAGGTTGTGAAAGTAGGCAGAAATGGCCTTGAACAAAACCCAGATCACAACATATTGAGCTGGAGTAGATTTATGTCCACAGGACTACTGTTAGGCCTTGGCAGTTGAAATCTTCAAAAATAAATACCCATAGAATATATGGGATGACCCCAAGAAAGCTCATGTTGCATATTTGTGTATAATGTCATAGCATAAAATGTAGAATTCAAGGAAAGGGACATGCTGTACCAACAAGATTAAAGAAAATCCTAAATAGCTCCTCACTCTGTAAACCTTGTCCATGGAATGCACTACATAATGCCAAGAAACTTCTAAGGAAACAGTAGTATGATAATGTGAATAAGGACTGTGATAGTTCATAAAGTCAAAAGATGTAGATTTACACAAGATGTAGGGTTTTTTTGAGGTCATCCTCAAAATTGCACTTTTTGAATGCTTGCTTTCTCATTTTTAATACTCTGTTTAATAATATCCTTTTTCTTCATGTCTATTTATTCTTGACAATATTCTCAGTGAGATCAGTGAGCCTGGTTGTCAAGCACTTGAACAGACTGCCCAGGGAAGTGGTGAAGTCACCTTTCCTGGCAGCATTCAAGAAACCTGTAGATGAGGCGCTTAGGGACATGATTTAGAAAGCATGGTGTTGAAGGGCTTACAGTTGGACTTGATGATCTTGAAGGTCTTTTCCAACCATAATGATTCTATGATTAATGCTTATATGGGCTAACTTTTCTTTCTGCAGAGTTGGGAAGATTTATTTTTCCTGAGCAAAACGAGCACATGCTGTGAACTATCCTTTCACCTATAGCTTCTGTACCCTTTCCCTTCCTCCTAAAATGCAAAATCAACACTTGCAGTTGATTGCAAAAATTAATTGTATCATGATGTGATATAATATTGATTTCGATACCTACATAAGGCCTTTGTTGAAGAAGGGCCTACTTTGTTTGCTATAAATATATATTTTTTTTCTTGTCTTGGTCATGTATGTCCTAGTGGTATAACACTGTTTTTTTCACTTGTTTTTTAAAATGTTTCATGAAAGCATTTTATTATAACAAATTTGGGTAACAGCTGGAGGCAGATTGTCTTGGGAACTGAGACCCTTAATTTGCTGAGGTACTAGATAATGAAAGAATGTAATCTATGAGATACTATAGTCTTGTCTTATTAAAATTGCGCACATTTGCAGTGATTTGATAAACACCTTTGTTGGGATATATCACAGAGTATATTAAAAAAGCTGTTAATGAAAAATGAATATTGCAGTGCCTTTTTGGCAGGCTGAATCAATATTCTCTTTTTAATAATTTAGTTTATTCCTTAAAATATCATTTTCCCCCTAAAACAGAACATAAGAACATAATTACCAAATTTGAGCTCTTTTCCCTTCCTAGCAACACAGTTTTTAAACTGCTGTCTACCCTCCCCCATTCTTTCTGAAGCTGTGTTAAACTGCAACGATTCAAAAAAGTCTTGCTCTTGAGGTGAATATAGGTCTATTGTTTCCTGTAGTTCTGCAGGTTTGAAAGATTGATTTCACTTCTTGGACCCTATGTATTTTATTTTCCCAGTGGAATATCAGAACAGTTAAGTTTATGACGCTTCCTATGTCTGCTGCTATTTAGGGGAAGATGAATGTTACAGTTGACTTACAGTCCATTTACCTTTCAAGAAGACAGACCAAACACAAACAACCTCAGTAGTCTACCACCCCCTGACCTTAGAAGTTTACCACATATTGAATAATGGTCCATTTATATTTTTCTTTTCTTTGTAAAGGATGGCTATTGTAGAATGAAGTTTCCTGTATATTTGTTTATTTTGGTTCCTTATTTGTCATGTGGATATCTGCTCAATAGAAGAAACTCTCTTGAAATCAAGAGAAGCTAAAAGAATTGTACAGCCTGGGATACCTGATTTGCTGGTTTGCATCTTATGTTTCTAAATAAGCATCTATCTCATTAGGTTTATATTTATCATGGTTTCCTAAGGAAACAAAGCTTAAGTGATTGAGATTTCTGTCTGTTTATTTGCCTACTCCTTGACCACTAGTCCGGCTAGCTGGCTGTTTTTTTAATAATGAGGTTACTGACACCCTAGCCTACAATATTACTTTTAATAAGGGTTAGACAGGCTGCGTGAAACTTGATAAGCTGATTATAGAAGAAAATTCACCCTCACACTGAAGAGCTGGTGAAGGGTCATTCCCTGGGTTTAGGGCCAGGGGAGACAACTGCAGTTGTCATACATGACAAAGCCCTATAGTGTATGGGGAGAAGCTGCATTTTTGCAATACCAGAGAAGATTTAGGAAGGTAAGACTAGACTTGTAGGAAACAGAACTTATCAGACTCTTTGTTTAGGACAAGAAAGCTCTTTTCCCCCACCTTTCCTACTGCTCCAGCTTTAGCTTTGAAATACTACTGTATGTCTCAACAGGAGATAGTCACAGTCCTGGGAAACACCAACGACAGTGTATGTAGCTGTGCCTGTTATTTATGTCAAAAATATTAAAACTGTCTTCTTAGAGAGCATAGGTATTATATGGCTCAGACTGCCAAAGGAAATTACAGAGCACAGGTCTGAGACTCTCTGCTTGCTCACTAACTCTGAACATGTGTTGAGTTTAGGTATCTAAAGCCAGATATCCTAAGTGTCTAAAGAAGTTGAGCTGGTCATCAGAGGTGCTGGATTCTTGTCACATTCAGTAGGAGCTTTTAAAAGTCAAACCTGGTGAAAAAATTGTTCCCAGGTGATTTAAAGCAAAAGATATCCTTAATACATATTCAGTGTCATTGTGAGGAAAGCTGCTTCAGGAATAACAAGTATTGTCAGTTATTTGTCTGAATCTCCATTAGGATAGAGAACAATACTGCAAGTCAGGTATGTTACATTTTTTTTGTTTGGTTGGTTTTCATTTGTTTCAAGGTGGCCCTCACCAAAAAAAAAAAAAAAAAAAAGGAAAAAAGAGTTTTATTTTAAAAAATTATAATTAAAACAACATTTGGGTGACTAGCTGCGAGAAATGATATCACCTTAAATATTAACAGAAAGGAGCTCCTGGATATTTTCCATTTTGAAACAGTATAGGAATATTAAAATTTTGATAGATTTTTATCTCCTCTCTTTTACTTTGGAGAGCTTGAATTGGACAAAACTGTAGACATGTTGCTGCTTTCCATGTTAGTAGATGACCATCTGTAGACAACCTCTTCAATAACCAAGATGTGCAAGTCACGATTTCTACACGTGTTGAGTTTGGCATGTTCTCATTTGGTGTGATAAGGTAGGGAGACAAGCTTTGCTATGCTCATGGTGAAGAGTCCTGCTGTCTTGAAGACCAAGCCAGAAGTTATAGCTACTATTCTTGGATGCTCTTGAATTATTCTTGAATAATATTCCTGAATGTATGTGATCACTTAACTCCATTGAAACTGCAGAGAGAACCAACTATATAAGAAACTGCTGCTCCAATGAATTTATATGGATGTTTCTGCAGATCTTCATTGCATTTCACTGAGCTGACTGAACTGGCTTTCTAAACATAACTGGTGAAGGAAAAAATGCGTGGCCTCCTCAGGCCTCAGACTGTCAGCAATTAAGGATTCACATCAATACCAATGGGTTTCTGTATGATTTCTTCTTTGCTTCAGGGTGAAATGGAAGAACGTGCATGTGGTATTATAACTGTTTTTTGGGGTGAGGATGCACTTCCAAGAGACTGGAAAAGAAGTGACAGGAAGTATCTCCAGATATGTCTCTCTGTTTAAAAATTACTTTTGGCATAAAAGCTATTAAAATTCCTTAGCTCCCAACATACTCAAGCCCATAATCATACATTTTATTATATACCCATCTATCTAAAACGATGATGCTATTTTTCTTCCAAGTGGAGATTACATCTTGTTTATGTGGTTCAGATGTTAGTATAGCCTTTCCACTTTTCTACAGTACTGCAGCTTAAAGAAAAGGCAATACCTTCAAAGAGTGTGAAAATGTAATTCGTCACAGACAAATGTGTAAGAAATGATAATAATCAGTTAAAAATCAAAATTTCTGAACCAGCTCTTTGTGACTGAAGACTTGTTTAATCATTTTTTCTTTAGAACAATAATCAGTATTGTGTAATATTTCTTTGGTCATCTATTATGGGCAGGGAAGGAAATAAAAAGTGTAAGAGAGAGAAAGAGCAAGTTCCACTGTACTGAACAGAGTCAAAAAATATAGACCTTAAAAGAGATTGGCTTCTCACTCATTACTGAGAATGACATATGTCACGTGTTACTAATGAAAAAAATGGGGGACTTTTCCATCTAACAGCTTGAAACCTTATGTCTAAATTACATGGAAAAGACTCTCAGGGAATCAGTCAAAACTCTCACACCTTTGAGATCAATCTTTCAACTGTCACATTCTATTTCCTTGCAAGCAATAAATATTCTGCATTTTCATATCTCTTAAGGCATGTCAGAGAAAGTGTGTAGACTTTGGATGGAAAGATGATGCAAAAAGCTTGAAGAGCATTTTCATTAGAAAGCACAAGCTCAAGAGCAAAATCTCTTTTTAAGTACCCTTCACATGCTTTACATTTTTAAAGCTAGTTTATTAAAAGCAATAAGTCACTGTGGTAATGGTAACAATGTCAGCTTTATGATGTGTGGAACTGAAGATGTTAAGGTAGGCATTAAACTTTAATAATTGATATATGCAAACTACATTTATTGTCTTCCATCTTTTATTTTTATTTTTTTTTCTGTATGTATATACTGTAATATATTGAGAGGGAGATCTATGTCAGAGATGTTTTTTTTAAGGTCGACTCCTTGAAGTCACCCAGAGTTTAGAGTATCAAAAGTGTACCAGGACAGGAAGTGAGAGGATAGAAGAGATATAATACAGAAAAAATGTCTAAAATAATCAACAATCATGTAAAACAATCATAAAGTTCAAAAAACATCAGAATATTGCAGTGACACAGTTTTTTTGATGAGACTTCTCCATATGCCTTGTCCTGTTTCCTTTCATTGCTGTTGTACTAAATGAGTTCCTAAACGAGCAGTATCAAGTTCAGCCTGTTTTGGGGTAAAAGAACTCTTAGGCACTGTGCATATATTACAGTAAGGGGTAGTTTTGTTCAGCTGAGACTCTGAGATGGTATTAAAGCAATTCATATTGCAGATATTGTATATTTTGATTAGATATATTATTCATGATGGCTAAGCACATTGTTTTCTGTGTCAGAACAGGGGCTATTCCTGCTGTCCTGAGCAAATTATAATTTGAAATGATGCAGTTTTTAGGGTCATTCTCATGGACTGTATTAATTGCTTATGGTATATTTTGGTTTGTTTCATTCTGAACAGCTGTGCAGTCCCTGTGCGTTATTTAAGCTTTGCTCTGCTTCACTGCAGTAATGAGAGTTTGCACTGGAGACCGACTTAGCTCAGAGATGTGAGAACTTTAGTTACTCAAATCATTGCTATAAACCCTTGTAGAAAAGCTTTGTGAATCTTACTGTGGCTTCTATCTCCTGGATATGGCTTTTTGATTTCCAGTACCCTTTGTTTGCCAGCAGCTTCTCCTTTTCAATTCAGGCTCTTGAATGAAGGTATATTCAAGAAGTAAGATATGAAAAATTACAGAGCGGGAAAATACTTGTAATCAAATTGAAAGCTGCTTGTCCAAACCTTTCCAGGGTTGTCACACCTGGTTTGTGCAAGCAGCCTTTTTAATCTGAGAGATCAACTTCAGTGTGGTGGTCTGGCCTTACATCGGAACTTGAGCAGCTTGCTGGAATTTGACTTTTGCCCACTCCTGCTTCAAAGCCTCGCTAAGAAAAATGGTACAATACTTTAAATAGTATTTCCCTGCCTCCCACAACTGTAGATGGAAGAATATTAATACATTAGTCTAGGAGGTGATAACAAGAAGAGATGTAGAGAGAAGGAAAGAGTTGTATAATGAGAGTTAGAAAGTTGCTTGTTTTTAAGGACTCTTCTAAATGCAAAAGAGAAGCCTCATACAAAACAAATCCTTTGCACTTCTGAAGAAATAATTTTCACTGTGACAGTGAATACTGTGTTTATAATAAAAGTAATTTATTTAAAACAAAAGAAAACAAATAGGCACATACAACTTATATGATTTTCCTCTTTCTCTTGGGTTCTACCTGTTCCCAAAATAGGTGTGTTCTTTGTTTTTGTGTTTACCTTATATTTGGCCTACTGGTGATGGGACTCATCTGAATGTAGGTGCTTTACATCACTCATGTTTCCAATATCCTAGGAATTAGGAGGTTCATTCAATACCTTTTTTTTTTTTTTTGTCATCAGTTAGAAACCTGATCAGCTCTGTCAAGATGTTCGTCACATCTTTCACAAACTTCAGCACTGAGGGAACAAGGTTCCTGTTGTGAATCATTTGGGCACACAGTTTTAACTATAATAAAAGCTACTTACAAATTTTGGTTGGCACTAGTGTATAAAAAACAGACATGCTTGTAGGTGTTGCTGTAGGTTAATGTGCTTCAACCTGCACTTGTAAAAGTAAAGCCTCAGTTATTCATTCATGTTGCTATTAATTAAGAGTAACTGAGTAAATTGTTTGCTGAAGAGCAGAAATATGAATAGGATGACCTGTGAAAGTTTTGCAAAACTTCCTCTGATCACTTAAAGGTTTAAGGTACTGCGCGTGTGTGTTTTCCCTCCCCCCGTAAGGAACATTGTTTATTTTATACTTATGATTATTTTCTCTGGGAGAATCAGATAAAGTGTGACTATGCATGGTTATTATTGCAAAATTTATTTATATGAATGTAAGCTTTTTGTTGCAAGGCAGTTTTCATTTTAAGGTGAGAGTCCTTTGAAGAGGAGGCTGAGATTTCTATGTCACTACAGAAGATTTTAATGTTTTATTTATTCTTTTGGGGTTTTGAGGATAAAATGAAACTTGTTTAGAATTGCAGTGCATGTCTTTCAATTTCTTTCAAGTTTTAGAAATTTCAAGCAAAGATCAAAGTGAAAGCTCTCATAAGTTTTACTCTCTGAAGTTTTACAATGTTTAAACAGACCATGTTCAGTGTAGTGGAAAGTCATAACAGACATAATATATACCTTTGCATAGAACATAATGAGCATATCTTAAATGTGAGGACACGTGGTATTATCTTTCTGGAATTCTTGTTCTTTCAGACAGATGTTTTTCATCTGCTTTGCTTGAAAGAGAATTTAGGCACTTTCAGAAATGTAGTTCTTTCTGGTCTCAAACTGTACTGTTTACTGGATTACATTTTGATTAGTTCTATTTGTAAATCCCTTGAGTAAAAAAACTGACCTAGAGAATTAAGCTCTTTCACAAAAGGTTTTATCATTCCTCCTGGCATGCATGCTTCGACTTACACAAATGTATGCAGGAGCATGACTGAGTTTTGTGCAACTTAAAGGAGTGCAGAGGGCCTCATCTTCTGAAGTTAATCATGTAACAGAGTAAAGGTATGTAAATATCCAATATACTTTCTCTTATGTTTGGAGAATAATTTTTTCCTAAGACTGTCTTCTAGGTTGTCAAAACCCACTGAAAATAAAAAGAATAACTCTGAGGTAATAGAAATGTACAGTGAGAAATTCAATAAAGCATACAAACAGGAACCTTTTCAACATTAAAGGAAGTTCAAATGATCATGCTGAGTCCTGGCACAGCAGTAAGATTACTATTCAGTGAAGGCTAGCAACATTTACATCTTTTTAGAAATGTGAAGGCTCAGAAACTGCTAGAAGGAATACTTCAGCAATCCTGCTGAAATTAAGACATTCTGCAAAAAAGGAAATCAAGATGTGAAAGACAAAAGATTACTACTGTGCAAAAACTGAGATAATCTCTCTCTGTTTCCATCTGCAAATGATATTGTATATGTGCATCATTTGTTTTTCCTATTTGTTCAATTAAATAGAGACATAACTTCCAGAAGCTCTTCCCCAAGACTTGCTACACTGCTCTGGCTACACAGAACACAGATTTTCTTCTCACAAAGACTTCCTGGTAATATCCTTTTAGCTGAAGCGTCTTCAAGGCCTATGAGTATTCTTTTCATCATTCTAAATATCCGTACTCAACTTTGTTTACTTATCTGCCTTGTCTACCCAGGACTGTCTCAGCTGTTTAAGTAAAAGGGGTAGAAATTATAGATAGGATAAGTGTTGGCAAATACTGTATCTGATGTTGGTAGATGTAATCTGGATGATCAGACTGCACCTATGGTTTCCACTATCAGTCTTCCAGATGTCTTCCATCCTGCCTTGTTATTTGAAAGTTACCATTAAGGAAAAAAGAAAATCACAGGTCACAGACTATGCTTAAAGTTTGATAAAATCACACCTGGTTACTAAGATAATGATCTCTACCAGACAAACGGCCTCTCTCACAGCCAGCTAGAAGATTCTGTATTAATTCCAGCTTCTTGCCCACTCCTCCTTTGCTGAACAGGCCCCCTCAAACATCTGCTGAAAGGTAAATGCAAGCTCCCAGTCACAATGTGGTTTTAAAAAGCATTAGATGCATTTATCTATGTGTTACCTAAATGAGGGAGAATTCAGTCCTCTACTGTTCATACCCCTACCTGTTCTGCTCCTTCCCAGCAAACGTTTTAGTCCTAGGAAACTACCTCAGAAGGACTCTACAGTGGTTGCTTGGGTCAGTGTGTGTGGGAAGATGGAGTTATTGCAGAGGGTTCACCAAGAGCATACAGTTTCCACCTTAAGCAGCCACAACTTAGAAAAGTGTGGAGTAGGCCCAGCTCCTTGAAAAGGAGACTTTCTTGGCACAGTAATCTTACAATGAGAAAATATGATTGCAGAAAGCTATTTCCTCTGAGCAATCATTGTTTGTATTATTGCAATGTCAGACAGTCAAGTTCCTCTTAATAACATTCTCCTTCATAGTCCAGTTGCTTCTTTTTACCTTCTTCAGTGGAAGTCATCATTCTGCATTTGTGAGAGTATCTATTCCTATGGATATGAAAGTGATGTGACAAATTCAGCTTCATGACTAAAGCAGAGGGTTATTCAATTATCTACTGATTACATTTTAAGGAACTAAATGTCTCTTAGACACCTTCCATCCAATTGCTTAAATGACTGTGCTTCCTCACATTAATGATTATGTTGTCTTTCCTTAAAATCTCAAAAGAAATTACTACCATTTTAGAATGAAAATATACAATTAATAATTAAAAATGGAACATATTTTACCTGGTTTTGGAGTCATTCAGTCACACTGCAATAAAGATAACACACAGACCCTTACTTTAAAGATAAACCACAGACTGCAAATGCACTAGAGACATAGAATTTGGAACTGCTGTGTTAAGACAGAGTGAAACTCATGGTGTGTGTATATATACATATACTTATGTATATATATGATCATGGAGACCTTATTTAGGGTGTGTGTATGTGTGTATATATATATAAGTGTACACGCATATCCTACATATACACCCTAAAGAAAGCTTACTATGGCCATAAAGTTTTGCAGCGACTAGAGAACAGTTTGTTTTTTATACATCTAAACTTGAAATTACCAAAATGCAGAAAATGCTTTGCTTTGTGTCCTTTCAGACACTGTGCAGTGTTGGTAACACGACAGAACAGCTCTATCAGGTGTGGGAAGCAGATGACTTTGTTCTTCCTATACAGGAAAAAAAATGTGAATTTACCAGGTGTTATGCCTGGGCACTATAGCAATAGCTTCCCAATCCTAAGAGTGAAGTAAAAATAAGAGACAAATAAAGCAAAAGCTGCTTGATTTTGTCTCACTTCCAAAAATTAACCAAAGTTAAACAGTTTACAATCATTATTTCACTGAAGAAATGCTCAAATGAACTATGAGACAGGCTTGCAGGTTGAGCTGACTGTGACTGGAAAAAATGCATACCTTTTCTGTCTGTTTTTCACCTATCTCTGAATCATATATATTTTTAAAATTTTTATATATATTTTTAGTTGCTCAAGATTCTTAAATCATATCATCATCACTGTTTTTAAGTAGAACCTTTTCTCATACTTGTACCTTATCAGGGAAAGACATTTTTGCTGTCATTAGCTCTTATGCAGCAAGAAGACAGACAGTTGTTCTTCTGAACTTGTTTTGTGTACTTGAATGACTAAAAAACATAAACTGGCCCTGGGGGAAGAGGCTATCATTATGCTGATAGACTTCTGATCCTGATGAGTCATTTGCTGTGGAAAATTCAAGCCAGTTTTCAAATGAGGAATCACGATGTAATCAACAAGACATTGTGGGTATTTTTATAATGTGATTTATTTCTGTTTTGTGAAAAGAGTGAAAGCTGAAATTTCTCTTGGGCTTACCTTGGCAGAAAGGAATACTAATCACATTGAATGTAGAGGGCTTATGCTGCTACAAAACACGTAGGATTACTCTAGGGATGAATGTGAAGAAATAACCTAATAACATATCCTAAAGTCTTACTCAGGCTTGATGGAAAGCCTTTTCGACTTGTATACATAGCAGATTACAAAGGCTCCTTTTGTGTCTATTTCTGATAACCTAAGGTTATAAAGTTTTAACCACAGAAAATTGCAATATTTGCCACTGTTTCTATAGAACTGGAAGAATTACTTTTCTGTCTTCTTCCCACTTTTTTTAGTCAAAGATTTGTCAACTGTCAGTCTCTGCTGAAGCTACGTAAGTCAACAACTTGGTCTCCTTTAGGAAATTTTTGACAAAAGATGTATTGCTTATAAGAAATCTGATATAAATAAATGAAAAAGTCCAAGACTACAGTTACTGCATGAACAGTATTTTGGAGAGTTACAATGATTGTGGGTTGACTCCTTTGCATTGGACACTTCTTGAGTTATATGTTTGGCTGTAAATTGTGTATGGCATAACTATTATGTCATCAGATTCATATTAATTAATATAATCTACTCTAACTTATCTTTTTCTTGTCATTGTGAGTTTTCATTTCATAGCAGTTAATTTTCAGAAATGCTTCTCCTCATCATATGCAATAGATGCAAACATCAGAGTCCTGAAACTTGACTAGACAAATTCTCTTTTGAAATTGACAGCAAGTATGAGCACAAACTCTGAATTTTGGTTCTTTCATCTCTCTAGTAATTTGTATCTTACATATATGTACTTCACCTGCCTTAAAGGATAGAATAAGTCAGTCTTCAAATGCATGATACAAATGTAATCTGTTCATATTTGCTTGGTGAGCTCTGTTTATGGCTGTGTGTGGAGAAGAGGATATGTTTGTATTTCAGAGACTGTAACCATCCTGGGCTCTTTTTGGGAAGGTGGATGTGGTAAATAACCGGGCCAGGGCTTGCATCTGTCCGATCAGCCTGCCAGGTGCCAGGATGGAGAGCAAAGTGTGGCACGTTGCTACCTAGCCACATGCTAGACAGGAACATGGCACAATTGAAAGCAGCAAGATTTCTAATGGCTGGAGCTATTCCTGAGACACTGTTCTTTTTGACTCAGTGTTCCAGCTCTGCTTTCACTCCCACTAGAGTGAGTGGGAATAGCTGTTACATGTGGAGGGCACAGGGCTAATGTTAGACCACCAATGACCAGGCAAGCCTCCAGCAGCGTGCTGTGAGTAGGCTCTGTTCCTTTTGTACCTCCCATTGTAGCTGTTCAAAACAAAGCAAAAGCCACCTATGACTTTCTTAGGCCTGCCCAGGATATCAGGCACAGCAATGTGTTGCTTCTAGGGTTAACAAGACCTTGCAGTTTCAAAACATGTTTAGCATAGTTAAACTTGTGACTGAAGAAAGCTAATATAAAAATTTGACCTACCTGCACTACAATGACTCATGATGCTCAGCAAAGGTCATAACTTTAAAGTTTAAATATAAACTAAAATAAATTAATCTTTTTCAGCATTCTGCAGTGAACTTGAAACAATATATGAATTATGATGAATGACTCCCTCAGATGGAAAAGATGGCAACAGTAGTCACTACAGTCTTGCTAGAATGGAGAAGAAAAACAATATCTGCAGATGAAATTTAGCTGTTTGAACGGAGAGTGAGATAGGTTTGGAGGGGCAGGCACTGACTCACTGAGGAAGATGTCCTTAAAATCAATAAGACATTGAAAAGAAAATATCTCTGGTAAGCTAGTGCAAAAATGCCGCTTAAGAACTTTATGACTAAACTGAGAATAGACTGATATAGCAGAGAATAATATAAAAATATATTATTATATATTATTATAAATATATAGTATATATTATATATACTATAGTATATATTATATATAAATATTTATATATATATAATAATTTTGGTATGTTTTTAACTCATTTCTAAGATAAATGTCATGGGCACACCACAGATTACATTTTCTGTAGTAGGATTTATTATATTTTTTGTTTAAAACATCAGTGAACATAGAAAGCTAAATATTTTGAGAAGAATTAGGAAACTGATGAGCTTTCTTTAGTATGTAAATATAGCTGCAGGTATAAAAAGGCTTGAGTAAGATAGAGAGGGCTGTTAGTAACTGGAGAGTTCAGAATCACGGCCAATTATGTACCAGCCTATGCATTAGTTCTATATCTGTTCCTTCTTTTTCCTAACAGCATGAAAGGTAGAATGGAGATACACTAGGAATGTTTTGCTGTTTCAGCTATTCCAGGATAGATTATTTCAGTCTTTCTTGCCAGGTGAGGGAGGAAAGGTTAGTTTTGACAGAATCACTGCTTTAAGCGACATTTACTAGCAGAGGTGTATATTGATCGGTTTATACCTAATGACATCCTTGCCTAGCTGGCAGAAATGCACAGTATGGAATTATCTAGTGCCATCCCATGCAGTAACCCTCATTTTCAGAGTTCGTATGCTCTTATTTGTGCTGCAGTCTTTTACTGTGTCAGATCTTCTTGGAGATGGTAGGTTTGCATTGCAGCCTGCTGAAACACAGCTCCTTCCCTTCATGAGCAAGCAGATGGAGCTCCTTAGGACTCGAAAGCAAGAGATTATTGGCTCCTGTATCACATCTCATCTTTGCAAAGTGCTGACTGGCGTTGTAAGTAGAACATTACCTGGACTGGATCTGAATAGAAAAAATATTTAACTTCTGTAGCTACAAGTATCTCACAGCCTGTTGCCTTTATTCGCTCCTTTGCTCCCTCTCTGTCTTGACATTTCCTCATCAGAAACCAAGCCATAAGTTACATAAAGACTTGGATGATTTCTGATCTTTTCCTTAGACACATTACGCCTAAATCAATAAGTATTAAGTTGACCTTGGTCATAATAAACTCACAGGTAGAGTCTGTTATTGTGACTCACCTATTTTTAAAAATGACTCACCTAAGTCTAAAATTGACTTATGTTCCCTAAGACTCTATGGGACTTCCCGTAGAGGAATGGGGATGATTGTGACTGTGACTGCTGCTGTTACCTTTGCTCCCTCTGGTATCTGCTGCAAGCTCAGCACTTCAGGACTTTCCTCCCCACTTTCTATCTATCTCAGTTCTGCCCTTTTCTAAGGCAAAAGCAACTTGACTTTGGCACAACTTGCCTTTTATCTCTCAACAACAAATAGATATTTTAAATCTTTTTCAATGTGTTCATGAATTATGCTGTATGTAAAGAAAAAGTGTATCTGACTGAGAATTCTGAATTTCATATTGTAAAAATAATCTAAATTAAATAGACCAAATTTACATAGAAAGTGACTTACAAGATCAAAAAATACTCAATGAGATCTGAAATTGCCTTGATTTACTGTTTTTATTGACATGGTGCGAGGGAGAGTTCTATACCTCACACTCTGCATAAAAGGATGGACTTTTTTACTTTTATACTTTTTTAATTACAAATTGAATATGCTTCTTGTATATGTATATATTTTCATTTAAAAAAAAATGGTAATACAGAGTCTGTGAGAAAATAGGGTAAAGTTAACATACATCATGCCTAGGGTGACTGCACCTCATTCAATCAACAAAAGGCAATTTTTAACTGCAAGATCAACCGGATCCTAAATGTTGTTTGAGTCATGCTGTGAACATAATGTAAATAGTCTTCTAAAAGCCATAGGAAAGATCAGCCTTCCCTTTTCCACATCCTTTTCTCTTACCACTTTCCTTCTCCCTTTTAACATTTTGTGACATTAGGCTAGCAACTCCATAGGAAGACCAGGGGGAAGATTATTAAAAGTAGAAACAGAAATTTAAATCTGAGCTGGTTATTGTAAGACTACAATTCTCTTATGTTTAAACTTTTTTCCTTTTTAATAAATTCCTTACTGCTGGCTGGAGCACAACTAGCAGAATATAAAATAGTCAATGTTAGACAAATGTGAAGCAATCCCACAAAATATGCACATTTGCCTGTTTAGTTTGAAGGCAAAATTTGTTGAGCTATGACTGGATTATGTTTCTTAAACACATGCTTAAACAACAGATGTTACCTTCTTTCAAATGCTCACTGCTTTCGAGACTATGGGATTAAGCTAGCTATTTGTTTTGAATTATTTACTATAGTAGAAGAAAGGTCAATATACAATAATTCCTTTGCAGACATGAACTATGCTGTTCTAGTTTCTGCATGTATTTCCTTTGTGTCTGTCAAGATCTCTGAGAAAATTTTTAAGTGATTTCATATTAGTCATATTATTTTCTCCATTCTGCCTAAACTACCCTTGCAGCCTTGTAAACACAGCATAACAATTTGTTGACTGATATCAAACTGTAATCACTTCGTACTTGCTAAATAATGTATTTTCTCAGGGAAAATAGTGTAACTGTACAGATATGAATAAAACTGCAGCAATTTTCACCTTAAGTACTTGAGCTCACAAAAACTAAACTATTATTTAATTTTCATATGGCAGGTTTTGATCTATCAAAATGATTGATTTCATATAAAACTATCTAAAAATGTATTGATTGTCCTTTAGAAAAATGAGTTATAGCTCCTGATGACATGCATACCACATTTCAAGGTCAGTTGCCCCTGCTTACAAATGAATTCTATTTTTTTTCATATTTCTGTTGTGAATACTTAGGAAGTGCAAAGTATTCTGAGCTGCACTCTCTGTTCAGATATCTTTGAGCCATCCAAATCTAATGCCTTTATTTAGAATTCTTAATCAGCTTTTACTGAAGGGAGTTTAACTATAATTACTCCCTCATTCTTGTTCACAATGATTCATTTTTCTCTAAGCTATGCCATCTTGGTTTTTCCACAACATCAGCTTAATGCGACCTTGATGTCAAAAATGATATGTAAGGTTTTTTCTGTTTAAGGGTTAGCTTCCAAGACATTGAGTCATATCAGCTCAAGGAAAACTCTGAAGAGGATTTTGCTCTTCTCTCTCTTTTGACAACTACCTGCCCTTTATCCACTTTCATAGACAGGCATAGGTCAGCCTTTTACAAAAAGCTTTTTTTCTTCTTGTTCAAAGAAGTCAACTGTAATCCATCTGTTAACAAATATCTTTTTATTTTAAAAGATTTTTGAAGATCTTCTGTCATTTCTCTCTTCTACTGACAATAAATTTGCTTTATATTTTATAAATGTATTCTTGCCTGCTCTATAAAGCCCATGCAGGTCTGAGAAAGTAAGCAGTATTGAATTCAGTAATGAGTGTTTTTTTTTAACCTGGGCTCCTGAAGACCTTTATCAGCACCGTTGTGTTCACCAGCCAGAAATGCGATAGCCTTGACTTTTTGTTGACAGAGTGTGACTTGGCAGAGGGGACAGTTATGTAATCTACAATTTTATTCATAATTGAACAAATATGACATAGAGGCGACTCAGACAAATTGCTCATGGATTCCCAGTTATAAACAGAAGTATGTAAAAAAATGGCGCTTTGCGTATGAACTCATTTAAAGTTTGGTATGACCTGGATGAGTTTTTTATTTAATTTTGAAGTACATTCTGGGAATTTACTTTGGCATCACCAGAATTATACTACATAAATAAAATTTGCTCAGTTTACTCTGTGCTGAATTCATTACAATTAAATATGCCACTACTTTAACTTAAAAGAACAATACTGTATGATTTAAAGCTTCTATTGCAATATATAGCAATACTTCCAGTTCATCTCTTATGCTATGTCTCCCACTCATTAGACAGCATCCTCTATAACTGCATTCCAAACAGTCTACGAATTAACTTTTCAGTCAACAAATTAAAGATTTTTCTGTGGTATACACTCACAAGAGCACAATATCTATATCTATACACCATCAGAAAAATTGCAAGATGACTTGTGCATTTTTATGGCTTTTCAGCATATAGTCCCATTGAATGCAGTCGAAGTTTTTCCCCTAAATTTGATTTTTGGAGGCAGGGCAGAATTGCAACCTCCAGTTGTTACCAGAGAAATGTGCAGTGAGTAAAGAAGGAAAGGAAGGGAAAGCAAGGGAAAGAGGAAGGGGAAGGGAAACTACTATGTTTAAAAAAATATAACATACAAAAAAAATCCACTGCTATATGTATGATTGAACAGAGGCGACGTGTTTCTATTTTTACATTAATGTAAACCAATAATCTCTCCAGCAGTGTCATGAGCTCATAGATTTGTGCTGCTTTCTCATTATAAAGGAGCTGTAAACCCTGTTAAAGTAGTTCCTGAAACAAGGTCAAAAGCTGTTTTGCATCGCAAAAGTAGAGCAAAACAACTGCAAGGTGGCAGTAAATCTGGCTCTGTGGGGTTGCACTTAACATAAAATCAGCATGAGATCTGTTTAGGCTCAACACATTAACCCCAATGTCGGGGTAAATGAGATGACAGAATGCAAAATTTAAAATAAGTATAAAAAGCCATATCGTGACATGCGATCACTTATCTGTAGGAAGTCAGCTGATTATTCTAGCAAAACTCATAGAGATTTCATCATCGTCTAATATTTATGTCTAAGAAGACTGTCTTAAAGCCTGTATTGCAATGTGCTAGATAATCGTGAAATGCTGCAGGATATTTTCCTTTGAATTCTTAGTTAGAAGCATTTAAGGAACTCATGAACGTGAATGCTTTAGTAGTGTTTCAATTAATAGAAGGCTGTTCAGTAAGTGAGCCCAAACTTGTTACTTTCCTTAAACACACGCAAAATAATAACTGCTTCAGTAGTTCATTGCAGCTAATAATATCAAATACTTTGTCTGCGTTAATTCTTTGTAGCGAATCAATAGAGTATGGATTGTTACAATTTTTGAACTGGTCATCATCATCAGGCAAATATAACAATAATGACAAGGCCTAGACTGGAAAATAATTGAATGCTTTCCTGAAATATTAGTTTTAATTTGATCCTTTCACACTTTTTCTTTGGAAGGTTGTTTTAATTCTGCTACAAAAAAATGTCACAATATACGGGTATAGCAACTCATAAAAGCAACCTTTAGGTATATCATTTTTCTGAAGCAACATTTGTGTAATTGAACATGGAATTTATTCAGTGGAAATATGAAAAAAAATGAAACTACAAAATTTTGAATTTATTATAGCATCAGAACTGTGTTTTAAGAGTCTTATAATACAGTAGAAATCTACTTTTGTAAACCAGGTTTTGAAGATGCCTGGTGAGTGACCTCAAAGCCTAAGAGTGGGTAGTGTTAGAATATAGGATGTGAATGATGAAGAATTTAAAATCTGAGTGAAGCAGATATTAAATCTCATCACATGCTTTTGATGGTGAGGAGAGGAAACTAGATCCAGTTTGCTACCCAGAAAAAAAAAAATGTTCAAAAAGAGAATAGGAAAGTGTTGCAGATTTTCAAAAGAAATGGGACTTTAAAAGACCTGGTCTGTGAAAGGGAGTAAACTGAATCTCATTGAAACACTCCTGATTGATGATCTGTGTGGAAAATGGTTTAGAAATGGCAAAGGCCAGACATCTGTCAAAGTACGTGAAATTTTGAAAGATGATATATTCCCTGGTATTATGTTTTATAAAGTGTTTTACTTGTGTTTTATATACTCTGTAGATTTATTTCATTGCATGCAACGATTCTAAAAGCAACGGAAGAGCAAAGCCATCATTTCTAATTAGCAGTCATTTGTTGCTTCCATGTGTTAACGCTTATCAGAATAGTAAGGTAAGTACTCCACAGACTAGGCTGTTTGATATTTCGCCTTTTTTTCTTTCTACTTTATTTTCAAATAATTTCACTTCATGCAGTAAAAACTTTTCTTTGAACTGGATATTCTTTGTGTGAATGACACAACTTGATATTCAGCAAACACCATAGAAGCTTTTAGAATTAAAATGCTTTAAGCTGAAAATGCACATGTGCAAACACAGGTGCATGCTTGCATACACACAGACACACGTGCTGCAGAAAACAAGACTGGAGGGAATATCAGCTCTTCTGCTAAGGAAAATAGCAAACACTCAGCATGGCACAGCCCGAGGTCCTCTGCAAGCTTATGGAATACTTTAAGACTCATAGATTAAGAATCCAGGAATGGTCTTTGGAAATAAGCCAATGTGCTTGAAAATCTTTACTTTTTTAAAGTTCAAGGTTTAAGCAAATGTTACAGGTGCAAGGTTCAGTACAAGAGTCAGGAAAGTCTCATCAAGCAATATAGCAAGAGTTGCTGATGAAATGGCCCTACTAATGGACTTGGCCCAGCCCTTGTGGATGCAGGCTTACTCCCTGCTGTACATCTTCTGATATTTCTCCGACTATATGGAGAAGGTAACCCATGTTGACCCGGCATGTAACTCTGAATCCTGACTCCAGAGTACGTTTTCTGTAGAAAAGATGTTATAAGCACTTTTCATCTCCCAATCTTAGCTGTTTAGAGGTACGTGGTAGAGGCACGGCAGCTTGATAGATGCCTGCTATTATTATTGTAATTTCTATTTATACTGCATTTATATTTATAATTTCTATTTATATTGCAGTTTGCATTGTAATAGTACCAGAGATATCAGAACTGAGGTCTGAAACATGTCTAGAGCTTAGAGCATGGCTATTACATATTGATCTGTACAATTTTTCTGTCTTTTCTTGCTTGATAAAGAATACCATAATAATTTATAATTCATTTAATTCATTTAGATGGACTTTGAATAATCACAAACTACATGTGATTGGATTTCAGGAGGGCCCACTTTAGCCTCTTCAGAGACCTCCTCAGAAGAATCCCATGGGCTAGAGCTCTAGAAGGAAGAGGGGCCTAAGAGAGTTGGTTAGTTTTCAAGCAGCACTTCCTCCACGCCCAGCAACAGTGCATCCCTGTGTGTAAGAAGTCAGGCAGAGGGGGCAGGAGACCTGCGTGGATTAGCAAGGAGCTTGTGGCAATGCTCAAGCAGAAGGCAGCGGTATACAGAATGTGGAAAAAAGGACAGGTCCCCTGGGAGAAATACAGGAACGTGGTGAGGGAATGCGGAGATGTGACAAGGAAAGCTAAGGTGCGTTTGGAATGCAATCTGGCAAGGGACGTTAGAAATAACAAGAAAAACTTCTTCAAATACATTAACAGCAAAAGGAAGATCAGGGAAGACGTGGGTCCGATGGTGAACGGGGTGGGCACCCTGGTTATGAATAACACAGAAAAAGCAGAGTTACTGAATGCCTTCTTTGCTTCAGTGTTTACCAAGGGCAGCCCTTTAGAGCCCCAGGCCTTAGGGACAAGAGAAGAAGCCTGGAGGGAGGAAAACTCGTCCTGGATAGAGGAAGATTGGGTCAGAGAGCACCTAAGGAAACTCGATGCCCACAAATCCATAGGCCCTGATGGGATGCACCCCAGAGTGCTGCGGGAGCTGGCGGATGTCATAGCTAAGCTGCTCTCCATCATCTTTGGAAGATCCTGGAGAACGGAGGAGGTGCCGGAGGACTGGAAGAAGGCCAATGTCACGTCAGTCTTCAAAAAAGGCAAGAAGGAGGACCCAGGCAACTACAGGCCAGTCAGCCTCACCTCCGTCCCCGGAAAAGTGATGGAATGGCTCATACTGGCCGTTGTCTCTGGGCACATGGAGGACAAGAAGGTGCTCAAGAGTAGTCAGCATGGATTCACCAAGGGGAAATCTTGCTCAACTAACCTGATAGCTTTCTATGATGAAATGACCGGCTGGATAGAAGAGGGGAGAGCGGTGGATGTCGTCTATCTCGACTTTACCAAGGCTTTTGACACCGTCCTTCACAACATCCTCCTGGGCAAGATCCAGAAGTGTGGGATAGATGAGTGCACAGTGAGGTGGATTAGGAACTGGCTGGACGGCAGAGCTCAGAGGGTGGTGCAGAGTCTAGTTGGAGGCCTGTAGCTAGCGGGGTCCCCCAGGGGTCAGTCCTCGGTCCAGTCCTGTTCAATTTATTCATCAATGACCTAGATGAAGGCACAGAGTGCTCCCTCAGCAAGTTTGCTGATGATACCAGACTGGGAGGAGTAGCTGATACCCCAAAGGGCTGCACTGCCATCCAGAGGGACCTGGACAGACTGGACAACTGGGCGGTGAAAAACCTCATGCAATTCAACAAGGCCAAGTGCAAGGTCCTGCACCTGGGGAGAAACAACCCTAGACACCAGTACAGGCTGGGGACTGACCTTCTGGAGAGCAGCTCTGCGGAGAAAGACCCGGGTGTCATGGTGGATGTCAAGTTGACCATGAGGCAGCAGTGTGCCCTCGTGGCCAAGAAGGCCAATGGGATCCTGGGGTGTATTAAGAATAGTGTCTCCAGCAGGTCGAGGGAGGTGATCCTGCCCCTCTACTCAGCCCTGGTGAGGCCGCATCTGGAGTATTGTGTCCAATTCTGGGCTCCATAGTACAAGAGGGATGTGGAGCTGCTGGAGAGAGTCCAGTGCAGGGCTACAAGGATGATCAGGGACCTGGAACATCTGCCCTATGAGGAGAGACTGAGGGAGCTGGGCCTGTTTAGCCTGGAGAAGAGAAGGCTGAGAGGAGACCTGATCAGTGTCTATAAGTACCTCAAGGGAGGCAGTGAGGAGGATTGTGCTGGCCTCTTTTCAGTGGTGGCCACTGACAGAGCTAGAGGTAATGGCCACAAACTGAAAGACCAATAGTTCCAGAAGAACTTAAGGAAAAAATTTCTTAACAGTGAGGGTGCCAGAGCACTGGAACAGACTGCCCAGACAGGTTGTGGAGTCTCCTCTGGAGATCTTCAAAACCCACTTGGACGCAGTCCTGGCCACGTGCTCTAGGTGACCCTGCGTGTGCAGGGGGGTTGGACTAGATGACCTCTAGAAGTCCCCTCCAACCTTAAGCATTCTATGATTCTTCAGGAAGACCTTTTTTTTTTCCCTTTGTTCATAGTTTGTATTCATTTTAAGCTAAAAGTGTTAATCAGACTGATGAGAAACATCACGCTCTTAAGTCTGCAGGAAAAAAAGGAGTCACTAAGGACTGCTACCTCCATCAAACAAGGCACTTAATCACCTACTTCCTGAAATTATGCAAACAGTCCTCTTGTAGATGTCTCATAGACTTAAATTCCGTGTTCATTTAAGTGCTTCACTGGATTGTTGCAACTAGACTTCCCCACACTATGTAAGATGCAGTCTTTCTCATGTGAGAAAAATTTAAGACTTTTCAAAACAAGGATTTTTTTTTTTCATATGCTTGATTCCACTGGAACCTGTAGCTCACTTTTAGATCACATTTATCTAGGCATTTTTTACCATGTAGAAAGCTGCTAGAAGGATCATACCTATATTACAAGTGCACAACCACTTTGTACTTTGAAGTGTTCTTATGTTCCCCTTGAGTTACTATTATCAACTCAAAAATATTTTCCTCTGGCTATTTCTACTTATCTTGGCTAGCTTTAGCTTATTTACCTCCAGTTAGCAAGGACTTTCTCCACTGAAACTAAGCCTGACCATCACTGGGCTTTGGATCACATGCAAGTGAATCTCACAAAATCAGTCCTGGGTCATATACGTATATACCATGTGTGTTTACTAGGGCTGGAAGCACACACTCTTTTGTCATTGTGCAGGGTGTTATTAGATAAGAGTTTGTGTATGCAAGTGCTTTGTTTTTCTGCTTACAGATGCCTGACACCATTAATGTGCTTTAGGCATGGTCAGAGCACCTCTAATAGATCTGGCTTCTCAGGGGAACAATAAAGCTGTAAATCTGAAATTTGTATGTGAAGACAGGTGGCAAACTTTTCCAGCCTTAGTCAGGCTGATGGCAGCTTCAGGCATGCACAACATAAAAACTGATTACATGTAAAACCTTAAACAACTGCTAGATTTAATTAAGGCTGTCCTACTTACAGGAGATTCTAGATTAAATTTCAGATTTTGCTTTTGTGTGAAAAGATGACCCTGAATACGTCTGGATTACCAATAATGGTTTCATATCTGGGTAACATATCAGAACACTGTTCTAACTGGCTGATTCTATACAATCTTAGCACATATCAAGCACACTGCAAATAATATCAGTTATCAAGAATTGAAGATCTTATTTTTTTTTCTGGGTCAGCTAGCATAACTGTAAGATAAACTTCCTCTTCAAAAACTGTAGTTTTTCTTCAAAATACCTTTTGCTTTCCTCCCTCTGCTCAATTAAAAGGAGTTTGTGTTAAATAAATTGAGATTATATAATTTTAAGCTCCCTGGAGAAGTTTCTTGCTATAAATCTAACATTAAATTTGTTTCCTCAGTAGGAAGGATTATCCAAGAAGGGATTTTTCTAGAGATATTTTCTGTACAGTTCAGGGATACTGTTCTTTTTCTACTTATAAGAGCATATTTTCTTAAAGTTCCATCTGATTTAGAGATTTTTTTGTGGGGTATTTTCCAGTGTGACACTAAAATCTTTTGAAAAAGCATTTCATTTTCTTTAGGGCATATAGAATTTGAATGCTCCACACAAGTTTAACATTATGAAATTTTGAAAGAAGACAAAGTGAAGATGCTTCTGGTGCCATTAAATTTACTATGTTTATTTCAGAATTAAGCAAAGATTTCATTCTCTGAGGATGCTTATTTGCTACTCTTTCAAGGTCCTAAATACCTTTCAGAAATTC
This sequence comes from Tinamus guttatus, assembly GCF_059628265.1. Taxonomy (NCBI): domain Eukaryota; kingdom Metazoa; phylum Chordata; class Aves; order Tinamiformes; family Tinamidae; genus Tinamus; species Tinamus guttatus. The sequence continues at coordinate 1,006,607 of NW_028288545.1, forward strand.
AGATTTACATAGACATACAGCAGTGTTTCAAATTGTTCATTATTTTTCTCCATCCTTCACTGAATGTAAAAAGAATAATTTTAAAGATAATTGATTGAAAGACGAGGTAACTTCACAGCTAGGGAACAGATTTTAGAGCCTTTTGCCATAGGGACATCTATTTAGATTCATTCTGCTTGAGTAGTCAACAAAATTCATTACTAGGTGATTATCCTGCGGTGGCTTCTATGAAATGAGTCTGTTTTGTTGTGTGGCTGGTCCCGTGGGTAATTATTGCTGACAAAACCCCTGCTGTTACAGACACAAACCAGGGCTGTTGTCCTGAATGGTTGTGATGAAGTGCTTCCCTAGTGGTGCAAATCTGCCCTTTTGGTTCTAGAAGGAAAGTCTTCTGAGAAACATTGTGTAATTACTTTCTTTGGAGATGCTCTCAGTTCATGCATTTTGAATATCTTCTGTGCCTTTGTCTTGCACTTCCTAAAATAGTTATTTTTTTTTTTCTAGTAAAAATCACAGTGTATGAACGAAAAAAAAAAAAACTTTGTAAAACAGATGAGCCATAGTTGAGGCTTATCAGCATTAAACCTGTGTGTGGGAGCCAAGGTACATATGTAGGTGAGAATGAACATAAATATAGCATACATAAAAATCCCTAGTGACATATATTCTACTGATGAGACAAATCAACTTTCCAAAGTATATTATCTGCAGGGTGAATAATATTTGGCCCTTTTGAATCCTTTTGAAAATATTTTGATATATGTGGTTTGACATACTACATTGCCATCCCAAGAGAGGAAGTGCTAAGGCATACTTGACAATCTGCATACAGTATATGTTCAAAGACCACATTTATGATTCTGGTTGACCATTTCAAACTTTGTTTCTGACAGCTTGGCATTAATGCAGGCTATATGCCACAAATAGCTGAGGCAGCTCTGTGACAACCATCTGGAGCTTTCTGTTTCTTTCAAAATGACATCCTTGTTGTCCTTTCTTGAGAATTTCCTTCAATTTTCTTTCCTTATTGACACTTAAGATGAATAACAATAGCAGCATTTTGCATTTGACCCTCCCTGCCGTGATTTCTCTGGATAATCATCAAGCACTGCTGTGCTCTGCATGCTTTTAATGTCATCTGGACATAGAGCTCTCAAAAGGAAGCTGAATATTTCTCTTTCTGCAATTAACCAGCAAAGATGGAACAAACTGTTAACTCAGTGCAATAATGTCAGAAGTGAAGTGGAGACAGATGTCCTGGGTCAGATTCTGGATCATCATTTATAACTGTGTAAAATGCTGTATCAGGTTAACCATGCTTGCTATGTACTGACAAACCAGCTAAAAACAGCCCTATTAAGCCCTGAGCTATTGAGAAGTAGGTCCTTAAGTCTCATGACCACCCAATTCCATTGACGCGTTATCGGAAGTGACTTTGACGATAACCATTCAGCATAATTTAGTGGGACATGATTCTTTTGATGCTGCCTGTTATTTTTACTGTGCCATTCATTTGTCCTGTTAGTTTCCTCTTAGACGTCTTATCGTATGTTCACACACACATCAGCTAGTCTGGGTGACATTATTCTGCTGTGCCCATATTTCTGGCAGGAGTAACAAACATTCATTCTTCCAGTCCTGTCACCCATTTTCCCTTTTTATATACTTGCTTCTCAATTTTAAGTGTGGATAGTGGATAAGAAAAATATTTAAAGATCAACCTTTTTGATTTAGCAATTTTTTAATGAGGAAATGCAAGGAAGAGTAGCTAATCAATCAATTCTGTTTTGCTAAGACAAGAACATCCCTTCGTTTTCTTGTCCTTCATCCTTAATTTATTTTTATTTTTTATTTTTATTTTTTTTTCCTGTGGAAAGAGGTAAAGACAAGAAGAAAAGAAGAAGGAAGAAGGAAAGAAGAAATAAAATAAGAGCATTTACACAACTCTAGGGAGTGTGTATGTGTGCGCAAAGCAAATGTTTTTCTTTCTATACACTTTAAAATTAGGCTATGTCCACATTATCAGCTGTGAATACTTTCTGTAACTAACTGAGCTGTCAATGTCGTTGAGGATCTTATGAAAAACCCAGAGTTCTTAATGTTTTTCCTTCACGGGATTCTTTTCCTGATATTCAGGCAGCCGTGTTAGCATAGTCGTAGGTCTTGGTCTGTGGGCCATAAACCCTGAAAAGTGTAAAAGCTCTCGGGCTTTGCTGTGTATGAACCTGAGACACATGTAAGGTTGGCTTTCCTAGTAGAACTTGAATTTGAACCCTAAATTCAAAAGTAACCTTGCTCAGGGCATTAAAATAAATAATAGTTACATTTTCTCTTTTTGCCTCCAGGTAGTACAGAGTCAGACTACTTAGGTAGGATTTTGTGTGGTAAAAGACCTAAAGTGTTAGTTTAAAGACATTTTATCGAAAATAAAGGTTAAGCAATGCTTCTGAAGAAAATTCAGCAGTTAGTTACTTTTGAACAGATAACCTCACTGGCTTCTGGTGCCCCAGTGGATGTGTGATTGCTGGATATATGACTGAGAGGTGATGTGTACTGGAAGCTGAGAGCTCCTTTTCTCTTTGATAGCAAAGACTTTTCAGTCTCCATTTTCAGTCCTAGGTCTCCATTTAGTTGAGGTGCCTCTCAGCTATTGTTTCAGAGTGTGTTTGAGTTATCAATTATCCCTCAGTCAGTTGCATTAATGTTTCCTGCAATTATGTGTATGTGTGTGTGTGTGTGTGTGTGTATATATCCTTTTCTAATACTTTTGTAACATGCAATGGGCATTTTTATTTTAAAGACAGTGTAAAGGTGTCTTTTTTTCCTTGAGAAATATCCAAATCATGGAAGGAGAAACATACAAGATGATAGCTCCAGAGTAGCCTTCTAGTGTGCCACCACTATGACTGTGCACTGCAGAGTAACTTGGAAAAGGCACTCCTGATTCCACACCTCACCTAGTATAAATGGCTCACAGACTTTTGCTGGGGCACAGTTTGGTAAATCTCTCATAGAAACACATTGTAAACATATATATGCTCTTTTGAACAGAAAAGGCCAGGTTTCTGGGTTTTCAGAGATGATGATAGTAGGACTCCATTTAGATATTTCTGGAGAAGGCTCCATAGCCAGGAAGCAACGGGTATGACAAGGGGCAGGGCTAGGCAGGGCAAAATGAAGCTTGGCCAAGCTGACATTTTTGTATTGAAAACCACTAATTTAGATAGACACATGTAGAGTTTCACCAAAAAACAATGTGCCTAACTGTCTTATAAATATGTGATTTTTGTCTTCTAAGTTACTCATGTACTTTTGAAAATATTAATCACTTGCAAATCAAATGGTCACTTACAGCTAAGCTTGTTGCCTAGGGTAATGTATCCGAGGTAGGAGCCTAATGGATGAGTCTTCATTTATTTTTGCTTGTTTAACTGACAAAAACAAAAGATCTTTAGCTCTGATCCCCCGAAAAGCAAGTAGTTCAGCTCACATTAGAAGTTTGAACTGTGTCTTAATGCCCAAATATTTCATTTCTCATGCAGTGGTACAGCCTGATGTAGCACAAAAGTATCTCAGAGAGGTTGGACTCTGGCTATGACATCGTTTTTGCAGCCTATTTGTTTAAAAGGCTAATGAAACCCTGAGCGTTATTGGATGGTACCCATTAAAATGAAAACAAAATAAATACCTATGTGGCACAGTTACGAGAGGCATTTCTGGTACTTCTTAGCAACATGGTCCCACAGCATAAAATCTGTCCAAATAGCTTCAAGTTCAAAAAAAAAAAAAAAAGAAAAAAAGAAACTAACACCAAAAAAAGTATTAACTGGGGAAATTGTGGGAAAAAACTGCAGTCTTTATATGCTACAGGTCCCTTAAGATCTGATTGCAGGCAGTTTTTGCTGGGCAGGATAATGTGGTGAAATAAAGTCTATTCCAATCTCTGAAATATTTCAAGAACACATAATGATGGGTTTTGACCTTGAGAAGACTGCTATCTGTTGGTGTATGAGGAATCTCGTGATACTTGGGCTTTGAGTTAGAGGCCTAGATCTTGAAAGTATGTGATTTTGGTGAGAATCGGAATATCTGGGGGTTTTTTTGAGGTATATTTCTAGTTACACAAAGTAGTGGAAAAGTTTGACTTCTAAAAGTTCAAGAGCCAAAAAAGGAGATCCTCTGCTTTGCTGGCTGAAACAACAATGAGCAAGTATACATATACATGTATATTAGCTTGATAAGGATTGGTATAGATTTCTAACTTCAGTAGTTTTCCCCTTCCCCTATCGAAAATTGCCTATATCAACCATTTAAGATGATAGTAATTGGAATATAGGTTTTCCAGAATGCACAAAGAACTAATAAACTGACAAAACTGATTGGAAAGGGCACTCAGCTTCAGCTTAGGTGACTGCAATTATTAGAAAGTGCTATCCTGCAGCTGTACTCTTTTGTGCCTGTCTCTAGAAGCTTCTTCTAATAAGTGACATGGTAATGAACATTTATTTTATCAGGATTCTACTGTCTCTTTCGACTGGCTTTGCTTACTTGATTTATATAGAATATTGTCAGGAGAAGAACTCTACAGTCAGGATTAATTCTGTCTACTCTACACTTATGTAGCTGTGCTGGCAGACCTTAATTGGAGTACACCAAGCACAGTCCTGAGTGATGAAGTAGTTAGCTCATGGGCAAGGGTAACTCTAGAAAAGTTTTTCTCTCTGCAATCTGGTATAAAAGAGATTTTTTATGGATTTTCCTACTGTTGCCAAAATAGGTCATTATACTTGAACAATTTTGACAGTAGTGAGATTACTGGAGTAGACTGAAGTCAGTTATATTAATACCAGTTTAGGTCTGCATTGTATCTTCCATGAAGTGCTTTGTGCACGTATTGTTGGGGAAAGGAGGTGTTTCCTTATTTTCTCTCCTTTCCTTTCTCCTTTTCTTTTCAAAGCATTTTTCTGAATGTTGTCTATCAAAACCAGGTACTTTCAGTAACAGGAAGTAGTGCGGTTTCTTTTTGCAGGAATAAATAACTACATAAAGTCATAGAGGTAACATAAATATAAAGTACTGCAAGTATATCCACATTACTAACGGTAAAAAGTAGAAGTATTCAGACTTAATTTTCATGTGTGTCTCTAAAATAGCATTTCCCTCCTGAGGCAGATATCTGTAAGCTTGTCTTGAGATCTAGAAATCTTCTGAGTGAAAAGGAACATGCTTTTCAATACAAAAGTACATATTTTGGGGGCAGAATTATAGGATTTGATCTCTTCCACCATCACCACACTTTGCCAATTTGACAATCTGAAGTAATGCTACAAATTGTCCTGAAAATTTGTTATGTCCACTCATGCAAAAAAAAAAAAAAAAAAAAAAACAGCTGAAGGATGGGAATACATTAAGTGAGAAAATTCTTTTATGGAAGGTTCTTGCCATGTTGTCTCTTATCCTAGGAAGTAGTCTTTACGATCGGTTAGCCATTTAGCCATTTTATGGTATAATAAAAGCAGTTATCTTATTTAGATCACACTGTGAGAGTTTGTATGCATTTGCAAGGCACTGGTAGAATGATTGTGTTCAGTTCAGGTTTGTCATTCTTGCTGAAAACCATTTGCATCTCCCATTACCCACAGATGACTAGCACTATAGGAAGTGCCTGCTATGCTCCTTCTCACTGGAGGCTACTAAACAAGTGTTTAAGCCACACATTTTAAATACTGTACTCTGTAACAGCTTCAAAGAGGCCCTTTGGATGTTTCCTGACAATGCCTGCTTGGGGAGCCATTAGGCTGTTTAATATTAATGCAATACGTTGCATTGGTTCCCTGGGTGCAGTTAGTGTGTATTATGTTAATGTGAACTTAGAGATTCTTTGATTGACTAATGCAGGAGAATAATTACACCTAGGTGCCGTTGTTGATTATGCAGCCAGGCCATGCATGGTGTCATCATTTGTAAGGGGTTAAATCATTTCGCCTCTTTATTTTGGGGTGCGTGTTTGTATTTTGCTTTGTTTTCAGGAGTGTCCTCACAACTGGTTGAGTTCCAACTGAAACAGTCTAATGAGTGTATTTCATTACTTCAAGAACTGTGACTGTTTACAGTTTCAGTGTTGGACTCTAACTCAGCTGTACCTCCCTAACTTTTGGCTCTCAAAATGGGTCAGACCTGTTTCTACCCATGCCCTCTCATGGGGGAGGTCTTGCGATCTCTCACTTGTGCTGACTCTGGGTCCCATCTGACCCCTTACTGATGCCATGCAAACATGAAAGCACTGAAATAGCTTGCTATTCTGCAAGTCATACGACTTCTTGATCTATCATCTTTTATTATCTTTGGCTGGTTGTCTTTTTTATTTTCTGCAAGAAAAAGCATCAAATAAATTTGTGATTTTCCTGGTGGTCTCTCTTCTCTAGCTAACAAGCACCTCACATCCCTGATCCATGCATTTTCTTCTTTCTCTGCTTCAGTTTAATTTCTGCCTATCCTTCAATGACTTTAGTCTTCCTAAATTCCTTCTTGTTGTGTTCTCTAGATGCTTTTCTGAGACCCCAGGGAAACAAATAATCTCCTCGCCTGTGTCACAGTACTGTCTGCTTTCCTGCAATGTGTTGAAGTCCACCCCTGATGATCTAGATCCCTGAAGCATCTGATTATGATTATGCATTTGTCCTGACCTACCCTCCATTTCATTCAGTTTCCCATGCTGATGGACAGTTTCCCATGCTGATGGGAAACTTCTGCTCTTGACAAAATAGGCTGCACAGCAATAAAAGGATGGAAAAATGGCTTATTTCCTTTTCACATCTTCAGTGATAAGAACAGAAGAATATAGTATACCTTTGCAACAAAACATGAAAAAAACCACATTTGTTCTAGTTTTCATTTTTCCTCCTTCCCCCTCCAAACCCCCTGCCCTTTACTTCCCTTTGCAATCAAAAGAAGGAAAGGCCGGGAAAAAAAAAAAAAGAAAGAAAAAAAAGAAAAGGATAGAGACAGAAATTCAACAGCAGATTCAGCAGAAAGACCTTGTGAGATTTTAAAACCTCACCCTTCTTGAAATCTTCATAATGGCAAAATTTTATAACGGTTTGTTTTTGTTTGAATTTCCAGAATCAGTTTTCCGATTGTCTCCTCTTTCTTACTTCCACATACAGAGGTTTCCTCCACTTTCTCTTCTAGGTCTGGCTGCTCTGCCCATGGCATTAGGCAGTTAGTGGCTGACTACGCTTTGAGAGTCTTAGTGGGAGATTTAGGTCTAAGAGCCCTGACTACAGAGAGAAAAGGATGTGTGCTTTTTATTCTTCAAAAGCTGGACTTTCAGTTTCATCATTTTTTTCTTGCCTTATAGAGTCACAGACACAATCTGTGAAGTCCCCGCAGTTTTATTCAAGTTCTTGCTAGTTGTTGAGGCTTTTTATCTAAGCCTCAGATAAGCCACATACCAATATGTTTCCAATTATCCTTATGACCCCTCATCTTCACCCAGAATATTCACACCAAAAACTTGTGTTCCTGTTTCTTGGCCTTTGTTTTCATGGCTGACTTGCAGTATGTCTACTATGAGCTTGAATCTCTTTAGGGTCTAAATTTGCTTTTACATTCCCCATTACTATTTGATTTACTTTAGTACTTTTCCTGTTTTACAATAAAGATAGAAGTATCGAGTTTATATATCCTTCAGTTTCCACAAGTAACTTTTAAAAAAATTCTTTTGCAGTTCTTTAGAAAGCAAGCAAGTATTACTTGCATAAAGCATAAACTTGAAAGTATTATTGTTAATGCAGGAACATGGAAGCACAGTAAATACAATATATGTGTCAGTGAAGCTTGAAGTCAGCTTTTGCGCAAGTGGGAGAAACTCAGCTTAGCCTAGTATCAGACAGCATTTCAGTCCAACAAGAACTAGCTGTTAACCTGCTATTGACTAGCTTTTCAGAGATTTTCTTTCTTTCTTTCTTTTCAGGACAAGAGCAAAAGTCGAAATACTGGAATTTCCCCCAGGACAGATATTGCTATTAGGTCGGGTATTCTGATTTGTGATCTGTCCTTGAGCATATTCCTTACAATTGAAGAGGAAGTGCACAGCCCTCCATGCCCTGGTCTAGCAGGGGCTGTGAGGGGCTGGGACATCCTGAGGTTCCAGTGGGAACAGCTGCTTCTATGGCCACCCTCTCTTCATCCCAAAAGGTCATCTGGGAGCCACCACGGGGCACCATGTGTGTTAGTTTTAACCCCAACAGATAAAATAATTTCAGAGCGCAGCTAATCTTAGCAGCAGAAAGCAAAAGAGCAGAATGTGCTCGTACCAGAGGGAGGGTGAGGTGTGCTTTGCTGCTGGGATTTACCTAACATGGCTGTGAATGTGTCCCTGCTATTTACCACGAAAAGGGGAAAACAGTTGGAGGGTTTCTTCTTTGCTTTTGCTGCTTCTCATTCATTTTCATGGGGCCTTCTGTGACATGAGTTCACTGTTCTCAGTTCCATTCATTCTCCCCTTCTCTTTGCCCGGAAAGATTAAGCCAATGACACCAGGAAAAGTCCCAGTATGTGACTTTTATCTAATCAGAGTTGTGAGGAC